>NW_027465948.1:666666-1000000 GCF_049634645.1 Pelodiscus sinensis | reverse complement strand
CTGCAGCCTGATGACATCTGTGCTGTGCTGTATCCTGAAGAAGCAATAAACCACCTCTATTCTACCGGCTGGTGGAGTCTGTTCGTGCCATTACGGGGGTGCAGGAGGCGGGGGACCCCAACGCGCCATCACAGGGTGTCAGAGAGGAGTCTGGCCTGGGGGAGGGGTGTCGGGGGGGTGCAGGGTCAGGGAGGGAGCTGTGACCTGGGGAAAGGGGGACTCAGGTTCAGGTGGTCGCCTGGGACAGGCAGTGGGGGAGGGGATGTGGGTGCCGGGGCAGGCTGTGGCTGGGGGGCGCTTACCTAGGCAGCTGCATATGGGGGAGCCCAACTGTCACCTGAGAGGATGGAGGAGCCCGACTGTCACCTGAGGGGACGGGGGAACTCAATTTTCAACTGTGGGGAATGGAGGAAACAATGTGGAGGGGAGGGAGCGAGATGGGGGGGTGAATTGTTCCCGGAGGGGAGATCTCCCTGGCTGGGGGGGGAAGGGACATTTCCAGCAAAGCCCCTCACATAAGAGGGGGACAAATGGGGAGGAGGGAGAGGATGGGGATGGGCAGAGAGCTGGGCAGGTAGAAATGGGGAGGGGAAGGAGAAGGGAAGGGGGAGGAGATGGAGGAGAACAGGGGATGGGAACAGCGGAGGGTGGGGATGAGGAGCAGGACAGAAGTAGGGCAGTGGTGAGGATGGCTGGGCGATGAGAGCCCAGTCAGGGCCCAGGGGAGCTGCCCTTTCTGTGCCCAGGTGTCTGGGGGTCTCCCCCACACGCACATAACCCTGCTCCTCAGAGACTCTTTACAGTTTTTTTTCCAGCTCCCACTTTTGGGGGCAGGGACGTGCTGTCAGGAAGGGGCGATACCTCAAGTCACATCAGAAACACAGAGACACCCCCCCCCCACCACCACGTGACAGAGGCCAGGGCCAGCCTTAGGGAGCCCTACAGCAGAAACCTCTTCCCTCTCCCCCCAACCCAGCATCAGAGGAGGTGACCTCCCCTCCCCCAGGAGGCTGCAGGGCACATCCCAGAGCAGCGGCTCTCAAGCTTTTTGGCCCCAAACCACCTGGCTCAACATAAACCTTTGCGTTCTAACCATTTTGAGTTGCACCCAGTGTTTCTGGGCAGGGCTATCAACAAAAGGATTAGTAAGAATGATGGAATATGGAGGAAATAAATAACACAAGGCAAGAGAAAAGTGATGACTTTACAATTGAGCGTGTAGCTCTCTATTTTACTGGCATCTTTCTGGGCATGTTACCGTGCATGCGATGCCACCTCAGTGCCATACAGCTGGTAAGTTCTCATTTCTTTTATCATGTCAACATTCATTGAGAACTGTTTTTAAACTATTTAACAATGAAACAAAAGGGCAGAATGTCTGTTATGGACCATTGCCGTAGAGAGCAAGGAAACCGGCCTTACTGCTACTTTAACTGCAGTAGTCGACAAGAAATTTTCCAAGTACTTGTGATGCTCCTTTTACAATCTGGAAAAAACCTCTTCCCAGACGTTTCAAGTCCAGCACAAGACACGATTCTCATGGGCACAGCGCCTTCGGGATCACGGCTCGTCACACGGCACAACAGCTGCTGCGGGTGGCTGACCGGCCTTCGCTAAGGAGCGAGCAACACGGACCGAGCTGTGTGACTGGCCAGCACTGGGCTACTGAAACCAACTGAGCTGCCAGTCAGCAGACCTCGGCGTGGCTCTTTTCAAACTGTGCCGGGCCACGTTTTAACTGGATTGACGTACCCCACTGTGCTCCTCTAGGTGCTATAAGCAACTCAGCTTCTGACATGGCCACGTGGCGCTGTTTGACAGGTACAATGTTTGACACTTTGTTCAGAGGAGATCACACACGTGAAGATATTTTAAATACAGACAAAATCTCTTCTGTTTAATTTGGTGCCCCAGGAAGCCTGGCTCCCAAGGCAACGTCTAATTCGCCTGGCCCTGCTAGCACAACACTTTGTACCCAGCCCAGCCCGGCTCTGTCGCTGTGGGGAACACGGGCTGCCGGGGGCTGCTCTGAGGTACGATGGTCACCGTGGGGTGTCAGCGCAGCACGGCCAGGGCCTGGCACGTGTGAGAAACAGATTGTGAACTTCCTTTCCCTTGCCGAGATGGCTCTTTGTGGTGTCCCTGTACCCACAGGGCGGTCACTTGTTTCCTTTCACCTCCCCCTCTTTCCTCTATTTTTTAATTAATTGCTGTTTAATAAATTGTGTTTGCCCTGAGCTCTATGTACCGAGCTGTGGTCGGGAAGCATCCGGAGCACAGAGACCACCCCAAGCTGGGGACTCCCTGCCCCTGTGCTAAGTGCCCAAGACAAGACTGGGGGGTCGCGCCTCCAGGGATCCTGGCCCCGCCTTGCTGGGGTTACGAGGGCCTTTCCCCCGCTTACACTGGGAGCAGGGTCAGCCACAGCCCTTGCTGTCCACACAGAGAGTGAAAAGCACCGGAGCCACCTCCCCGGAGCCCGGCTCCTGTGGAAACAAACAAGCGTCTCTGCTCGGGCGACTCCAGCAGGACGGGGAGCCGGGCTGACTCCGCTCACCCCCATCCAGGGACAGGCGGGTTTGAGTCCTTGTGTGGGGGTCGTACCCGCAAAGTTTGCCTTCGAATGGCCACCCAGGAAAACCAGGGCCTCCCGGCCACCACTGGCCATCCTCCCGCCGTGTCCTTTCAATGCCAATCCCCCGCCCTCAGCTACGATGGCTGCCACCATTGTCCCCCTCCCCTCAGGGAAATGGTGCCCACTGGGGGGAGGGGAATATGGGGGGAGAGCGGGAATAAAGGGAGCAGGTGCTGAGGGGGGAAGGGAAGAGGGGACAATGGAAACTCCCCCCACCTGGCTGGGGGGCACCAGCGTTCCCCGTTCATGAGTGTGTCAGTGTGTATCTGCCCCATGGCCATGGGGGGTGTCGCCTGCCCCTTGTTCCCCCTCTCCCCACCGGACAGAGTTGCCCCAGCTCAGCCGGAGTTTTGGAGGGAAAACAAATCCCCACACCCCATCCGCTGACCCTGACTCGGTGAGGGGGGAACCGTTCCCATCCCCCCTCTCGCCACCCCCTTCCAACAATGTCTGTGGCCCCCGCTGGACCTTCCTCCATCTCCCCCCAAACCTCCGCCCTGCAGCCCCTTCCCATGTCCCCTCAAATCTCCGTCCTTTCTGCCCCATCCTGTCTGCTCTCAAACCCCTTCCCCCATCTCTCAGCACTGTCCTCGGCTCATCTCCCTCCCAACCCTTATTGCCCTGCAGCTCCCGTCCCATTTCTCTCAACCCCCTCTTCTGCCCTACAGCGACCTCTGCTGGCAACACTCAGGAGTCCTGCCTGCCAGGCCCTCGACTCTAACCACTAGTCCCCACTCGCCTCCCAGAGCCAGGATCAGAATCAAACCTTCCTGGCCCCCAGCTTTCTCCTGCTCTCTAGCCAGCGGCAGCACAAACACAGCCCGTGTCCCATCCCTTGCTAGGGACCTGGCCACTCACCCACTGGCCACTTGGGGGCAGGGGATCTGTGGGGCATGAGTAAGTCCCTGGGTCTCTCCTCATTGGTAACCTACTGGGGGCACAGGATCGAATTTATCTTGTTTCCGTTTCCTTTTGAACTTGGTTGATTTAATTCACACACAGAGAAAACAAGCTTAGCTCCAGCCATTAAGCCATCATCACCGCTGAACTATGGCATAAGAGGCAGCAAACCCAGGTGCCCCCCATTGCGTCCTCTCCATGCATGGCACCAGGGCCCATGTCACATGGCGGCAGGTTTGCAGGCTAGAAGGGGAGGCTGCAGAATCAAACTTTCCAGCAACTGGAAATGACACAGTGACTGTCCCCCAAATGCCCTTAACTCTGCCCCCTCAGTCAGGTGGCTTCTGATGCCATCCTTTGGATCATTTGTAAAAAAAGGGGTGTGTGTAATCTGCAGGAAATAGTCGTCGATTAAAGATGGAAGATGAGACTGCGGCTTCCTAGATCTCGCTCAGATGCACATTAGCCCAGGACACAGAGTACTTTGATGGTGACCAGTTTCCCCCTCCCCAAAACAAACAGGCCAGCTGCGAGCTACGTGACACTTGGCTGCAGGGTTTCCTGATTTGTGCAGGGACCTTTGCTGCTAACTGTGACGGCACTAGATTTCACCTGAAGATCAGAGACAAGGTGTGACGGACGCAGGAAGTGACAAGACATCGACATCTTCCTGTAGCTGCAGCTAGCATCTGAGCTCCTTATATGGGACTGGGTAGAACTGGGCACCGGGGCGTTGGTGGTGGTGCTAAGGGGCCCCTCACAGCCCCATCATGGCATCTGCTATCACCGTCCTCTTCCTCGGTGAGTATCAGAGACAGCTGGTGCACGTGCCTATGGCAGGTGTGTGTGTGGAAGATCCGAGACCAGGGTGTGGGATCCAATCGCTCTGAGTTCTGGTCCCTAATGAGCTGTCTCCTCTCCAGGATGCTGGCTGGCGGAGCAATTCAGGGTGTTGGGACATGAGTATCTCTGTTTGGGACAGGTGGGGACAGAGAAGAGCTGTTGATACCTGAATGTTCACCCCAAAGCTGAGTTCCACCTCCTTGTTTTGACACTGGGGGGCTTAGATCAGAATCCGGACGGGTCCTCAGGGCAGTTGGGGGGTGACTGCGGATCGACACTGGGGGCCTTAGATCTGAACCAGGCCCTACTCCCAGGGCAGTCGGGGGTGACTCCAGATTGTTCTAAGGGGGGCAGAGATCAGTCCCCAGCCCGCAGGGCCCCTGTGGGTGCAGAGAGGTGTCTGTGAGCCCCGGCGCTGTCCCTGGCGGGGGGGGGGGGGTGCTAACACACGGGGAGGAGTTTGTGCCTCCCCAGCTCACTCCTGTCTGTATGTAAATGCAGAGCTCCCTGCGCCCGGACCCTCCATCTCCATCAGCCCCGGCGGGGTGGTTGCCATGGGGGAAGCCATCACCATCCGCTGTCAGTGTTGGTGCCGGGGCAGGAGGCTGTGGCTGTATAAAGGTGCAGTCAGAATCCGGGATACCAGACCAATTCTCCAGTTACTCAAGATCTGTTTGAATTGTAATCCCATTCTACAATGTGTTTGCAACCCATCCCAGTTTGGAGTAATCTACAAAATGTAGAAGCCGTTGTTCACTCACTTTATACTAATTTCATCTAGACCACATTTCCCCAGTCTTCCGGTGTGAATGCCATGAGGGACAATGCCAAAAGCCAGACGAAAATCAACATAGATCAGATCATGGTGCTATGTGAAGTGACAGAAAAGGTTGCAACTCAAGTGCTGTGTAGCTCTTCAGAGAGGGATGTCTGTGCAGGGGAACCAGTGAGGAGCTGAGACCAGAGGACCAAACAACCATAGAGCAACCTTCTCACCTTTCCCAGAGGGGGCATCATGTGGACGATAAACTTGGACAGCCAGCGTGCTGTGTGTTCTCCAGCAGAGTCCTGCACGGATGGAAGCTGCAACTGTCTGGGGTGAAGGGCTTTTAAAAAAAGGAAATAACTGAACACAAAAAGCCTCTTGCAGTGCATGACAAGGCCGTTTTATTCGTTCTAGTACACTCTTGAGCTATGCTACATATTCCTGAGAGCCATTGGTTGGTTTATTACCTATTTCCTAGAGCTGGCTGGAATTTTTCCAGCGCAATGCTTTTCCACTGGAAAATGCAGTTTCATCAAAATTGAAACACCTCAAAGAAACTTGTCAATTTTCACAAAAACCTGGGTAATGAAAAAAAAAAGGTAAATGAGTTGTTGCCATCAGATTGAAAGGGAACCTCTCGATTTTCCTTTTTAAAGTGACTTTCCGTCTAATGTTTTAATGTTGCATTCCAGAATATAAAACTGCTGTCCACTGTTGGGTGCGTATGGAGAGACTGAAGGGTTAACAATGATTGACCAAGCCTGCTCCAAAAGTTCTTTCAAATGTTGTTTAATCATAATTAAAATACAATTATATACAATTTGCAGGGTTGGAAGTGGGGACGCAGCTGCTGCCTCCTCAGCTCCTGGTGCGCTCACTGGCTGTCTTCCTGCTGCAAGGGAAGCAGAATCTGTCAGACAAAGATCCATCCCCAGGAAGTCAGGGGTACTGGGCCCCCCCCCCAGCATTTCCACCCTCCTGCCCCCAGTGCTGAGACTTGTTCTGCTCCCTGCTCACCCCCCTGTCAGGCCAGCAGCCCGTAGGGTGAGCTCCTGACCCCCCTCCCAGGGCTCTTGACACCTCTCCCCCCTCCCATCTCCCAGGACACGGCTTGTGTGTGCAGAGCCTCCCCCAACCCCAAGGACGCTCGCAGGGGCAGGAGGGATTCTGTCAGCCTGAGGAAAGGGGCGGGGTGGACTCCCTGAGGGGATGGGAAGGAGACCCTGACCCTCCCCACTCTCCTGCATCCGCTCTGGCTGCTCACCATGTAGCCGAGGACGTGCTGGGCCTGCCCCTGCAGGGCGTGGGCCAGGACCAGCCCGGCCTTGCTAGGGCGCTGCAGAGGGGAGCGGGCAGCGAGCAGAGCCGTCTCCAAAAAGGAGTTTTCCTGCTCCTGGGAGAAGAGCTGCCCAAAGACCTGAAATCAAGAGGACACGAGGCTTCAGTTAATGGCCCAGAGCCCAGCCCCAACTCCTGAGGCTAAAACAGCTTCCTCCTTCCCCAATCTCCCTTCCAGACCCTGCACCTGGATGCTCTCCTGACCCTGCACCCCAAGCCCTGCCCCAGGTCACACCTTCCTCCTGCCCCCAAGATCCTCCCAGACCTCACCCCCCTTCACAGAACAGAGCAGCCCTAGACCACTGGCCAACATCAGAAAGTGTTACCTCCCCCCCCGCCCTGGCTCCCCCTCTACGGGAGATCCAGGGCTCCGTGCGTCACTGCCCCTAGGAAGAGCCGCCCCCTTGAAATGCCGGGACAGCGTCACAAAGGGGCAGCCCACCCCTGAGCCCTGCCCTGCCCTGGCAGCGCGTCCTTACCTCTCCCACCCTGACTGTGTTGCTGTGAGCCAGGACCCACCTCTCCTTATACCAGTGCCTGCACCACAGGTCCTCTGTCTCGTGGATGTTGAGGCCTGCAAGAGACAAAACAGGGTCATTCTGCTGGCAGGTCTGAGCCCTTCCCCTCGCACGGGTCCCTGCAGGCATCCCTGGGCAAATGGAGGGGCAAAGGAGGCAGAAGGACGGGAACACAGAGGGACGCATCCCCCCTTGGGCCAGTCTGGGGAAAAGGGCTGGGTCCCCTCCCCCCGCCGCCGGCACCCTCAGGGTGTCCCTGGGGCCCAGGTCCCAGCTGGGTTCCTTACCCCTGTGATGCAGGAGGAGTTAGCAGAGGCAGTGCACCCCCTCCCGGGCCAGCTGGCTGACGTCCTCGGAAGGGTCCAAAATGAAAAGGCCCAGCTGGGCCACGTGGTGACCCATCCTCGCCCAGTCGGCTGAGTTCTGAGGGGAGAGAAGAGGGAGGGGATGGTCCCTGAGCATCCTGGGGCTGCACGTCCCATGCAAACGGCTGCCGAGGTGGTTTTAAGCTAAGTGGACGGACAGAGACAGCTCCTGGGGCGGGGGCGGGCGTGGGGGTGGGGGCGGGGGCGGGGGCAGGGCCGGTCTTGTGAGGAGACAACCCTGAGCAATGGCCCCGACTGAAGGGTCACTCCGGAGGATGGAACAAGGGGATCCACTAACGGCCACTCCCCAGTCTGGGGCCCAGGTGCAGTCACACAAGAGCCCCCCTGAAAGGCCCAGGGTCACCCCTCCCCGGGGAAAGGAGAACGCGGCTCAGTCCCGGCCCATTCCCGGCCTGCCTCTGCCTCCTATCAAAGAAAGCTATCAGATTGATTTGACATGATTTGTTCTTTACAAATCCATGCTGGCTGTTCCCTATCACCTTGCCACCTTCCAAGTGTCTACAGATGATTTCCTTAATTACTTGCTCCACTATCTTCCATGGCACAGAAGTTAAGCTAACTGGTCTGTAGTTTCCTGGGTTGTTCTTATTTCCCTTTTTATAAATGGACACTAGATTTGCCCGTTTCCAGTCTTCTGGAATCTCTCCTGTCTCCCATGATTTTCCAAAGATGATAGCTAGAGGCTCAGCTCTATCAGCTCCTTGAGTATTCTAGGATGCATTTCATCAGGCCCTGGTGACTTGCAGTCAACTAACTTTTCTAGGTGATTTTTAACTTGTTCTTTTTTTATTTTATCTTCTAAATACCTTCCCACTAGCATTCACTATGTTAGGCATTCCTTCAGACTTCTCAGTGAAGACCGAAAGAAAGCAGTCATTAAGCATCTCTGCCATTCCTGTTATGTTTCTCCTCACTGACCAGTGGGCCTACCCTGTCCTTAGGCTTCCTCTTCATCCTAATGTATTCATAAAAAGTCATCTTGTTTCCCTTTATTCCTATAGCTAGTTTGAGCTCATTTTGTGCCTTTGCCTTTCTAATCTTGCCCTTGCATTCCTGTGTTGTTTTCCTATATTCATCGTTTGTAATTTGTCCTACTTTCCATTTTTATATGACTCCTTTTTTATTTTTAGATCATGCAAGATCTCGTGGTTAAGCCAAGGTGGTCTCATTCTACAGGGAATAACACCTTTTGTCAACAGAGTTCTGTCAATAAAAGGCGTTATTGCAGCCTGCTTTGTCAACAGAACTGTAAGTAGTCTGGATGCTCTTTGTTGACAGAAGCTTTGTCCACAGTATCTGTTGGCAAAACTTCTGTCGACAAAAGCCTGTAGTCTAGACATACCCCCAGTGTCCTGTAGTTACTCTTGATCCGCTCAGTGTCACACCTCTCAGTATCATTTGTGCCCACATGGATGAGTAGCATGGGGTAGTAGTCAGAGGGCCGGATAATCCTCGACAATGCCTCCGTAAAATCTTGGATACGGCCCCCGGCAGACAGCATACCTCCTGGGATGAAATGTCAGGGCGACAGATGGGCACCTCCGTCCCCCTTAGAAGAGAGTCTCCGACCACCGCTACCCTTCATTTACATGCAGCCCAGCTGAGGAGCACAGTGCCCATAGCCGGGAATAGGTGTTGCCACTGGTGATGCATATCCACACATACCTCAGTGCACATAACAATATTTATGGCGCACACAAATGAAAATAATTAGAGGGAACATTGCTTAGAGGTGTAAAAAATCACCCGGTGCGCTCAGTGTTTTAATGCTGAATGTATAGAC
The DNA here is from genome assembly GCF_049634645.1 of Pelodiscus sinensis. Taxonomy (NCBI): domain Eukaryota; kingdom Metazoa; phylum Chordata; order Testudines; family Trionychidae; genus Pelodiscus; species Pelodiscus sinensis. The sequence continues at coordinate 990,831 of NW_027465948.1, read as the reverse complement.
AAAGACTTGACTTCTATTCTTGGCTCTGTCCTGCTGGGTGACTTCAGGACACTCCCATTCCCACCTTCCCGTGCCTCAGTTTCCCCACCTGTTTCCCTGATACAGCACATTGAGCTCTATGTATGAGTTCAGTGTAGTTCATGTTAAACCTTCCAGCGAGGCCAGGACTACATCTAACATGGTAGCTTTCGCTGAGTCCTGTAACTACACGTGTTTGATTCTCAGGCTTCCAGCGCTAAATAAAGATGTGGGTGGTGGTGGGGTATGTAGAGGACAGGAAATGAAGAACAGTGACGATCAGACACGAGGAGAGGATGGGGCAGAGCAGAAGGGCCGCGGCATCTCTGCTCCCTCACCGTACGCCCTGACGAGGATCAGAGCAGCGACAGCATCTGGGTTCCCAGCCCAGCCCTGAGGGGCTGGCAGAGACTCTGCACGGGGAGGGGGGCTTTCTGCTGTGAGCCCAGAGGGGCAGTGGGGGGCAGGTCGGAGCAGACAGCGACTGCAGATTGTCCCTTCCTGGTCTCGTCAGAAGCCGACGTCGTTTGGCCATTTCCACCCTCTCGGTTCCTGCCGCAGCCCCGATGCTCCTGTCTCTGTTCCTCTTGCTGCTCGGTGAGTGTGTGAGAGCCTGGGCTAACTCGCAGGGGGTGGGAGAAAATGGAGCCAAGGAAGCCCAGGGAGTCGGCAAATCCCCTCTAGCAGCAGAGGGTCCTGCCCTGCCCCCGCTGCACTTTGCCAGCAGCCTTTGAAATGGGGCCCGAGCCGGGCGCATGATCCAGGATCGGCCTCCCCAAGGCCTCAGGCTGGGGAAATCCCCCCCCCCCCGGGTGCCTGCTCCCTGCCCCCTCGTTACACAGCCCAGGGGTCCATCGTCCCAGCTGCCCCGCGGTGCCCTGGGAGCTCATGGCCAGTTACTGTCCCCGGGGCCTAAATCCTTCCCCGGGTCCCTGCTTCCCCACCCAGGCCCCAGGCTGCAGGGCGGCGGCGTTCCCTGTGGAGCTGGGACCTGGCACTCAGCTGGATCCCACCCCTGGGGTGTCACTGGGCCCAGCTCCCCACGCCAGGCCCATGGGGTCAGGCCGGGCTGGGCTCAGATGCTTCTGGGGTGTCAGCGCAGCCTGGAGGCAGAGAGCAGGGAGGCTGTTGCCATTGGAGGGGGAGGGTGGTCAACTCTGTTCCCCACTCTGGCATTCAGAGTGCAGAAGGTACAGACCTGCCAGAGACCTTAAAGACCTTGCCTTAACAGCATTCTGCTTAAAAATAAAAACCAACTTCCTTGAGGTCACAGATCCCTTCACCTTGGGAGGTAGCTGCCTCTGCCAAGTGAATAAAAAAACCCACCTTTCTTCTTAGGCTTTGAGTTCTTCCAAGGGGGTATCCCCAAACTCTTTTCCGCCAAGAGAGCTTGGAAAAGAAAAACAGAAAACAAATTGTAATCTCTGCTAGATGACCTCTCAGTCTAGGCTTGCGTACACAGACCTCCTGCTGCTTTCTAGGATACAAGAATCATAGCGTCGCCTTAAAAAAGTTGTTTTTATTAACAAAACTAAAAGAGGGTATGTCTACACTACAATGTTAGTTTGAACTAACGGACGTTAGTTCGAACTAACATTCATAGCCGCTACACTAGCGATCCGCTAGTTCGAATTTGAATCGAACTAGCGGAGCGCTTAGTTCGAACTAGGAAAACCTCATTTTACGAGGATTAAGCCTAGTTCGAACTTACTAGTTCTAATTAAGGGGTGTGTAGCCCCTTAATTCGAACTAGTGGGAGGCTAGCTCTCCCCAGGTTTCCCTGGTGGCCACTCTAGCCAACACCAGGGAAACTCTATGCCCCCCTCCCGGCCCCGGACCCCACCCACCCGATGCCCCCCAGCCCACCCCCTCTTCCCGGGACCAGGCTGGCGGCTCCCGGGAGCTTGCCCAGGACCGCAAGAGGCGGGCACCTTCCTGGGCTAGTGCGGACATCGTGGACCTCGTCCACGATCTCCGCACTAGGCACCGGAACGTGGCCGTCTAGGGCAGGAGAGCTGCCAGCCTGGCCACCCAGGAGCAGGTGTGCATGAAAATCAAGGGGGTCCACTGAGACACCCAACCCTGAGCCCTGAGCTTACAATGGCCGTCCTGGGTCAGACCAAAGGTCCATCTAGCCCAGTAGCATGTCTGCCGACAGCGGCCAACACTAGGGACCCTGGAGGGGATGGACCGAAGCCAGTGACCAAGCCATTTGTCTCGTGCCATCCCTCTCCAGCCTTCCACAAACTTTGGGCAGGGACACCACTCCTACCCCCTGGCTAAGACTACTCCATGGACCCAACCTCCATGACTTGATCTCCCTTCCCTTTAAACTCTGTTCTAGTTGTAGCCTTCACAGCCTCCTGCAGCAAGGAGTTCCACAGGTTAACTCTTTGCTTTGGCAACAACAACAACAACAACTTTCTTTTACTAGTTTCAAGCCTGCTACCCATTCCTTTCCTTTGGTGTCCTCTAGTCCTTCTTTATGGGAACTCATGAAGAACTTTTCTGAATGCACCCTCTCCACCCAACCCCTGCTTTTAGAGACCTCTAGCCTGTCCCCCCTCCGTCTCCTCTTGTCTAAGCTGAACAGTCCCAGTCTCTGTAGCCTCTCTTCATCTGGGACCTGTTCCCAACCCCTGATCATGTTAGTTGCCCTCCCCTCTCCCAGCCTTTCTCTTCCCCTCTCCCACCTCCTTTTCCCAGTCTCCCCCAGTTTTGTTCAATAAAGACAGAGTCAATGTTGGAAGAAACGTTATCTTTATTTTGTACATCAGGAAGGGGGGCTAGGGAAGGGTAAGTGGAAGGAGGTGAGTGAGGAATGGGGTACGAGCCCCCGATGGGGAGGACTGGGCTGGCTCTGCGGGCTTCTGGGGGTGGAAGCTCTCCTGCAGCCCCCCGATTGCCCCCTCTCCCCAGATGGCAGCCTGCGGCAAGTGCAGCCGGGCTGATGGCCGAGTGGTGTGATGTGCCCAGTGTGGGTACTCCGGGCAATCCAAGCCAGGACTGGTTTTCAAGCAGGGAACCCCTTAGAACTGTCTGTCCGGGGTGGGGGTCGGGACCCTTTAAGCGCAGCCCTCGGCTAGCCTGAGACAGCATCTCCACGCTCTAAGTCCTCTTCTGATGCCCTGCTGGCACTGCTTCCGGCCATCCTTAAGCCCTGTTCAGAGTCCACTCAATGTGGACTTGCTAGTTCGAATTAGCAAAACGCTAATTCGAACTAGTTTTTAGTTCTAGACGCGTTAGTTCGAATTAGCTTAGTTCGAATTAACTAATTCGAACTAAGTTAGTTCGAACTAGCGTTGTAGTGTAGACATACCCAGATATACTAATAAAGACTACTTGATTGCTAGATGTTACAGAGCAATTGAGAAAAACAAAATATAACATAGAGAAAAATAATATCTCTGGGTGCAGCTTAGATATAGCGTGTGTGTGTGTGTGTGTGTGTGTGTGTGTGTGTGTGTGTGTGTGTGTCAGGGGGAGGGGGAGGAGGGAGGCACATGGGCTTAGCACAGAGTTTAACCAAACAACAAAACAAAGAAAAATAACCTAATCGCAACTGAATATACATTTTTCAATCTACTCATGATCTGTGGTGATCCATACTTCGAAGCCCAGTCCATTTCCATGCCCAGTACTCTTTGTAGGTTCAATTCATCTTGCTTCCCCCAGCTCCTACCTTAGGGTATGTCTACACTGCAAGGCTATTTTGGGATACTGGAGAGAGCCCAAAACAGCTACCCTGTGTCTACACAAGCTGCCAGTCATTTCAAAATATTTTTTTAAATAACGGGCGCGCTATTTTGCCATCTTGGTAAACCTCATTGCACGAGGGATCAGGGATGGCTCAAAATAGCACTTCATTTAAAAAAATTTGGCACCATGTAGGTGCGCCAAATTTCAAAATAAGCTATTTCAAAATAACATTGAAATAAGAAATGCATTTCTTATTTCTAGTTTAGGGTGTAGTGTAGCCTTAAACTCACACAAAGAGAACAGCAGGCAGGTAGATCTATTCAATTCAAATTTCAACACCCTCTGTTGTTGGCTCTTCTGGCTCCCTGCTAACACCCCCATAGCTTTCACCCTTTAGTCACCAAATACTGGCCAGAACTCCTCCTATTCACCACAGGGGGTTATCATCGTCTGGCTCCAGAGTTCCCTGTTACTGACAGGCCAGAGACACTGAGATGGGTTCGAGGCTGGGCTCCAGTTATGAGCTCACCCAGAATTCAGGGGTTCTGGGTCTTGGGGTCAGACTCATTATAGGGCTGGGCCCAAGTCACTTCAGCTCTTTTCAGGAGGGAACCTGGGGGTCAGGGCTCTGCACGGTGCCTGGCACAGCCTCATGGAACAGGCAGGGGTGTCCCTGGTGGGACAGGCAGGGCAGAAAATGGAGCCTGTAATCAGTGTGGGGAACAGAGGCCCCAGAAGCTGTCCCTGGTATCTCGCCGCAGGGGAGATTCCAGACTGGCACTGACCCCACGTCCCCTTTCTGTTCCCAGCGCTGAGCCGCAGCAGCCAGGAGATCTGCTCAGCTCCCGGTGAGTCCAGTCTGTCTGTCCTCAATGCACCCAGGGCCTTTACCTCTCCCCCACCGGGCACTCCAGCCACCACCCCTTTGGCTGCTCGCTGCTGAATGCGGTGCCAACAGCAATGGGTTGGGAATAGGGGCAGGCCTGGGTGAGGGCCAGAGCAGGGTGCAGATGCCTCCCAACTGACCTCTCCCTGCCCTGCTGCCTCCCAGCTCTGACCCAAGGATTTACCTTCCCTCAGCACCAGCTCCCAGCCCTTGGCCTCACTCCCAGCCGTCCTGCCCCAGCTGCATCTGTCAGTGACCTCAGCAGGGCCTGCTCTAGCACAGTGCACAGCACCAGGCATTGGCACCCAGCCCGACCAAGCCCTGAGGCCTGTACACAGCCCATTAGCCCCTGGGGTAAAGCCTCCGGTCGGGTCAGAGCCTCCATCTGAGACACGGCCCAGACCCCACTGACAGCACCAGGCACCAGCAACACCCCACTGACAGCTCTGACCCCTTCCCCTCCCCAGGTGCTCTCCCTGCCCCCACCCTCTACCTGAACCAGACATTGGCCCAGCCAGGGGACTCCGTGCAGGTCAGGTGCTTCATGTCCTCCTGGCACCTGGCCACCCGCATCGTCTTCTGCAAGGACGGGGAGGAGGTTTCAGTCCAGACGGGCTCAAAGGAGAAGGCCACCTACGACTATGAGCATGTGGTGTCCGGGGGCAGTTCTGGGAATTTCTCCTGCGGGTACGAGATCAAGGACAGCGACAATCAGGTGACGAGATCCCAGCTCAGCCACACACAACACATCAGTGTAATTGGTAAGGTGTGAGCTGTGCGTCCGTGCGTGTCTGTGGGTGACATATCCTATTGTAGCCCTGCCCAGCAGAAACTCAGCATCCTGGGAATGGGGTTAATGACAGTGTGAGAACAGCAATTAAATGACACCCCCCTCCCCATCCAAACTGACATCATCAATTTCCAAAATCTGAAACAAAATATCTCATAAAACGTCTTTGTGCAAAGTGTGTCCCAGGCAACCCCCCCCCTTCCTGTGTGTTTCACCCCATCCCGTGTTTCACCCTCACCCCTTCCTGTGTGTTTCACCCTGTCCCGTATTTCACCCTCACCCCTGCTGTGTGTTTCACCCCGTCCCATGTTTCACACAGCTCAGCTCGGCTGGCCCAGCCCTGGCACCAGGGTGACGGGATCATCATAGAAATGTCAGGCTGGAAGGGACCTTGAGATGCCGCCAAGGCCTGCAGGACAGAGTGAACCTAGACCAGCCCTGACACGGGGCTTGTGCAGCCTGTTACTAAGCTCTGACAACAGGGACTCCAGACCCTGCCCTGGAGGCCGGTTCCAGAGCTTCTCCTCCCTGCTACTGAACCGAACCCTCCCTTGCTGCAGATTAGCCCCATCGCCTCTAGCCCTGCCCTCCGTGGGCCCTTAGAACCACTGATCCCGGCCCCTGTGTAACAGCCCTGAGCAGCTTTAGAGACTGTTACCATGTTCCCCGGCTTCTTCTCTCAAGACTAAACCTGCTAAGGATGTAAAATCCTGTTTAATTAGTTAACTGCTGAAACATTAAGTTTAACCAGTTAAAGAAGGCCGGGCTGCAGCACCTCCCTCCCCTTTCTCTCCATGGCTGGCTTGGAGCGGCCCCCACACCATGGGCTGCTTCTGATGCTGCACTGGGCTGTCAGCTGACACCTCCCCTGTCTTACACACACTCCCATTGCTGACTCAGATCCAATTTGTGACTCACCCTGAGCCCAGCAGCCCTACCCCCAGCCAGTGGCTGCCAGTGGCTAGCTGTGCTAGAGCAGCGTAGAGGCCTGGACTGGGCCTGCTCTGATCTCTGCTGTGTTTATTGCCTAGAGGGGATGGACCCAGCGGTGGGGATGCTGGGAGATCTTCTCTCCCCCTCCCACCTCTGGTAAATGCTTCTGGAGCATTTTTCCTTCTGGGTCCTTATGTAGGGAAAGGTGGGTCCTCAGCTGATAACCCCCCAGTCTGAGTGTAATTGCCATGACAATGGCTCTTGTGTGTTTATTGCCCAGGTGATGGCTCCAGCAGAGGCAGTGACGTTGGTTCATTCCCCCCAGGTAAATGCTTCTGAAGTGTTTCTGTGTTGTGGGGTCTTTATTTAGGGCAAAGTAGGTCCTGGCCTGGGCAGCCCGAGTCTTAGTGTGATCACCATGACGATGGATGTAGGAAATACGCCACATGTAACAGGGTGACGGGATCTTCCAACACAGAACATTCTCCCTGCCCCTTTCCTAGACTTTATCCAGCATGGCTGAGCCAGGCAACATCTTCACAGGGAAGGAAAATGGCTCTTCTAGAGGGGGAATCTAAATTCATGGGATGGGCAAGTTTCCTCTGGAGTTCCCTGCCCCCTCTGCTAACCCAGCAGCCAGTGAGTTATTGCCCCTCTCTGCATTCACTGGGTGGGGGGTTGCTCTGGCAGGAGGCACCAGACGCATCATCCCACCTGGGCTCCCAGGTTCTGTCTCCGTGTCATTAGCTAGTTATGCTCTGTGCTCCATGCCTGGCCCAGAGTGTCACACCCGGCGTGTGGGCAAACCCCTCTGCCAGGAACCTCAGCCCAGCACCAGTGTCTGGTTCCCAGGGAGCAACCGAGCCCCAGGAACTGAACTGATCAGAGCCCAAACCTGGCTGTTTGCCCCAACTCCCTGCAAAGTGTCCACATCAGCAAACAAATTCTGACCTTCCTCGATTGTATTTTCATCCTGAATCAGGGGAAATAGTCAAACATTCAGATTTTTCCATGGAACAGAAATTTAGCAACACTGAAGTGACCTCGTTGAAAAGTTTTTATTTTGAAGAAACAGCGTTTTCCACAGAAAACTGCTCCGCTGGGTATGTAGCGCCGACAGGTGGAACCAAACCTGAGAGCGCTGGAGCTTAGTGCATGAGACTCTACAGCAGGGTGGGGGAACCTTTTTTGGGTTGCAGCCACTGACCCGCAGGAAAATCAGTTGGGGGCCACACACAAGTGGCAAGCAAAAAAAAAAAAAACATTCCTCATAGATTCATAGAATTTAAGATCAGAAGGGACCATTTTGATCATCTAGTCTGACCCCTGCACAGTGCAGGCCACAGACTCTCACCCACCCACTGCTAGAATAATCCTCTCACCTATATCTCAGATATTGAAGTCCTTGAAACGATGGTTCAAAGACCCCAAAATGAAGAGAATCCTCCAGCAAGTGATCCATGCCCCATGCTACAGAGGAGGGCAAAAAACCTCCAGGGCCTCTGCCAATCTACCCTGGAGGAAAATTCCTTCCTGACCCCAAATATGGAGATCAGCTGAACCCGGAGCATGTGGGCAAGACTCACCAGCCAGACACCCAGACAAAAGTTCCTGGCCCCCAAATGAGGAGACAGACACTGCCCATTTACTCTTCATACTCCAGAGTCTGGGGGGAGGAGCAGCCTAGTAGATTTTGTGTGCTCCTAGTAGGGGCTGTGGGGTGGGTCAGTGTGGAGCCTGAGCCTTGGGGCCAGATTCAATCAAACCAGTAGCTGGATGCGGCCCCCGGGTCTGAGGTTCCCCACCCCAGCTCTACAGCTTGAGCTAAAAGTCAGTTGTGGAGCAGACTCATGGTATCTCTGTAAGTGTCTAAGTGCCACTATATGGGACAGGGACCCACACCCAGTAGGTGGCTTTCAGGTAGATCAGCCCCACACATGTGTCTGCTGGATGCCCAGGAAGCTCTCAAGTATGAGCTCAAGTCCAGCCCTATCCAGGACAGCACTTAGGCTGTGTCCAGACTCAAGGGTTTTTTCGGGAAAAGTAGCCTTTTCCCGAAAAAACTTCCCCTGCGTCCAGACTCAAGCCGCGTTCTTTCGAAATTATTTTGAACGCGGCTTTTCTTTCGATGGCGGTAAACCTCGTTTCACGAGGAAGAATGCCGCCTTCTTTCGAAAGTTCCTCTTTCGAAAGATGGCGTTCTTCAATGTAAATAGGGCTTCCTCGAAAGAGAGCATCCAGACTCGCTGGGTGCTCTCTTTCGAAAAAGCGGATTGCTCTTTCGAAAGATCCGCCTGCAGTCTAGACGCGATCTTTCGAAAGAGGCTCTTTCGAAAGATGCTTTCGAAAGAGCCTCTTTCGAAAGAAGCCTGCAGTCTAGACATAGCCCTAGGTATGTGCTTCATTTTAAGCACCTGTGGAAAGTTATTTGTGCTGTGCTGAATCGTGATGCTTCCTGGAAGCAGGGCAGTTCCCATAGGAATGTTTCCTGCTTGAGGAACTTGCCCTGGCGGGATGATAGAACCAGATTTATTTCTAGAAAAAATTATGAACAAAACGTGCCATGGATAATGTCAGTGTTTTGATGGAGAAAAAAAACATGAAACTGAACAAACGTTTTCCTTTGGTCTTACTTTGACTTGGCAGTTTCCTTGTTCAGAACATGACCTAAAATGTCAGCTGGAAACACAGAGGGATTTGCTTTGTTTCCTTTCCAAGGGACGTTTGTCTTCCGCTTCTGCATTTGGAAATCTAAAATGGAACAAACCTGTCAGTTTTAAACCAAGCAAAACGGTGTCTTCCGTATCCAAATTATTGTAGGAAAGACTAAGAAGGTCCTAGCACATGAACTGCTCGGGGGAAAATTTTGTTTTCCTGTAATCTATGTTTGGATAAAAACAAACTTTGGGAAGAAAAATTGGTTGAAAAGCTTCAGTGAACTTTTACTCCCAAAGAACAGCAGATAATGTTGACCTGCAGGTAACCATGAGGTGAGCTTCCAGGTTTACTCATGGAAACGTCAGGGGTCACTTACCACAGGACTCAGCCAGGTCCAGCCGGTGGGAACTGGCTGGTGGCTGCTTGGAGGAGCCATTCACAGCGAGGTTCTTTCCTAGGGCTGGATCTAAAGCTCCTGTTGGGAATTGCAGTCCCTGCTGTCCTGGTGCTGGCTGTGGCGCTTTGTTTGCTGAGGAAGAAAGGTGGGTGTGAGAGTGAGGCCGAGCCGTGTTAGCAAATGTACAGTCAGACATGGCAGAGACACCCCTGAGATCCCCTGTCCCCAGTGTGCCTGGGATGGGGGGAGAGAGATGAGATAGACCCAGTGAAATGATCATTTGGTTTGGGGAGGCTGGGTGGATGCACAGATCAAAGAGACGATGAAAGAGATTGTCCTTGTGATTAGTAATTTGTGTTGCAGTAGCACCCTGGAGCCCCAATTAGGGGTCAGAGCCCCACTGTGCTAGGTGCTGTACAATATTTATTAGGTACGTTACTGTCGTGCCCGGGAGCCCCAGTCTGGAGTCAGGACGCCCCTGTATCCAGAGCTGCACAGATCAGCAATGAAGGGGAGAGTCTCTGCCCCATAGATGGTCACAAACTACGACTCAGCCAGGTGGATGAACTATCAACACGCAGGTCACTAAGGCTTTCCTGCATCAGACCCTAACAACTCTGCGCACAGCTCTTCCCTGCAGCCTTTCCTCACAGGGCCCCAGCCCCCAGCTCTCACAGCCTCCAGTCACCCTGACCAGCTCAAGATTGAAGTAGTTGTGCAAAAGAGCATCTACACGGGCATGTGCTTTTGTGCAAGAAATGTGGTTTTGCGCAAAAGCATTCGTGCCAATGTAGACATTCTCTCGCGCAAGAAAGCTCTGAGGGCCATTTTAGCCATCGAGCTTTCTTGCGCAAGAAATTAATGTTGCTGTCTACACTGGCCTCTTGTGCAAGAATACTTGCACAAGAAAGCTTATCCCTGAGCTGGAGCATCAGAGTATTTGCGCAAGAAGCACTGATTTTGTACATTACAACGTCAGTGTTCTTGCGCAAAAACTCGCGGCCAGTGTAGATAGGCCACAAGATTTTGCCCAATAGCGACCGCTTTTGCACGAAATCTTGCCAATGTAGACACAGCTGAGGTTACACGTCTACTCTTTTTAAATAAAAGCCGAGTTTCTGACTGACTTCCCGACTCTCAGACCTGGGGCTTTGTGTAGAATACGAAACACTGGGAGGGTGGAAGTAACACGGTGAGACTTGGGGACGCTGTTCCCAGGGCCAGTCAGTGGGGCTGGTGCGGGAGAGTGCTTGGCCACGCCGTGGGGCTGGAGCACTGTGTCAGTACAATGAGGGGCTGGAGCTGTATCACTCATCTCTGTCTCCCTCTGCCCACGAGGAAATGTGGCCCCGTCTCTGATCACTGTCTCGCTGCTTCCAGCTGGGTCTCTGCGAAGGGATCACAGGTAGGAGATTGTTCCCTCTCCCATCTCCTTTCCAGTCAGGGTCCCTTCTCTCTGCCCCGCAGAAGGGCTGTCTGTCTGTCTCCAGCTCTCCTGCTGTGTGTGTGTGGGGAGAGGAGGAGGGTGAGGTGGGGGGTGTGTGTTTTTGTTCTGGAGCAGTTTTCAAAAAGCCCAGGGCAGCTGGAAGTCTCCGGTGGAAGTGGGGTCTGGGGGTTACAAGGAGACGCTTTCAGGAAGGGGTTTGCCAGAGACATGTTCCCGTCCCATTCGCCGGCAGCAGCGGGCGCAGGTCGTAGTTGCCCCAGGGGTGTGAAGGAAGGAAAGTGACTGTTCTATGCTCAGGATTTGGGGCTGGTCGGCCGGGCTGCAGACAGAATTGCCAGGCCGCTGGGCGAGACGTGCCCGGCCCGCACCACCCAGCACTTCAGCAGTGATTTAAGGGGTGTGGGGCTCAACTGCAGCAACAGGGGCCAAATCACCAGGCCCCAGAGCGGCTGCCCCATTTGCCCTCCCCCCCCACCATTGGTGACACTTGGTCGGCCACAAAATGGCACCAAACGACCTAGCCTGGGAGACCAGCTCATTGGGCCCCAGCTGCCCCCAGTGCCAGGGGAGCTGCTAATTGCTACTGGCTCGCTGTCTGCCCCACCCAGTCAGAGGGTTCAGAGGGGCCCCTCCCCACCCTCCCATCACAGAGACCTGCCGGGGACCCCCTCAGACCTTGCCTAAGGGCCACTCCCCATTGCTCTGCAGCCAACGTCCTCCACTCAGGGCTCCCCCAGACTCCTGCTCCCTCCCCCACTTTGACCCTTTGCCGCCTGGGAGGCCAGCCGCAGCTCCTCTGAGGGCCACGGGGCCCAAGCCAATTAATCAATTGCATGATGCCCCAAGAGAGAGACCAGGAAATCTACAGGCCCCGGCCTAGATGGACGTGATGCGGGGAACAGCCAGGGAGTCCATGGGGTGACCAGCTCTGAGCACAGAGAGAACCGGGCGCATGGGGAGGCAAGAGGCAGTTTCCAGGTTCTGCCAGGTTCTGACACAGAGCCCCTCGGTCCTGGGACCCTCTCCCTGACTCTCGGCTGTACAGCTCGGCCTCAGGGATCAATGTTCAGCTTTCCAGCCCTGACAGTGTGAGCAGGCCTGCGCCAGAAATCCAGTGTCATTTGGGTGAAAAATATGCAAAGAAACTGCGTATGAGCTAAAGGGAGCTGTACGGTCCTGGCAGGAGAACCAGCCTTGGGAAGAAAGCTTCTCACAGCTTCTCACCAATGTGTGTCACTTACTCTCCACAGGGAACGAGTCCAGCGTGACCCCTGCAGAGCTCCTGAAGACGAGCATGAATGTAAGAGCCTTTGTAGAGCATTGGGGTCACCAGGGGCACCAGCACGTGGCAGCGAAATATGGGGGTTGGCGGTAAATTTGGTAACTGGTGGGGGATGGGCAGATCCCAAATCAGTGTGAATGGCTGAGAGTTACAACAACAAACTGCCTGTGATCAAAGTGAATAAGGATAAAGAGTCCTCAGGGGTCCCATGTTTTGTGCATCTGAGTCCCTGAGGTTCCTTTGTCCCACCCTTTGCCTGTGATCCCCACCCTCCATTGCCCGGGGTGTTACCACTTCTCCCTCTTGGAAAGGTCACATCCCGGGGAAAGCTCCCATGGAAAGTGTCCATCCCTGTCACTGGGAGCTGGAGCTGCCTGGGGGCTGTCCAGTCCATGTGCCCTGTCCTAATGGACTAGAATATGACAGTACTGCTATAAGTCCTAACAGACTGGGCCTTGTCAAGGAATTGGTGCCCATCCATTTGCTCAATTGTGAGGCCCAAGGTTGAAGGCTGAGATACGCATGTGGGGTATATGGTCATCTTAGAGTGTGAGAGGCTGGCAATATACTTTGTTCAATACCCCCTAAAATGTCTACGGTTTTTGGAAGCCCGGAGGAATTAGTGTCACATCCCAGAGAGAAATTTTGTCCTTAGGAAGCAAAGTCACACACAACTGGCTGGGCTCTGTTCCACTGTATTATAAACTAACTCAACGAATTATTCAATGCTCAACCTGGTAGGAAAACAGGGCTACGTCTACACTGGCCCCTTCTTCGGAAGGGGCATGCTAATTTTGAAAGTGGGAATAGGTAAATCCGCGGGGGATTTAAATATCCCCCGCAGGATTTAAATAAACATGTCCGCCGCTTTTTTCCGGCTTGGGGAAAAACCGGAAAAAAGCGTCTAGATTGGCCCGATCCTCCGGAATAAAGCCCTTTTCCAGAGGATCTCTTCTTCCTACCTGAAAGGATCGGGCCAGTCTAGACGCTTTTTTCCGGCTTTTCCCCAAGCCGGAAAAAAAGCGGCGGACATGTTTATTTTAATCCCGCGGGGGATATTTAAATCCCCCGCGGATTTCCCTATTCCCACTTTCAAAATTAGCATGCCCCTTCCGAAGAAGGGGCCAGTGTAGACGTAGCCCAGCAGTTTTCCTGTAAAACCGTTATATATAATCTATCTATCTATCTATCTATATTAATTTTTCTCAAAAATTCCTGTGGGAAATTTCAACTTTTCCATGGAATATCAAAAATTGAAATATTTCAACAGTAAAATAAAATATTTAGATTTGAATTGGGTGCAAAAGGGCCTCATGGGAGCTGTCATTCAGCTACCTCCTGCTCCTGGTCTTCTCTTTGAGCTGGGCTCTCTGGCTCTCCCAGGATGCATCCCACTCGGTCTCAGTAGCCAGTATAAGCTGTTCTGGGTTGCAGCGCATCCTGGGAATTGAAGTCCAGACAGCCTATTGAAGTCCAGACAGACTATCAACACAAGGCCATTAAACTACAAGTCTCATGAGACACCATGTTGGTATTATTGGTCAGAATATTTTTGGGGACTGTCCAAAATATTTCATTTTTGGGCTGCTCATTTTTTGAATAAAACATTGACCTTTTCTGCCAAAAGTCGACTCTGCCCGTGACAAAATAGCTCTGTTGAAAACTCAGACAGGCAGTTTCCATTGGGCATCTTCAAAAGCTGAATTAAATCCTTCTGTAAAGTATCCTCGAGTGTCCCTGATCAGCAGCAGGGAGCCTTGCCCTGGCTGTGGGTTTTTCAGGAGGTGCCTTCCTTTAAGGGCATTTACAGCCACGTGATGTTGTGTACCTGTTATTCTCTCCTCAGATGCCTTAGTGGTTTGGCCGGGAAGAGCCACGGTGAGTCGCAGCTTTTATTAAGGACAAAGTCATGAGAGAAAAAAGAACTATTGGTTTCCCTGTTCCAGATCATCAGGGACCTGTGGACTTGGAACGTGGATTAATTCAGGGTTTCCAGGCTTCAGGTCAAAACAACAAGGGGTCCAGTGGCATTTTAAAAACTACCAAAATTATTAGGACAGAAGCATTTGTGAGGTACAGCTCACTTCCTCAGATGCTTGAAGAGAAAGAAAGGCAGGGATACAGAGATGGGAGTGTCACATCAGTGCAAATTCAGTCAGGTTGGAGGAGGCTCACTTCCAACAGGGATGAGAAGCTGAGAGTGATGAAAGAGTGTGAGGGATCTTGGTGGATTCGCTTACAAAGACGAAACAGTCGTGTTTCCTTGGACACAACAAGAGCCACACAACAACAACAAAATACTTAGTCATAGAACCATAGAGCTTCATGTGTTTCTGGCTCCAAATCTCTTCCCAAAAGCTTTTGCTCAGAGTCCTGCTCCAAGTGCTCCTCTCACTCTGTCTTTCTAGTTGTGTCTGAGGTGTATCTGCTGCTTCTGTCGCACATCCCTCCCCACGCCTGTGTTTCTGTCCAGAGCCTGAGGAACCCCTTTGGATAGCCTGGCCCTGCCATTCCCAGACATGCCTGCGGTCTAGTTCCTGGTTGGTAGTTTCCCATTGCTTCAGCTGGAACTGAATACAAGGGCATTTCATGGTTCCCTTATTTAGCTTGAATGGAAGGTGCTTCTCACGGCCACCAAATTCAACAAGGTGCTGGGATTGTCCATAGATCAAAGACATACTTGCTGGGCTTTACCCACTCTCCCTGATAACAATAGGATACTAAAAATGGCCCAGAACGGTTATAAATATTGGCCTTAACCACATCAATGATTAAAATATGAAACAGGACAGAAAAAAACGGAATTGCCTGTAGCACAGAAGAGTCCTTATTTTACATAATAATGCCCCATCCCAGGGAGAACTGGGCATCACCACCTCATCAGGGGTGACTGGCGTGGAGAGAGGGAGAAGGGCTCTTTTGCCTAGCCGGCGGGTGTCAAGGCAAACCCCAAAGTGACCTAATCAGGGGCAGAAAAGGATCAGATGGAGAGAGATTATGTAGGAAGTGGGGATATTGGTGTTTCCTGGCCTAGACATGCAGTAGAACTGCTCGGGCTGTTTCTACAGCAGTTAGGCATGTACAATCCTGTGTAATCAATTAACATTACATTTTATGTTTAACTGGTTAACCCATTAAGTGGGGTCCTGTGGGCGGGGAGCTACTCCAGCCTGGCTGGAATAGTCCCCTTGTCCACAGGGCTCCTGGCTGCCCTCTCTGGTTGCTGGTCCCATTGGGCTGTAAGCTGCTGCTCCCTGCTCTGTGAGGCTGCCAGCTGCTGGCCCCACATGGCTGCTGGATCTTGGCTGCCGTCATCCAGTCCATGGTGCGGTGGGCTCAGCAGGGCCAGAGCAGCTCTGCACCCATTCACACCCCTAACAGCCGTGTTGTCAAAAGGGCTTTTTTTGGTTTTAGGTTGGCTCAGCAGAAAAGTAACATCTCCATGTTTGAAAGTAAAGCATCCACAGCGCTAGAGAGAACAGACACCGACGTACATGGCCACACTCTGCAATGGGACAAGATGTCACTGATGCTTCACTTGCTGAAATGCAGGGCTCATCGGTGCGCAGTCACATCACACAACCTCCCCAAATCACAGGCTGCCTTAAGGCCAGAACGTGGGGAACCATTTTGGTGCCACAGCTGGACAATACACAGCACCCTGAAGCTCTCTTGGAGAGATGGGATGTTCTTAGGGCAAGTGCTGCCTGTCTGCCTTTTAGAAAAAATGTTTCCTATGAATAAAATTGGGGAAGATGCCCAAACTCTGTATTCCCATGCCCTGACTCTATATATCGACAGCTCAGATCTCAAGTCCTGTCCTCTCTATGCAGAGATTCCACTGCCAACTCAAAGTGGCCTTCTCCCCAGATCCCAATTTTGCCTTAAGAATTCATGAGGGTTTTTTTTAAATATGTTTTTTCCATCCTTTGATTTGCCTTCTGGTGTTTGAGCCTTTTCCAAGATTTTGTCACAATCAAGAGGGCTAGAAACGTAACTTTTGAAACAAAACGCTCACCTAATCCGAATCCCCCAAGAGCTGGGGCTCTAAGAAACACAGAAATGATCTTGTGAGTTGCTGCTAAATCAGCAACACTGACCACAGTGTTAGGGTCACCTTGGAATTTGCAGTGTCTGTGTCCCTGTCTTGTGCCTTGTTGGCTTGTGGGGAAGTTACAAAATAGGGTAATATAAAAATATGGAATTTAAATATCAAACAAAAGCTATTTGTCATCAACCATGCCTTGGTGAAACCACATTTGTTTTCATCAGCCTGATATTGCAGCCGTGTGGCTGCAAGAGAACCTGATGAGAGCATTTAGCTCTCTGGAAAGCAGTTTTGCATGAAGCAATTGCATTACTTTGGGGTATGTGATGCATGAACCTCTGGAGGCCAAATAGCAGAGGATCCAGGGGTGCATAAAGGTTACAAGAATCCCCAAAGCTGGGATTTACATTAAGAACATAAGAATGGACATTGTGGGTCAGACCAAAGTTTCACCTACCCCAGTAGCCAGTTTTCCAGAAATGGCCAATGCCAGGAGGTTTCTACTGAAAGTCTGGCTCCCCACTGGCCTTCATAATTTTTGGCTTATAGCTAGTGGCATGAGGTAACAGAAACAATGGATTTTACAAAGTCCCTTCTTAGCGGGTGGGAAGGTGCCTTCTTCTGGCTAACATTGCAGAGGTCAAAGATGAAATATTTCCAGGCATTTCATATTATCTCTTATGCCCTATTTTAAGACTTACACATTGTCTATAAAACACACAATGGAGCCCTGGAACATTGCCAGATGTGAAATGCAGCTAAAGTATGTCTCACTGAAGGCCTTGTGTAGATGTGAAATATCCAGGGGGACCTTTCCAGTGGTGGGGAACTTCCTAGCGCTTCACACAGGTCAGCCCCAGTCTCTGTTCTCTGACTAGCTGTCCATTGATTGATCTGATCTGAGCCTTACACTCACTGATGGGTAAGTAAAATCCGGGGAAACTAACAGGAGAAACCCAACTAATTGAAATAGTCAGGGCCTTTCACCCAGACTCTCTGTATTGCGGTGCAGTAACATTTCTATTGTGGTAGCACATAGGGTACGTCTAGACTACATGGCTCCATCGACGGAGCCATGTAAACTAATTTATGTGACATAGTCAATGAAGCAGGGATTTAAATAATCCCCGCTTCATTAAAATATAAATGGCCTCCGTGCTGTGCCGAAAATCAGCTAATCTAGCACAGTGCGGCAGTCTATACGCAGATAGGTCAGCATGGGAAGGAAGTGGCCCTGTCCCCAGCTCGCCACTTCCTTGATGGTGCAGTTGGACCCAGTGGTCGCTGTGCATTATCGCTGTCTCACTGCCCCTAGTGGAGACTGTGAGTATCGCATCCCTCCACTCAGCCCCCTCCCATTCCATGTTATGAAAACAATCGAATTCCAGGCACATTCCATTTTCTGGCACAATCAAATTAGGGTAAGAGGAAGCTGAATACCAAATTTGGTGGACTTAGCTCTTAGCATTTTGGAGGCATTCTTGAACAAACAGATGTGCAGACAGAAAGAAAAGTCTCTAAGATAGATAGATAGATAGATAGATAGATAGATAGATAGATAGATAGATAGATAGATAGATAGATAGATAGATTTAATATTTACTATAACAAACATCTAACAGAAATAACAATGTAGACATGAAATGAGCTAGTCTTTGTTATTTTTTTCAGATTTCTCTTTGAAAACACTTTGGTTTTCAAGTATTGTATTTAAAATAAGCTTTTGGTTGCCAAACATTGGGTAGGGAAATTGGCTTTTTGATTTTGTTTTATTTTCTTTTTTTGAAGGCACCACAAAGTGACAAAGACACTGTTGGATCATATGAAAGTTTAAAAGCCGTCACCATAGAGAATACCCCTTACTCTACACTTCCTGTGAGAGTCACGCCTTCCTCTGTAACCTCTGAGCTCTGTGAGTGATCCACTCCCCCTGGACTTTGCATTCATAGAAATCTCAGGCTGGAAGGGAACTCGAGAGGTCATCAAGTCCAGCCCCCTGGACTGAGGCAGAACCAAGTAAACCTGGACCATCCCTGACAGCTGTTTTTCCAACTTGTTTTTTAAATCTTCCAGTGACTGGAATTTCACAACCTTCCTTGGAAGCCTGATCCACAGTTTAATTATTCTTACAGTTTGCATTTTTTCTTCACATCTAGCCTAAATCACTTTTCTTGCAGATTAACTCCAATAGTTCGTGTCCTACCTTCAGTGAGACTGAGAACAATTGATCCCCATCCTTTCACAACAGCCCTGAACATATCTGAAGGTTGCGATCAGGTCCCCTCTCAGTTTTCTTTTCTCGAGAATAAACATGCCCCATATTATTAACCTTCCTCCATGGGTCGGGTTTTCTAAAACAATTTCTTGCCTACTATACCCCTTTTCATCAGTCCACCACCTCGCCAGCTATTCACAGTTTTGTAGCTGTCCACTCGATTTGTTGTTGCACAGTGTACTACTTTCATTTGTCTATTAAATTTCAAACAGCCCAATTCTCCAGTTTCTCAAGATCTGTTTGAATGGTTATCCCATTCTACAATGTGTTTGCAACCCATCCCAGTTTGGTGTCATCTGCAAATTCTATAAACAGTTGTGCTCTCACCTTATCCTAATTTCATCTAGACCACATTTCCCTAGTCTTACAATATGAATGTCATGAGGGACAATGCCAAAAGCCAGACAAAAATCAACATATATCAGGCCATGCTGCTAGGTGAAGTGGCAGAAAATGTTGCAATCTAAGGGCTGTGTAGCTCTTCAGAGCGTGATGTCTGTGCAGGGGAACCAGTGAGGAGCTGAGACCAGAGGACAAAACAGCCAGGGTACGTCTACACTACAGCGCTAGTTTGAACTAACTTAGTTCGAATTAGTTAATTCGAACTAAGCTAGTTCGAACTAACGCGTCTAGAACTAAAAACTAGTTCGAACTAGCGTTTTGCTAGTTCGAACTAGCGCGTCCACACTGATTGGACGCAGGGGGGCATTTAAGGGCAGCTGAAACCGGTTCTGGCAGGGCATCAGGTCAGCAGTTGCTTTGTGTGGCTGCTGTCTGAGGCTATCTGAGGCTCGAGCTTAAAGGGACCCCCCTGGACAGCCGGTTCTCAGCTTTTCCTGCTTGCTTGCCAACCTCGCCGAGGGACAGCAAAGCATCGGTCTCTGTGCCCGT
Source organism: Pelodiscus sinensis (assembly GCF_049634645.1). NCBI lineage: Eukaryota > Metazoa > Chordata > Testudines > Trionychidae > Pelodiscus > Pelodiscus sinensis. The sequence goes on along the minus strand of NW_027465948.1, from coordinate 971,507 downwards.
CTGTGTCAGTGCTTCCCTTCGGGGGTGCCGCCGCAGGTGAAAACATGGAGCCACAGCTCGCCCTGCACCTTCTGGTGCACGTTCTGGACTTGCTGCTGCAAGCCTGCCAGCAATGGCTCGAGGCTGCCTGGCACCACCTGGGGAACGTCAGCCCCCTGCCTCTCCGCCTGGCCGCCCTGGGGGCCGTGGAGGAGCCGCGGCAGCGCCCCGGCACTGGCGTGCCCTGCCGCGTCTGGCGTCTGGACACCAGCAGCGACTGGTGGGACCGCATCATCCTGGAGCGCTGGGACGACCGACAGTGGACCAGGAACTTTAGGATGAGGAGGGACACCTTCCTGGAGCTCTGCGAGTGGCTCGCCCCTGCCCTGCAAAGAAGGGACACTCGCATGAGACCCGCCATCCCCCTCCAGAAGCGGGTGGCCATCGCCCTCTGGAAGCTCTCCACGCCGGACAGCTACCGATCCGTCGGGAACCAGTTCGGCGTGGGGAGATCCACCGTCGGAGCAGTGCTCATGCAGGTACGGCGCTCGTCGGCCACCGAGCCGGGGGGGAGGGGGGCTGCGAGAAGGGGATGGGCCGCCCCAGGGACAAAGGGGGGGCGGGAGGAGGCGAAAGCGCCCCGCACCGGAGGGGTCGGGCTGTCCCGGCCGTACTACATGCCGCCAGGGGGGTTGCTTCCGGGAGTGGGGCGCGGGGCACTGATTGGCGCTTTGCTGTGTCTCTCTCCGCAGGTGGTCAAGGCCATCAACCGGGTGCTGGTCCGCAGGGTGGTCCGCCTCGCCGACCCGGACGCCGTCATCCGGGGATTCGGCGCCCTTGGCTTCCCCAACTGCGGGGGGGCCATCGACGGGACGCACATCCCCATCCGTGCCCCGGAACACCAGGCGTCCCGGTACGTGAACCGCAAGGGGTACTTCTCCGTCATCCTGCAGGCCGTGTGTGACCACCGGGGACAGTTCACGGACATAAATGTGGGCTGGTCCGGCAAAGCACACGACGCACGGGTGTACCGCAACTCCTCCGTGTGCCAGCGGCTGCAGGACGGGACCTTCTTCCCCGACCGCCACATCAGGGTCGGGGACGTGGACATGCCCGTCTGCCTGGTGGGGGATGCCGCCTACCCACTGCAGCCGTGGCTCATGAAGCCCTACACGGGGCACCTCAATCCCTCCCGCCAGGCCTTCAATAACAGGCTGAGCAGGGCCCGCATCGTGGTGGAGGGGGCCTTCGGGCGACTGAAAGCCCGCTTTCGATGCCTCCTCACCCGTCTGGACCTGGCCGAGCACAACATCCCTCCCGTGGTGGCGGCATGTTGTGTGCTCCACAATTTGTGTGAGCGGAAGGGGGAGGCTTTCCTGTCAGCCTGGATGGCTGAGGCTGACCGCATGGCTGGACACTACGGTCAGCCCCGCACCGCCGCCATCCGGGAAGCCCAGCGGGGGGCCATCCGGATCCGGGAAGCCCTGCGGGAGAGCTTCCAGGTGGAGGAGGAGGAGGACTGACCTCTCCCTGCATGCCCCACCGGGGCCTTCTTCCACCCTACCCCCCCCCCTTCCCCTTTCCCCTCCCTACCTACTGTCAAATAAAGACACCTGTTTTTCCAACAAAAACGTCTGTTTATTTCACAGAACTGGGGTGGGGGAGGGAGGAATGAAGGTGGGAGAAGGGAGGGGGAAACCTGGGACGAGGGAGCTGGAAGGGGAGGGGAGGGAAGGGAGGAAGGGAAAGGAAAGCTCAGGGGTGGGAGTCCGGCTGCCTCTCCCGTCTCGCCACACTGCGGGTCCGGGGGCGTCGGTGGGGAATGGTTGTGGAGGGGGGGGCAGAGAGGACAGGGGGTGTGGAGGAAGCAGGAGCGGAAGCAGGAGCGGAAGCAGGAGGAGCAGGGGGAGCAGGGGGAGCAGGGGGAGCAAGAGGGGGAGAAAGAGGAGGAGCAGGGGGAGCAAGAGGAGGAGAAAGAGGGGGAGAAAGAGGGGGAGCAGGGGGAGCAAGAGGGGGAGAAAGAGGGGGAGCAGGGGGAGCAAGAGGGGGAGAAAGAGGAGGAGCAGGGGGAGCAAGAGGGGGAGCAAGAGGGGGAGCAGGGGGAGGAGGAAATGGAAAGCGGTCCAGCAGGCTCTGGAGGTGGCCTCACAGGGCATGGCCCTGCTCCTCCAGGGCCTCCAGACTCCTCCGGCGCAGCCTGAGGTCCTCCTGGACCCAGTGGTCCTGGAGACGGAGCTGTCGGTCCAGGAACCGGAGATGCCGCCTCTGGTAGTCCTCCTGGTTCCTGGCTGTCCTGCTTGCCCGGGCGCGGGCGGCTGCTGCAGGCGGTGTGGTGCGCCCTGCAGGCCCCGGTGCTGCAGCTGTGGTGCAAGAAGACCAGCGGTCAATGACCCCAGGGGCCCAGGTGTGTGAAACCCAGCTCCCCTCTGCAAGGCCAGGGCCCCTGCAGGATCCCCAGCTGCTGCTCCGTGGTGGGCAAGGCCCAGGCGCACGGTCCCGGGGCTCCCTCTCGCCCCAGCCCCCCGTACACATAAGGGGAACACGAGGGTACTCACAGGTGGACGCCTCCCCGGCCTCAGACGATGCAGGCGAGCGGCTCTGTGGGGTGCCTCGGGGGTCCCGGGTCCTGGGAAGGCTGGCGGCAGGCTCCTGGCTCTCAGAGCCCTCTTCCTCCTCCTCCGTGTCCAGGAGCAGTCCCTCTGCCCCGGGGTCAATCACGTCCCGGGGGGCAGGGACGGCATGAGGCCCCAGGATGCGGTCCAGGGCATGGAAGTGGGGGCAGGCCTCCGGGTCAGCCCCTGGCAGGCAGGCCCGGGAGTAGGACTGCCGCAAGTCCTTAATTTTGCAGCGCACCTGCTCCCGGCTGCGCTGGTGGCCCCTGGCGGCCAGACTGGCAGCCATGCGTCCGTAGACGGCCGCGTTCCTGTGGCTAGTGCGGAGATCGTGGACATTGGAGGCTTCCCCCCAAACCTCGATGAGGTCCACGATCTCCGCACTTGACCAGGTGGGCGCCCGCCTTTTGCGCCCCCGGGCAGGCTCCCGGGAGCCGCCAGGCTGGTCGTGGGGAGCAGTGGAGGGCTGGGAACCCTCGGATGGCTGGCTCATGTTGTGGCAGGTGCAGGCTGTGCAGGCACGGGTGCTTGCAGCCTTGCAACTGGCACAAAGTGAGTAGCCAGCCCGTGGCCCTTTAAGGGCTCCGGGGCCGGGAGGGGGGCAATAGAGTTTCCCTGGTGTTGGCCAGAGTGGCCACCAGGGAAACCTGGGAAGCCTTAGCCTCCCACTAGTTCGAACTAAAGGGCTACACAGCCCTTAGTTCGAACTAGCTAGTTCGAACTAGGCGTTAGTCCTCGTAAAATGAGGTTTACCTAGTTCGAACTAAGCGCTCCGCTAGTTCGAATTAAGTTCGAACTAACGGACCGCTAGTGTAGCGCCTAGGAAAGTTAGTTCGAACTAACTTTCTAGTGTAGACATACCCTAGGTTACCTCCTTCATCCAGTAGGGGCCGCACACCCTGTCTGATCACTTTCTTATTATTAACATGCCTGTAGAAACCTTTCTTGTTATCCTTCACATCCGTAGCCAATCGCAATTCCATTTCTGCTTTCGCCTTCCTGATAACCCCCCGGCATTCTTGAGCTATACATTTATAGCTCTCCCTGGTCATTTGTCCAAGTTTCCACTTTTTGTAAGCTTCCTTTTTGTGCTTAAGTTTACCAAGGATTTCCCCTGTAAGCCAATCCGGTCTCCTACCATGTTTGCCTCTCTTGCTACGTGTCGGGATGGTTACTTTCTGTGCCTTCAATAAGGCTTCTTTAAAATACTGCCAGCTGTCCTGGACTCCTTTCCCCTTCATGTTAGCATCCCAGGGGATTCTGCCCATCCGGTCTCTGAGGGAGTCAAAATCTGCTTTTTTGAAGTCCAAGGTGTGTATTTGACTACTCTCTTTTCTTCCTTTGGTCAGGATCCTGAAATCTACCATCTCATTATCACTGCCTCCAAGGTTGTCACCCACCTCTACTTCCCCTATTAGTTCCTCCCTGTTTGTGAGCAGACGGTCAAGCTGCGCATGGCCCCTGGTTGGATCCTTCAGCACTTGTGTCAAGAAGTTATCCCCAATATTGTCCAAAAACTTCCTGAATTGCCTGTGTACTGCCATATTGGTTTCCCAACAGATGTCAGGGTGATTAAAGTCCCCCACAAGGACCAGGGCCTGAGATCTGGAAGCTTCTCTCAGGTGTCCGAAGAAAGCCTCATCTACCTCATCCACCTGATTCGGTGGCTTGTAGCAGACACCAACCACAACATCACTGCTGTTGTTTGCTCCTCTAAACTTAACCCATAGACTCTCAACAGGTTTTTCTCCCTCTTTATACTGGAGTTCAGAGCAGTCCTAGTGCTCTCTTACATATAGTGCAACTCCTCCTTTTCTTCCCTGGATAGGGCCAAGGAGGAGGGGGACTCAGGGCTGGGAGTGGTGCGTGGTGCAGCTGGAAGTGCCACCTCAGGTCTCAGGACCTCGGCAACCTCGGGAGGTGGGTGGGGCCTGGGACAACAGGAGAAGCAGGAGCAGGGAGGGCAGTGGGAGCAGCGGGGACAGGGACAGGGACAGGAGCTGGGTGTGCCATCATTTCATATATGGTAGCACGCATGTTTTGGCTCTGCTGCACCATCTGAGCCCATATTTGGGTCCCATCTAGACTGCAAGCCTCTTTCGAAAGAGCATCTAGACTACAACCGGTACTTTTGAAAAAGCAAGCCACTTTTTCAAAAGAGAGCACCGAGACAGTCTGGATGCTCGCTTTCGAAAAAGCACAGTTTGCAATACATAGTGCCTTTTTTTGAAAGAGCACTTTTGAAAAAAGTCGTTATTCCTCGTAAAACGAGGTTTTCCATAGTTAAAAAACCAGCCATGGTTTTTCGATTTACTTTCAAAAGAACATGGCAGCAGTTTAGATGCAGGGGAAGTTTTTTCAAAAAAAGGCCACTTTTTTGGAAAAAACCCTGTAGTCTAGACACACCCTGGCTACATCTACATTGGCAAGATTTTGCACAAATACTTTTAACGCAAGAGTTTTTGCATTAAAGTATTTGTGCAAGAGAGCGTCTACACTGGCATGTACTTTTGTGCAAGAGATGTGCTTTTGCGCAAAAGCATCCGTGCCGGTGTAGACGCTCTCTTGCGCAAGAAAGATCCGATGGCCATTTTAGCCATCGAGATTTCTTGCACAGGAAATTCATGTTGCCTGTCTACACTGGCCTCTTGCGCAAGAACACTTCTTCAAGAGGGCTTATTCCTGAGCGGGCGCATCATAGTTCTTGCGCAAGAACTCGCGGCCAGTGTAGACAGGCGGCAAGTTTTTGCGCAAAATCTCGCAAATGTAGACACGGCCCCTGAGGGTCCTCCTGGTCCTTCTGGGCCAGGATCCGTTGCATGCCTTGGAGGATGACCACGTGCTGTCTCATCAGGTCCCCCTGGACCTTCCTGCACTTGTTGCTCCCCCAGGGTCAGGCGGCTGCCTCAGCTGGCGGTGATCGCCCATTAGTGATGCTAGTCCGGCTGTGGAGAATAAAGAGGAAGAGGCGGTCAGTCATCCATGCAGACACTGTCCCTGAGTCCGTGCCCTCCTCTGTGAGCTGAGAACAAGAGTCCTCAGGCTAGAGGGCAGGGATGTTCCAGGAGCAAGGCTATGTGTGGCCTGGACATCGGCCCTGCCTCACAGAGGCCCTGAGGTGCCCAGGGGACCATGCTTCTTGCTCCCCCCCATCCTCATCCCACAGACAGGCAGGGCAAGGGAAGTGGTCGGCCACAGTGGGATGCCATGGGCAGGAGAGGGGCCTGGAGCAGTCTGCTCTTCCATGGGGGCGGCACGCACACCTGCCAGCGCTGTCCGTGGAAGTGGGTGGTGCCACAAGTGTGCAGGCATTCCCGTGTGTCGTGTGCGGCACTCCTAAGTCTGTGTGCAGCCACGTGTGTGCCCTTGTCCCCAGCCTGCTTCCAGCAGTGGTTAGTGGTGGGAGGGCATCTCCCACAGGGGTCAGATGTGTGTGTGGCCTCCCCAGAGCCCGTGAACAGGACCCTGGGGACAGGGCCGGATGGAGGCATGGGTGAGCCGGGCAGCTGCCCAAAGCGCCAGCACCCTTCCACCCATGGCTGCGGGGCCCTGCACGGCCCAGTGTGCGTGCCAGCAGCGCTGGCCGGACCAGGCTGGGCAGCGCATGTGCTGTGCACCCTGGGGGCGGCCCCGGGCTGCGCGCCAGTGGCCGTGACCAGCTCGCGCATGCGCCGAGCGCCCTGGGGGGCAGGCCCACGCATGCACCCTGCGCCTGGGGGTGGCGCCGCATGCCTGGGCCCAGGGTGCCAAAGGGCTCGGGCTGGCCCTGCCTGGAGGTGCTTTGGGGCTGCCTCCTGGGGCTGCATGTTGCAGACTGGCACTGCATGTAGTTCCATGTGCACGGAGTGTAGCACAATATCCAGGCCAAGATGACCAAGCGACGATTGCATCCCATCCCCTCTGCGCCCGCCTTCCCTGCCCTGTGTGTGTGAAAAACAGAGCACTCACCTGATGATTCCTCCCCGTCCTCAGAGAATGCGTGTAAGACATCCAGGCCCTGGGGTACGGGCTTGAGGGTGAGGGTGACTGTGCTGGCTGTCTCCTCCTCCTCCTCCAGCTCGTCGTCGGATTCTTCCTCCTCCTGGCCTGGGAGCCCTGGGTTGGCAAAGATGAGCATCTCCAGCCCCAAGTCCACCACCAGGGGTGAGGAAGGGGCTGAACCACCCCCCAGGATGTGGTGGAGCTCAGCGCAGTGGTGGCCTCTTGTGGCCCGAGCCTCGGCCATCCGACCGTATATGTCGGCATTGTGCCACTGGGAGCCGAGATCCTGCAGGGTCTCCTGCTCACCCCACACCTACAGGAAGGCCAGGATCTCTGCCCCGGACCACGATGGCACAAACCTCTTCGGGCCTCTGGCTGAGTCCTGGGAGCCCTGGTCATGCTCCCTGTGAGGGCCAGAGAGGTCTCAGGAGGCTTGTGGCTGGGCCATGGGTCCCAATTAGTGTGGCAGTCACAGCCACGCAGTGAGGTGCAGCTCTCTGGGCCAGCCCCCTGCCACAAGTGTTGTCCCAGGTGCCTGCTTTAAGAGCTGGCCGGAGACAGGGACTATAGAGTTCTGATTAGTTTGGACGGAGTGGCCACCAGGGCACCTGTGCTATTTCCTGGAGGCCTCTTCTTTCAAAAGAACTCCCTCGTCTGCTCTTTCAGACAAAGACGTCTTCCTCGTGAAAGAACCCCTTGGTTCTTTCAACTTTTTGTCAAAAGAATGCAATAGCAGTATGGACGCAAGTATTTTTTTCTGGACTAACGGCAGTTATTCTGGAAAAACACTGCAGTGTAGACATACCCTAAGAGCCGAAATACCTCTGAGGTTCTGGGCATAAGGCCCTTAGACTTGGTGTCTGCCCTTTAGGTCTGAATAGGGTTTCCTGCCCCGCATGTATACTAAGAAAGACATGACACTCCCTCACTCCCGCCTAATTCTCCACTTGTGTCTTTTTCTCCTGTTTTTTGTCTTGTTGCTGAAACTTTCAATTTTCTCTTTTTTTAAAAAAAAATATTGTTTTGAGTTTCCCCTGCCACTCTTTTGTGCTACTGTTCTGTCACCTGACGTGGCTACCATTGCATTGAGTCAGCTTAGGGTTATCATCTTTCCTGACCAGAGGGATGGGACACCATTGCTGTAAATGGCGTCCAGTCCATCCAGTTGGGAAAAATGGTAAGCCTAATTGTCAGCTCTTCCTAGTCTTGCCTGTGTACAAGAGATGCTTCATTAAATGATGCAACACAGGAGGCAGTTTGTATTGGCCCATGAGAGACACGGTTATATAGGCCTCTCCGAGCTGTCCAGGCCCCACAGTGGATGCCTCAACCATCAGATGGATGGGACCCATGGTGCCCAGGTAATTATCTGGGAAAATCTAGCACAGGGCAGTCAGAGGGGGTCATGCCCCCAAGCACACACCACAGTGGTGGGACCTGGAACAACCAACAGCCTACTGTGCTCCACCATCTCCCAGCTGGGTTGCTCTACTTCACTATGGTGGTGGCCGGGAAGCAGAGTGTCCTGGCCCTAGTCTCAGTACCCAGTGGGGTGAAGCAGGAGTGGGATTTGGGGGAAGGGATAGAGAGGGCTTGGGGCTCTCAAGTTTTCCAATAAGGGCTGCTGCTAATGCAGCAGCAGCCAGAGCCCAAGACCCTATCAATTGCTGCTGGAGCACCACGCACTTTGGGTAGCTCGGAGGGAGGAAGTGCCACACCCCTTATGCGCGAAGCCATGTCCCTTCACCTCACCCGGGGTCCACAAAGGACATCATATGCAGAGACACAACTGGTTTTAATGAAGGAATAAGACATGAACAGGAATTAATGACAATATTGGACTGCTCTCTGTAACAGAGCAGCATTCACCTCTCTTGAGTACCCCTTCTGGCTAAGCACATGTGCCTGCACTCTCTTGTCTGACTTCGGTGACACAGTCTCTGGCCGAGTCTCACTCATTGTGTGTGCTCATCAAAACCCCTTCCAGGGTACACATCTAATCGGAGCCTATCTTGGTTAGCTCTCTTATGTCCTTTCAAGTTTGTTCCCCACTCAAAGAGAGTGGTGTCCCCAGAGCTACCCCACCAAAATACAGCATTTTTGCCCTTACCACAGGGCTTTATTTCAAAGTCCCATCACAGTCCAGCACTCGCCAATAGCTCTTCACAAGAGCTGTGTCCAGACTCAGGGGTTTTTTCGAAAAAAGTAGCCTTTTTTCGAAAGAACTTCCCCTGCGTCCAGACTCAAGCCGCGTTCTTTCGAAAGTAAATCGAAAGAATGCGGCTTTTCTTTCGACGGCGGTACACCTAATTCTACGAGGAAGAACGCCTTTTTCGAGGGAGATCCGTCGAAAGTGAGTGAGTGTGGACGGGGGGAGCCCTTTTTTTCGAAAGTATTGGCCTCCAGGAAGAAGCCCTGGAGGACAATCTGGGCCATGGGTTGCACGTCTGTGGTTCCTGGCTGCAGCCATTCCTTAAAGGGACAGGCACCTCACAGCCACTTGTTGCAGAGAAGGAGCCAGAGCACACGGCTACTTTGCTGCAGCATGTCCCAGCCCCAAGAGCGTCCTGGCCCTTCCAGAGAGCCTTCTGGGGACCCAGCCAAGGGCTCCAAACGCCGGGCACCATCCTGGTCTGGCGCAGAGATCAAGAGCCTGCTGGAGCTCTGGGGAGAGGAGGAGGCCTTACAGGCCCTCAAAAGCCGGCGGCGAAACACAGATATTTATGGCCGCATGGCTGAAGCCCTGGCCCAGAAGGGCCACTACCCCCGCACCCAGGACCAGGTGCGCTCCAAAGTACAAGAGCTGCGCCAGGGGTACGTCAAAGCCAGGGAGGAGAGCTCCCGTTCTGGGGCAGCCCCCCACTACTGCCCCTACTACCCCGAGCTGAACCAGATCCTGGGTGGCAGTGGAGAAGCATGCACACCACGGCGGTTCGTACAGTCTGGATTGGCAGACCCCATGGTGGACGCTCCCGAGCAGGACCCAGAGCAGTCTGGAGACGGGGACATGGTCCCAGAGGAGGAGGACAGTGAGGAGACGGCGACCCTCACCCTGGAGCCAGTCACCCAGACCCCAGAGGCCTCCCAGGCATCATCTGGCGCAGGAGAGGAAGCAGCAGGTGAGTGCAGTGAGGTTGTGTAACACCCGGGGGGGGGGGGGGAGGTAGGTGGGTGCACAGTGGGTGATGCACAAGGGAAACCTGTCATGCTCAGGCTGATGCCCAGGTCACACACACACAGTGTAACCTTCAGAATGTCTGATTCCCCTGTCTCAAGGGAGAGGGCATGCCCTTTTGGACAGCTGTTGCACACATGACTGATTGTGATAGAAATGTAGCCGTGTTACTCTGATCTGAGGAAGTGGGTCTGGCCCAGGAAAGCTCATCCCCTAATAAACCATCCTGTTAGTATTTTAAGTGCTACAGAGTCCAGTTTTTAGGACTGATTGTGTGTTCTTCTTTTCCTCCACAGCCAGACCAGCCGTGGAAGAGGGCCGCAGCACCCCAGCCCCACCTCCATCTCCATCTCGGGGACATGGGAGCCGCAGACACAGGCGTGTCTATGCGAACATCCTCAGGCAGCACGTGGAGGCCGTGCAGGAGCTGAACTCCATCCTCAGAGAGAGGGCGGAGGCAGAGGATCGCTGGCGTGACCGGCTCATGGACGAGCTGGTCCTGCAGCGCACTTCCCTGTGTGCCACTCTCAGGGAGGTCTGCGGCTTGCCTGCTCCTGTGCCTGGTCCTGCTCCTCCAGCACCCCATGACCCCACCCCACCAAACCCCCCTTCCACAACAGCATCCCTTTCCCTCCTTGGACCTCCCTCTCCCCCAGCCCCCCCAGTTCCCCAGCCCCTCTCTCCCCCTGGCCCTCCTCTCCCCCAGGCTTCCACGTCCTAAGAGCACCCCAGCCAGCCAACCGACAGGTGCACCACCTGATCCCGTAGCCGTGGAGCACCCCAAACACGAGGCCCAGGCAGGAGAGGGAAATCTGGCAAGCACCGTGCAACCTGATCCCCTTCCCCCCTCCAGGTTTCCAGTCCCCTTCCCCCCTCCAGGTTTCAAGCACCCCCATCACCCCAGATAAAGCACAAACAAAGGGTTCAACAAAATGTTTCTTTATTGTAAATAGTGTTTTCAACAACAAAAATGAAAAAAAAATGTGTTATGTTTGCTACATTTATACTATTGTTTGAGAATATGTACAAACATTAAACATAACATTTTATTTTGCAACACACCCTGGTGTTACTGATGTGTCCAAACAGGGTCAGGAGATGGGTTGTGGAGGGAAGCTTCTATTGGGCCAGGGCCCAGTCCCCAGGCAGAAGCCCCTAAGTAGAGTCAGTGGCCTCCACTGGAGAATTGCTCCCGGAGGGCCTCCCGGATGCCAACAGCAGACCGGTGAGCCTGGCGGATGGCAGCTGTCCGGGGCTGGGCAAAGTGCCTCTCCTGGCCATCAGCACCTCTACCCCACCCTGGTAGGAAGGCATCCCCTTTCCTCTCCACCAGGTTATGGAGAACGCAACACGCGGCCACCACCTCAGGGATGTTGCTCTCCCCCATGTCGAGGCGTGTGAGCAAGCACCGGAATCTGCCTTTTAAACGTCCGAACGCACATTCCACCTGGTTGCGAACCCGGTTAAGGTGAGCATTAAACTGCTCCTTGCTCGCATCCAGGTGGCCGGTGTAGGGCTTCATCAGCCATGGCATCAGGGGATAGGCGGCATCAGCCACTATGCACACCGGCATGTGCACATCCCCAACCGCAAACTCACGATGCGGGAAAAATGTTCCTGCCTGAAGCCTCCGGTAGAGGTACGAGTTCCTGAAGATGCGGGCATCGTGTGCCCGCCCTGACCACCCAACACAAATGTCCGAAAACTGGCCACGATGGTCGACCAGGGCCTGGAGGACCATAGAAAAGTAGCCCTTTCTGTTGATGAATTGGGCTGCTCGATGGGGCGGTGCACGGATTGCAATGTGTGTCCCATCGAGCGCTCCTCCGCAATTCGGGAAGCCGAGGGCAGCAAAGCCGGCCATGACGCTGTCCAGATCTGGTAGACAGATGAGCCTGTTGAGCAGCTCTGAATTGATGGCCCTCACCACCTGCAGAACGAGACAGACAACAAAATGTTAGAAGGGGTGCCTTATCTCTTAGGAGGAGAACCCACCGCCCACCTTCCCTCTCAAACACCCCGGGAATCCCCTCCTCAGAACCCCCCCCCCCCAACAATTCAGGGTGAGTGGAGGAGCTCCCTCCCACTCCCACTCCACTTGGCCCTTCCTGACAGTCTCCCTTCCCCCCACCCCAAACTGTGACTGTCCCCAGACAATGACTTACCTCCATCAGGATGGATCCTACGGTAGACCTGCCCACGCCAAATTGGTGTCCCACGGAGCGGTAGCTGTCGGGGGTTGCCAGCTTCCAGAGGGCAATGGCGATCCTCTTTTCCAGGGGGATGGCGGGCCGCAGGTGGGTGTCTTGCCGTTGCAGAGCAGGGGCGAGCCAGGTACACAGCTCCTGGAAAGTGGTCTTTCGCATCCGGAAGTTGCGTAGCCAGTCTCGGTCATCCCAGATCTCCATCACGAGCCGGTCCCACCAGTCAGAGCTGGTGTCAAACCTCCAAACACGCCTGTCCACGAAAAAGTTTGGAGGCAAGGGCAGTGCGGCTGCTTGACGGAGGAGCCCCTCGTACCTCTGGTCTGGGTCCAGCTCGGGAAGTAGCCTCATGACAGTGTCATGCAGATGCAGCAACAGCTGCAGTATGGTGGTGTGGGGCCATCGCCTGCCCAGGGGCAGCTCTGGCTCCATGCCAAAAAAAAGGGTCTCAAAGCGAAAAACCTCAAAAGAAAAAAGCTGCTGGGGTGTCCCAGGAAGCTGAGCACTCCAAAGCAGCACTGCAATGCCTTGCTTACTTCCTCGAGGGACAGCAAAGGCAGCTGCAGGAGCAGAGCAACGGGTGTTCAGGAGTGTCCCTCTCACCACGCGTCTCTGCAAAGGGCAGGCAGGCAGCACCCGGAAGGAAATGCTGCCCCCATGCCCTGGCAGAAGCAGTTCCGGGTGGCTTTCAATTTCGAAAGAGCGTCCAGCAGTCTGGATGCTCTTTTTCGAAAAAGCGGATCGATTTTTCGATCCGCGTATTGTAGTCTAGACGCGCTCTTTCGAAAGAGGCTCTTTCGAAAGAAGCCTGCAGTCTAGACATAGCCAAGGAGCTGTCTGCAGTGCTGCCACTCTCTCAGGCAGCCTGTCTCCTGGTTCTGCATACCTTGTGGCCTCCAGAGACACTGACTGATACTGGTCTTTCCGCTGCTTTTATAGGACTTTCCTGGCCCTGATTGGTTGCTTCTCCCACAGCCACTCCAGTCTGTCTGGAGGACTTTTCTATTGTGTCTCTAGGGTATGGTCAGACCATAGGGCCTCCAGGAGGGGATCCCAAGGCCAGGTCAATTGCATCACGTTCCCTTTGTCTGTAAAAATGTTTATGGATGAAAAGAATCATAGAATCGTAGAATACTAGGACTGGAAGGGACCGCGAGAGGTGATCGAATCCAGGCCCCTACCCTCATGGAAAGACCAAATACTGTCTAGACCATCCCTGATAGACATTCATTTAACCTACTCTTAAATATCTCCAGAGATGGGGATTCCACAACCTCCCTGGGCAATTTCTTCCAGGCTGTGTCTAGACTGCATCCTTTTTCTGTAAAAGGGATGCAAATTAGACACATCGCAATTGCAAATGAAGCGAGGATTTAAATACCCCCGCTTCATTTGCATAAACATGGCTGCCACTTTTTTCTGGCTCGGAGCTTTGCCGGAAAAAGCGCCAGTCTAGACGGGGATCTTTCGGAAAATAAAGCCTTTTCCGAAAGATCCCTTATTCCTTTTTTTAAGAGGTATAAGGGATCTAATGGAAAAGGCTTTATTTTCCAAAAGATCCGCGTCTAGACTGGCGCTTTTTTCCGGCAAAGCTCCGAGCCGGAAAAAAGCAGCAGCCATGTTTATGCAAATGAAGCAGGGGGGATTTAAATCCCCACCTCATTTGCAATTGCGATGTGTCTAATTTGCATCCCTTTTACGGAAAAAGGATGCATTCTAGACACAGCCCTAGTGTTTGACTACCCTGATAGTTAGGAACTTTTTCCTAATGTCCAACCTAAATCTCCCTTGCTGCAGTTTAAGCCCATTGCTTCTTGTTCTATCCTCAGAGGCCAAGATGAACAAGTTTTCTCCCTCCTCCTTATGACACCCTTTTAGATACCTGAAAACAGCTATCATGTTCCCCCTCAGTCTTCTCTTTTCTAAACTAAACAAACCCAATTCTTTCAGCTTTCCTTCATAGGTCATGTTCTCTAGACCTTTAATCATTCTTGTTGCTCTTCTCTGGACCCTCTCCAGTTTCTCCACATCTTTCTTGAAATGTGGTGCCCAGAACTGGACACAATACTCCAACTGAGGCCTAACCAGCGCAGAGTAGAGTGGAAGAATGACTTCTCATGTCTTGCTGACAACAAGCAGTATAAGAACCTCTATAGAGTAGTGAAGGAAAAAAGAGCCTCTTCCCAGGATTATCCCTGTCCCTGTCCCTACAGATAGAATCATAGAATCATGCGGAGTATAATTTGATGTATTTCTACAACAGGGAATATAAATAACAAACCCACACCACTAGGTGGAGGCAGATATTTTGAGGAGTTTGTGAGAAAACTTTCAAAAAAGAGAAGTAATATTGGAATTCTGCTTTAAGTCATTTGGCTCACATCTCAGCAGAGTGATCTGTACAATGCTGGATCTTTAATTTTTTTCCATGAAAGAACCTGGTTAAAATCTTTTAAATAAATCATGTTATTTCCACTCTCCTATTTGTCTGTGCTCTAATAGGGATAGAAAAAATATAATTATTGGCTAATAATGGCTTATATTTGAATCAGAGAGTTAGTAAAATTATTTAAAAAGGAAAATCTCTCTAGAAATGCATATTGTTGTTGCATCAAATTCTGCCGTCCTTGCTCAGATCCTCCCAGGTATTGAGATTCCTGGCTCCCATTGGTTTCAATGGAAATTAGTCTAAATACCTTTGAAGATCTGGGCCTCATACCCTACTCTGACAAAACTTAGGTTGAATTAGAGTCAGTCAAACGCTGAGCGGGATTAAGGTGTGCATCTTACTGCACATTGTACAAAAGCTTCTTGCTATCAGTCTATTTTTTGCAGTACAGCTGCTCCCCGAGTGGTCGAGTTACGACCGTTCGCACTTACGACCAAAGCTCCCATGGAGCAGTCGTAAAGGCGGTCCCCGTGTTACGAATGTGACCCGCGCTTACAAACAGCGTGGTCACGTGTAACTCAATGGGGTCCAAGTTACAAACTGATCGAGTTACAGCCAAGTGTTTGGTCTGTAAGTCGGAGAGAGGCTGTAATGTTTTTTCTGTATTCACCAGTTTTGTTTTCTTGCCTCCTTGGACATGTTGGACTTTGTACATAATGGTGAATAAATGGTATATTTATCATCCTCTCTGACTGTAATGTGTTTTGAGTGATGGCAAATTGTCAAGCCATATTCAGTACAGGCTGATCAATTGATACCTATTAGTGAGATAAGCATGTGAATTGTAAGCCCAGGACTTGCTAAGGGCAGGATCCCACTACTACTTGCTGCAGGACAGTGTGCGTTGCTGCAGAACTCTTAGTTGTGTATGTGCACATGACTTGTTTTTGTAAAAATCTGGCCCTGGGGCAAATAAACTAACATTCAACCAACGATTCAGCTTTTTATCTTGTAAAATACAACCAACTGATAAGTAAAATACAACCAAGTAATAAGTAAAGTTTCCTTTTGAGGATATACTATTGCACCAAGATCGGAATGAAGGTTATATGCTAACTTATGAGTTCCCTGACGTCTGCACGGTGTTTGTGATGACTTTGCTACACACATTGGTGTCCTTAATCTGTTCTGTGGTCCTGGGGTTATTTGTCACATGCACAAACATTATTCCTATTGCTGATCCACCCATAGTGGACTGATATTGGATGCCTTGCTCTCATGTGAACAGATACAACAAACAAGCATTGTTACAGTTACCTGTACATGATGCTGTGTTTTTGAAAGGCCTGAACTTATGGAGCAGGCGTAGACAGTGAGGGATGCATAAAACTAGCAGAGACAGGAAGTCTCTCTGTGATGACCATGCCCTTAGCTTCTTGTGGAAGTGACCTCCTGTGCATGTATTAAATATGGAGTACTCTTGAACTGTACTGCTGTACACTTTCTATCTAGCGCAGTTGTATAAGACCCCAGTTTGCACAATGGTATGGAACTGGGGCTTAGCCACAACAGACCCTGAATCAGGGAGAAAGTTTCCTAAATATGTAGTATTATTACACTAGTTTCATGTTGGTACCTGGTCAAAGTAGGCTTATCTTCTTGCTTAATTATCTTCTCTGTTGTGCTGTGAATAAATATTACTTAATGACAGTTAAGGACCATCTTATTCTGAGTTTGTACAGGTCCTAAGGCAATGAGATTCTGGCCTATGACTGGGACTATGAGGCAGTACCGCAATACAAATAATCACATGCTGATCTACAGAAATATTTTTCTGCCTTGGACATCCCCACTAGCTTGAGAGATCCAGATGTATCAGTTAGTGAAAATGGAAGCATGTGAACTTGACAGCTTCAGTTTCAGTCCCCTTGTTTCCTGCACTGAGTGTTTTTTCTGCTTTTTACACTAAATGGTAATCATGTCCACATAATAGTGTGATGAAGATGGATGGATGGGAGGTTTTGACTTCCTTAGTCATGGCGTACTGTTGCAGGAAGGAGGTTTGCTGGGAAGAGATGGGGTCGATCTGACCACAAAAGGGAAGGACATCTTAATGCAGTGACTCACCAATCTTATTAGAAGGGCTTTAAACTAAGTTGAGTAGGGGCAGGTGACAAAAGGCAACTAGGTTCAAAAGGTATCTTTAATAGAGGACTAGTTCTTTGGGGAGAATCAGATATGGAAAATTAGAGTAGAATTACAGGAGCAACAAGAGGGAAATCCCTGGGGGGAATTTGATCAATCCCTTAGATCAGTGTTTCTCAAAGTGATCCGTGAAACCACTTTGAGAAAGTTGCTAACTGGCCGCGCCGGTGTGTTTATTTATGTTGGAAATAAGCCAGGACACTCTGGATGCAGGTGAAAACAAGCAGAGGATTTATTATACATCAGCTGATGGAGTGACACGCAGGGGTTACCCTGGTGAACACTGGTTAATTAACACAATACAATAGATTATATAGTCAGCAGGAGGACGGAGGAAAAATGATTTGATAGGTCTAGCAGCAAGACGAAATGAGCACATAAGCCAATAGAACTACTCAAGATTACATAATATCTCCGCCCATTGCAAAGTAACAGCTCGTTAATTAATATACAGGTGGTTATTGTTCAAATGCCAAAACATGTCAGCAAAACAGTAATAACATTTTAGTCTCCATAGATGATGATGTTGCTATAGGAGGCGGGTATGGCCTTGAGTTGGTGCAGCACTTGGTTCTCAGGCTTATTATCTAGGAGTGAAGCAAGACAGTTTAAGCAAATTTTATGAATGTTATCTCAAGCAAAATGTGTTACGTTACCAACTGAGACCCAGTTCGAGTGTTTTAGAACGTGGTTGCTATGGTGCCCAGGGTCTTTTACTGTCTGCAGTTCTTATCCTGACTGTGGTGTTCCCAGGCCTTAATCCTAGAATGGAGTTATGCTGTTTAGAGGCCTACTAGCACATTTAGGGCTGCCTCAGTTTACCCTACAATTTACCAGCACTGAGGTCACGGAGCCTTGCAGGTCCCTTTGGCTCTGGTTAGCCAGTCACAGCAAAAGGAGCTGTGGCTGCTGCTTCCCATGGCTCCCTTTGGCTGCAAACAGCAAATCGGATCCAATGGGAGCCACGAGGCTTTGTGGCTGCGGCACCAGTAAATAAACACACCAGTGTAGCCAGTTAGCAGTTTTCTCAAAGTGGTTTCATGGACCATTTTGAGTGTCACTGCTTTAGACGTCTACTCACAAATTCAAGGAATAACAGGAATAAGCAGTCAGAATTGGGAGTACTAATAGACAAGTCATAACTGAGCTTAAGTGGCATCTCAGATACTTGATGGGATAAATCTCATAACTGCAGTATTGGCATAGAGGGGTACATCTTGTTCAGGAAGAGCATGTAGGAATAAAAGGGAGGTGGTGTTGTATTGTACACTTGTTCTGAGTTCCAGAAAGAGGCACGAGGCAGACCAGCTGAAAGTCTCTGGGTAAAGACGAAGTGGGGAAAACACATCCAAACCAGGAGGAGGAGGGAGATGAGGCATTTCTAGAACAAATAAAACAAATATCCAGACCCTTATAGTAATGAGGGACTTTACCTACCTAGACATCAGTGGGAAAAGTAATATGATAAAACACAAAATATCCAATAAGTTCTTGGAATGTCATGGGGACAATGCTTTGTTTCAGAAACTGAAGGAAGTAACCCAGGGCATAGGCATTTAAGAATTGATTCTGACCAACAGGGAGGAGATGGTTGTGAACCTGTAGGTAGAGGCCTATTTGGGAGAAAGTGATTATGAATAAGGCTGTGAATCATTCATGGAGGTCACAGAAATCATGAAACAAAAAACAGGACTATGTAGCACTTTAAAGACTAACAAGATGGTTTATTAGGTGATGAGCTTCCGTGGGCCAGACCCACTTCCTCAGATCAAATAGTGGAAGAAAATTGACACAACCATATATACCAAAGGATACCATCAAAAAAATGAACACATATGAAAAGGACAAATCAAATTTCATGTGTTCATTTTTTTGATTGTATCCTTTGGTATATACGGTTGTGCCAATTTTCTTCCACTATTTGATCTGAGGAAGTGGGTCTGGCCCACGAAAGCTCATCACCTAATAAACCATCTTGTTAGTCTTTAAAGTTCTACATAGTCCTGTTTTTTTTTCAGCTACACGAGACTAACACGGCTACATTTCTATCACAGAAATCATGGATTCTGTGACTTTCTGGGACCTTTGTGACTTCCACAGTAGTTGGCGTGGTACATCTCAGGGCATCCCTGGGGCCAGATGCTGTGCTGGAGCATTGGTTGGAGAGCAGTCAGGGTACCCTGGGCAGTTCACCCACCTGGAGTGGAAGTAGTAGTGGCACCCTAGCCTGCTCTCAGAGCAGTGGAGTCTGCTGGAGTGCTGCCTTTCCCCAGCACCTAAAATTTATTTAGGGCAATTTTTAGTAAAAGTCATAGACAGGTGACAGGTCATCTTAACCATAGTTCTCTCCAGCAAAGTGACAGAGTCCCTGTGTGCCTACCTGGTCATCAACAGTTTATGGAATTTGCTTAGGTCACAAGGATGTCACAATAGTGCTTGTGTAAGTTTAACTGGAAGTTCTGGTTGACAGACTGAGAGGCCATCTATCTCTCAGTACTGGAGCTAGTTGGAGAAAGGATTGAGAGAAGGTGTTGAGGAAAGACTAAACCATGAATACATTTGTGAGTGAACAGGAGGTAATTGATAGAGGTAAGGGTCACTATTGTATTTTTTATATCCAACCTATATCCACACATACACATTCAAGAGCATGGGTGCATAGAAACGTGTAATATTCTCCATTTCTATGACCAGATCATTAGCTGCTGTAAATCCAGTGAGCCTCTACTGACTTCCCTTTTAATTGACTTGAGTTGAAGGACTGGCCTACAGCCTCTGAACCTGGAAACTTTCCTGACAACCTGTGTCACTATTGGATCTTATGGGGAAGGTCTTCTTTCCTTTCTCCAGTTGTTTTATGTTGTTAATATGGGTCCTTATTTTATGACTTCTGCATCCTTGGAGCCAAAATCCAGTGGTGCAAAGCATCAGAGATGGGAGAAATTAGAAGAGAAAACACAGAAGGACTTCTCTTCTAGCTGACTGTGTCTAGACTACAAAGTTCTATCACTTTTCTTTTGAAAGAGGCTTTTCTGACAGTTGGCCCGTCTACACTGGGCCAAATGTCAGAAAAAAAAGCCTCTTTCAGAACATCCCTTCTTCCTCGTAGAACGAGGTTTACTGAGATGCTGAAAAAACATGTCTGCTTTTCCAATATTTTTTTGGAAAAGCAGACGCATTCCTTGGACGTGGCAGAGCTTTTCTGGGATATCTCTGGTATCCTGGAAAAACTCTGCAGTCTAGATGTACCTGCTGTCTACTTAAGATATTAAGTGGCTAGCTAGCATATTAAATGGAGGATAACAAAGCGTTTCTTAGCAACACTAGTGCTCTTAATCCTTCACCATTACTATTGCAACTCTATGGGCAATGTAAGTTACAGTTCTGATTCCATCTGCATCTGGGTGTTGGAATCGAAGGGTAAGGATGGGTAATCGCCTAATCTTGAGCAATCTTTCATGGGAAGGGTAAATTCTGATCAATTCCTCCTCCATGCCTTGGAATGCTGTTACAATGGAGACAGATAAATATGGCATTTCAGATTTCTTGTTAAATATTAAATCTCCAGGAGAATTTCTGCTGAGAGACACATGGGAGATAAAATCCTGATTTTATTAATACATCAACTATTTCACAGTTTCATTGAGTTTAAGGCTGGTAGGTCATTAGATCATGTACTTTAATCTTCTGTATGTCACAAAACCATTACGTTTCACCTAGCAACCCTATGCTGAAACCAAAACTTGTCTTGGACTAAAAATTGTCACTCTTGAAGGGTATGTCAACACAGCAGTGTTAATTTGGAATAACTGATGTTATTGCAAAATAACATAGTCCGCATCTACACAGCAAGCCATTATTTCAACATAATGTCAAATAATGTCAAGCTGGAGGACTTCTTTCTCCGACTCCTATAACCCACATTTTATGGGGAGTAAGGGAAGTAGGAGGAAGAGTGCTCTTTCCCCGACTTCCTGCTGTGTAGACAGCGCCAAAAGCCAAAATAAACTATTTCAACTTAAGCTGCACAATTGAGAGCTCAAGTTGTGTAGCTTATTTCTGCTTTAGCCCTGCTGTGTAGATGTGCCCAAGGCCTAGGAGACCAAGATGCTGTGTGCTGCAGACAGAGGATAGGAGAAACTGAAATGCTACCAATGCCTGAGGCCTTTGCAATGGTAGAGAAATGATTAGGTCAGAAATGCCCTGATGATCCTGGTGGTTGATCAGTGCCCCATACTCCCGAAGAAGATAAATTCCCAACCTCCCAAACAATAATCCCTGCTAGTCTGACCCAGGGAAAATTCCTCCCCACCCTCAAATCTGGAGATCAATTGCATCCTGACCAATGTTCTCTCCAATTCTACGTGTAGAATACATTTTATGTGCATTGAGGCATGTACGGATGTGTACAACCATTAGAAACACATGTCTGCCACCCAAGTGCTCAGTTTACGGGTAACACTGATCCTGGCTATGTGAGCAAGACTTACCAAGACTTAATCTCTGAGGCTTCACATAAAGGTATGGGGCAATCACCCTACCCATGGAAAACACCTAGCTAGATAATTTCATGGAGGTTAGGTCCATAAAAGGCTATTAGCCAGGGGATAAAATGGTGTCCTTGGCCTGTGTTTGTCAGAGGCTGGAGAGGGATGGCAGGAGATAAATCGCTTGATTGTTGTCTTCTGTCCACCCTCTCTGGGGCACCTGGTGCTGGCCACTGTCGGCAGACAGGATACTGGGCTAGATGGACCTTTGGTCTGACCCAGTACGGCCGTTCTTATGTTCTTATGTTGTGCATTGGGGGAAAATCTTTTAGGGTCTCTAGAGGCAACTGGACAAATACCTATTCCATGTGTCTTCTCTGCAAGTATTTAAATTACCATAAAATAAAACTGAAGCCTTTTTTCAAAACAGAGTGCATAAAGTTTGACTTCTAAATTCATACAGTGGGGTCTTTAAAAAGTGGCTTGATTTTCAAGAGATACTGAACCCCTAGAAGTTCTTTGCACCATCCATAGGTAATTCTGGGTGCTCAGCACTTTTGGAAATGACACCCTGACTAAGCAAAACACTTCAGCATGTGTTTAACTTTAGATTTATTTGTTGGCATTGAGTTAGGCATGTGATTAATTTGTTGAATCAGGATGTAGGCGTGTTAATATGGATTTAGGAGTTTTAGTTTAGGCACCCAGTTTTAAAAATCTTGGCTCTAAATTATTCTGTGTGCTATCAAAATGCCTAAATTAATAGTAAAGGTGGAAAAGATTATTTTATGTGGGGATCTTATTTAAAAGGAGCAGCTTTTCCTTATTATAATCCGTCCCCCCACAATAGCTCTGCAAACAGACATGGTCACCATGAGGGAAGAAAAGGATTTGCATGATTCCCAGGTCCACTTATCACCATGTCTGGTCTCCTACAGAGTCTTTACTAGATAGTGAATTAAAGACACAAGCCCTGAATCCCAACATCAATGATAACCAGCAGAATCCTTTCCTTTAATTTCAGCTGTTTACAGCGAGGTTGTTTTCCTCCTGGACCATATGGACGATCAAGATAAGGCCTCTATTGCCCTTCAGATTGTCAAGATAGCTGAGACCAAACTGGCTGTCGTTGTGACTGTTCTGCTAGAAAAGCTTCAGCAGGATGAGGTAGGGCAGTTTCATCAAATCACATCTGTTTTCCATGTTTCCACTCCAAATTCTGTTTGACTTCATGGAAGTAATTCAATACAGAACTTGGCTCAGCCCACCTTCAGTGTAAGCAGTATTTACCCTTCTGTCTTCATGCAAAACTCATCATGCAAAATTCTGTTACAGATCAGGATGATATAATAAAGAGACACTCAGAGGAGCACTGTCCTTTTGTACACACTGGAGTACATGGGCTGTAGATTATAAAAGTGCACTGTAGGGGTATCTATAATCTCTTATAGCAGTATTTTGTCCTCCTTTAGCATCTTCATCCAAAAACCTCAAAGCACTTACCTACTTACGCATGAATTAGGTTTTACAGCACCTTTGGGAGAGTGATAAACATCCCCATTTACTGATGGGCTGTGTCATGGGGAATTAAATAACTTGCTCAACACCACATAGTGAGTTAGTAGAAGAATGGGGAATAAAACCCATGTGAACTGACTCTCTGCTCTAAACCCAAGACAACACTTCTTAATTATAATGACATATGATTGGGATATAGCTCTGAAGGGTTCTTAAATAATCCAAACCCCTTTTTCTTTTATTAATACTCGCATCCAGCAAAGTCCATTTCTCTATTAAGGGTCAACACAGAAGGCATTTTAGTTTCAAGTACCAGGAAGCCAAGACAAGCAGTTCATTTCTGGCTCGCTTGAATAGTGTGGGGCTCTTGTATTCATAAGTTATCAATTATGATTTTCAATTAAAAATCCTCCTTACATTTAAAAATGAATGGAAAGAGGCAGAGCCTCTCCCCACTAGAGCAGTAATAATAGCAGTTTGCAGCAGCATCCTTTAAAAGCACAACCACTGGAATGTGTAGCCAACCATTGGCTTTGAACATTCCAAAGTGCTTTATGACCTTAGCAGGCAGTTCACACCTTCAGCTGCCTGAATTCAGAGTTATAGACTCACAGGAGACAGATGTGAAAGGCTTGTTGGATCATCCAATTTCCCAGCAGTGCCTTTTTCATTTTTTTGGGCCAAACCAATTTTAAAAGCTCCTAGTGACTGGGTTTCCACCACTTTCCAATGAAGACGATGTAATAACCTGATAGATGTCTTATAGCTGGGGCATTTTTCCTGATGTTAAAGTCTAAATTTTAGGTCTCTGATACTGCCCCCTGCTGTGCAATGTACGTGCTGCAGGGTAAGAAACACTGACTCCTAAGCATCCTCACTCCACAGTGCATGCTATGCAGCAAGGAGGTGGTGGCTGGCTGGAGTAGGCAGTCACGGTTGTGCTGACTCTGTGGAGGAGAGCTGACCTGATCTGAGCCCAGGGGAGTCCAGTTGTTTTCCCACTGTGATGTGATACGATTTATTTTAGATCCAAGAGAAACCAGGACACTCCAGGGATACTTAACCACTTTCTTATTTATTGCAAGCTTTAAGCAGTTATGACAGTTGTTTAAGTTTTACAAGCCTTAAAAACAATTACTACACAATTTAAACCTTAAATGCCATACATTCTAAAGCAAGAATATAGTGCAAAGCAATGCAAAAGCAATTAATAAAAGAGCTACTATAATACAATAATAAAGACTAGTTCACTTACACTTCACCCGTATGCTACCTACAGTAGCAGGCAAGAGGTCAGGGTTCCTTTTCTTCCCATGCATTGGAACACCATGCACTGGATCACCGGTGTGAAGGGCCTATTTACTTCTAGTTACATCGAGCAGTACCTGTGGGTCAATCCTGCTCATTCCCTCCCACTGATTGTTCTTACTAAGCCCATTTTATAGCAAAGCGAGACTTGGTTGTTCTAATAATATTTACCAATTGATTACGTATTGTGTAGGATATGGAACATGCCCAATACCCTATCTGGAGTACATCCTGTCACTCAGGATGTTGCTGCTATGTGCATAGTTGACAGTTGTATGGCTGCATCTGTAATTTGTGGTTATCAGAAACAGAAGTACCTGTACAAGATTGCTTGCCATGTGTTCTTGACATAGTCTCACGTACCATGCTTCATCTGCATTGTTATGCAAAACATTCCTTCCTCTCACAGCTTCTCCCATGACCTTGCCTGCATGCTTATGTGCACCAGACTTGAGACAGGCCTGGGTTTTGCTTGTTAGAGATCCGCACGTGTTAAAGGGAGACGTGGCCATTTATTGTCAAGGCAGGCTCCCCTACACCCACCCAACCTCACCCTGATGCATGAGGTCAGATCCCATAGAGGTTGCAGGTCTCTATTTAAAAGTCAGTTCTGCTGGCCTCCCTGCACTTTTTAAAATTTTCTCCTGAATTACTTCCAAGCTGTTGATCTTTTCTGGGGAATGTGGTGCCAAAAAAGTGAAATAAGCCAGAAGCAGTCGCACCTCAGATGAACAATGAGAAACTGTTGTCTTCCTGCTTTATGACAAGATTCCTGTATGTAACAAACCCAACCCAGATGGCTGACTTTTTTTTTCACTGTCACTCCAGGTCACTTGTTGTTTCCCACTTTTCTCCCTCTCATTATGTCAGTTATATTGACCCCCTCTCTAGGTGCGCTAGTTTGCAGTTCTCTGAAATCAGTCTTGTTCTGCTCAGGTTTCTAATTTCTCTGTGCCCCTCTTTATTATTTCTCTGTCACAACTCATACCTTCAACTCCTCCATATTTAGTATCATCTGTGAATTTGAACTTTGATGGACCCCATAAAAGAGAACTTCAAGTGTGCTACTGTCAATGTAGAGGTAACTCCTGAGCTAATTTTCCCTAAAAGCTGCAGAAGATTTACTGCAGGAGTTGGGTATTTTATCATTGTATTTACAAATTCTGTCTGGAGTGGATAAAAAAAGGCATGATGCTAATAATAACAATAACAACAATAACAATAATAATAATAATAACAACAATAATAATAATAAACGAAATTGGATAAGGGGGCAGTGCAGGGCCCTTATTCTGATTAAAAAATGTGTAAATTGCTCAGCTTCTTCTGAAATGCTGCTAGCTGGGGTGATTGTGGAGGGCATAGCAAGTTTTATACAAATGAAGACTAGGGGTTACTTGAGTGAGTATGCAGGCTGTGCAATCAGTGTGGTCTAGTGGAGAGGACTCCAGATAGTGAATCAGAAGACCTGAATTATTTTCCTGGCTATTGATCTGCTCTTTTAGCCTGGGCTAGTTGTTTCATGTTTAGATTGTAAACTCTTTTGGGCAGAAGCTTATTAGCGTAAGTGTTACTATATTGCGTTACTATATTAGCTTATAGCATTACTATATTGTCATCAAGGAAACATTTCCCCCAATTGTTCTTTTATGTTTTGTCCCCAGAAAAACAGAGTAGACATTTACTGTATCCTGGAGAAAGTATTACAGCAGGATGCCCAGGTCCTAAAGAGAAGGCTACTGAGCAAAATACTAACACTTGCCTCAAAGCACATGAGAGAGACTCAGGTAAGTTAGATTAACGGAAGTGTTGGAGCATAAGCTTTTGTGGTCAAAGACCCACTTCACTGCTTTTGCAGATTCAGACTAACACGGCTACCCCTCTGATACTCAGGTAAGTTAGTTTTCCCTATATGCTAATGACAGGAATGAAAGCTTAAACTAATTAAAACATTGTTTGTAAACTATATACTGAAACTCCAGGATTAATGACTGCTAGGGGCCCACAGATCCCCACACCGTCCTCCAGAAATCCCAGGTCCTAAGCAGCATGTGACTAGTTTCATCTTGTTCAAGTTACACATGTGCTTAAGTGCTTTGTAAGGTCAGGATATTGTGACATATATCAGATGCAGAGAGGCCTACCGTTTCTTAACAAGCAAGTATTTTGTGAAGTCTCCTAGGGATTTCATTATTGATACTGATTTTGTGTGGAAGGTGCTCTGATACTATGGTGTTAAGCAGCAGGATGAAACCTTTAAACAGAATCGGAGCTGTTTCCAAAAGAAGCAGTATTTGGATTTAGGGTATAGTTTATTCAGGAAAATTCTCTGAATATCTTGAAGCTGCCCACCTCCTCTGAGGGAAAAATATCATGTCACTATGATAGCCAATCATCCACCACAAATAGCTAATAGCGAATAGTCTAAGCAGCTTGCAAACAACTGAAAGGCTGACAAGTGTTTAGCCAAACGATTCAATGATTATTTATGACTCATGATTCTGTTCTCAGAAAGTTGGGTGGAAAACAGAAATAAGAACTTGATTCATTTGAGCAGCATTGGCTGGTGTAGTTGGCTTTAATCACTTCAGTCTCTCTCTTTTTGTATTTTTTAAGGAAGCAACAAATGAACTAAAAGTGGCAGCGAGCAACACATTAGTGGCTCTGGCACGCTGCTATTTCAGTGAGGTGATGTATGAGCTTCAATGTCATCTGAATCCACTGAAGCTGTCTGACGTGTTCACTTTGATTACGCTGGGCAACCTATCATCAGCCTATCGTAGGTCAACTTCCATCTTTTGTTTCAAAGTTATTGTCTTCCATTTAAGGACAGAGGTTCACGCTCTGTACAGCTACACAGAGTGCTATTTGGGGGGCATGAGATGAACTGATGTGGCTGGTTCCAGTTGCTAGACCATGAGCTATCCACACCAAGGTGCAAGCTCTTATGCCCCATTTGAAGTTCTTAAAGGACAGGATTGAGGAAAATCAGGTCTAGTGGAGCTCTTCTCCATTCCATTTCTCATCCCTCCCCAGTGCTCTCTCTCCTACTCTGGGAGAGGATTGGGCATCTGGCACAGCTGCACATTGGTGGAGAATGCTCCTCCTCAGGGTAAATCCCCCACTGATTTTTTACTTCTGCCTTATCATTTGTGTACGCAGCACAAAATGACCTAGGAGCCCATAGCATCCGACCCAGCGGTGTTTCTAAATGCGATAGTAAGAAGGCAGATAACAGTCAATTGTCTCTCTTCCTTTTCTTCTGGTCCTTCTTTTCAGCACTCAAGTGCATTCCTTTTGTGGGAATGACCCTGTACGGCATGAGCTCCATGCGGATGTTAGACGACGAGAGCAGGCTGAGGCAAGCATTTTGTGGTGGTAAGTGCCAGCACTTATTGTAGATGTCCAAAATGGATATTTAGGGGCCTTGGTACAGAGTTAAGTGACTGATCGTTTACAAACAGGCTCTGAACTGGATTGTACCAGGGGCTGAGTCCTCATGCTCCTGTGGCACTCAGTGGAGTTGAGAGTACTCCTTACTTTGCTGGAGGTGCTGAGCATTTGTAAGTTCAGGCCCTTTATGACTTGTGGATATTTTAAAAATAAACAAAAGCTGATGCTGCCCATGTGCCGGGAAACTCCTGGGGGAGAATGTGCAGGCAACAGACTGAATTACATTTAAAAATTTCCCGTTTTCCACCCCTCCACCCATTCCTCCTCTTTAGTTGCTTAATTATCATCTCCTTTCACCCTCTTTCTCTGTCCTCTGGTCTTCTCCACTTCTCTCTTCCTTTGCTTTTTAGTTGATGCTCAAGTAAGGCCACGTCTACACTATGCAGAAGATCAATGCTGCTGCACTTGATCACCAGGGTCCAAATTAGCAGGTCTAGTGAAGACCCACTAATTCGAACTGAGTGGGTGCTCCCGTTGGCACCGGTAGTCCTGCTTCTCATGAGGAATAACACTCCTGTCAACCTTCCACTGTGTGGACAGTCTGAAAACACGATTTAAGATACGTCAACTCCAGCTACATAATTAACATAGCTGGAGTTGCGTACCTTAAGTCAACTTTCCCCTTTAGTGTAGATCAGGCCTAAGGGATTAATCCTGCACCTTTGAGATAAATGGGAATTTTGCCATTAGCTTCATAGAACATAGGATTGAGCCTTAATTTTCCTTTCAAGGGCAGCGGGTGCATCTAATTTTAGGGCAAAATGCTGTCAAATCTCAGTATAGCTAATAGGAGTTAGGGGCACTGAACATCTTTCAGACAAACTGTAACCCAACAGGAAATCATACAGTTTTAGGGCTAAATAAGCAATAACTGCAGAGGACATGAATCATTCAGAAAACAGCTGGTCAAAATATTTTGTTTTTGTATTACATTTTTCATATTTTTTTCCAAGTTGATGGAATATTAAACTGAAAAAATGTCAATGACAGTTTTAATCAGGATGTGTTCAGTGTTTTTCTGCAGCTAAAAAGGTGGCTGAAATTTGTTGATTTTTGAAACATGTGAATGATCTTTGTAATTTGAAATTTTGAAAAAAACAAGAGTAAACACTTTTAATTTAATTTCAACTACCTTTACAATCAGCTCTAATTAAGAGGTAACAAGGGAGAAAAAAATATGTTTTCAAATGATGGGAATTAAAAAGAGATGGAGAGAGACAAAAGAGAAGAAAGCCTTTTGAGAAACAAGAAACGGAAAGGAGGGAAGAGAAATCATTCAAAACTGTTATTGGATTTCATCAGCTGTTCCTGAATTGGGCATGAAATTGTAATAAACTACAAGCCTGGGTGTGTCCACTGATAAAACAACGTATCCTTATTACTAGTGCATCCTTTTCATATTGCCTGTCTTTTTTCCTTCCATGCAGTTCTGGAAAAATGGTCAAGGGCAGTAAATGTATATTTTAGTAACTGGGAAAAGTGGCCATTTCCCAAAATGGGTAAATCTCAGTTCTGTGATGAAATTCTTCCCCTCTATCATCATGTGACAAGCAAATGGACCACATGTGAAGATTTGGAGGTGAGAATTGTAGGCTTTCTAAACCTTTATGAGAAATTGTATTGTTAAATTCTCTGTGTATGGCACTCTTTGTGATGATGGAGTTCAATGGCAGGTTCTTTGGGATAGAACGGAGTATGATGTAAAACATTTAAAAAAGATTATAATGTCACAATCTCATGGAAATTCTGTCTGTACATAGTGTACATAGATTCCAGTTTTGTCACCTGACATGCAGATGAATATAGGAGAATGGGCTAAATTCATTCCTGGCAGATGTCTATTCAGTTCCAGTAGAGTTACAGCAGGAATGAGTTGGTTTAGTGTGCATACTAATCTGGGGAAATATCCCACTTGGGAAAGTTGTGAGGTGCAGTAGAATATAATTCTGAAACCAACACCATAGCTGTGTCTAGACTGGAAAAACTTGCCAGCTGTCTACACTGGCTGCTTGAATTTCCGGAAAAGCACTGACGATCTCATGTAAGATCGTCACTGCTTTTCCGGAAATACTATGCTGCTCCCGTTCAGGCAGAAGTCCTTTTCCGAAAGACTTTTGCGCAAAAGGGCCAGTGTAGACAGCACAGTAGTGTTTTCTGCAAAAAAGCCCCGATCGCGAAAATGGCAATTGGGGCTTTTTTGCGGAAAAGCGTGTCTAGATTGGCCACGGACGCTTTTCCGCAAAAAGTGCTTTTGCGGAAAAGCATCCTGCCAATCTAGACGTGCTTTTCCGAAAATGCTTTTAACGGAAAACTTTTCCGTTAAAAGCATTTTCGGAAAATCATGCCAGTGTAGACGAAGCCATGCATGAGTCTTAACTCTTTACCAGGAAATATTGAGATAGGGCTGTTTCAACAGTGGAAAAGGGAAATTGCACTCGTCAGAAGTAGAAAAGATGGGCCCATTGCATGATATTGAATGAATTTGTAGGAACATAAATTCTGTGTCTCTATGTAGCTCAAGCAGGCCATTATCAAAGCCCTTGGTACTATGATGAGCCTCCTCCTGCATAAAGAAGAGCATCAAGATAAGGTGTTCGAACAGATCCCATGGCTTCTTGAGCAATATAAAGAGGATGTTAATGTTTTTCATGTCACCAAGGTGAGATACTTATTAAAATAACTATCAATGTGTGCGCATAGGTGAACTGCACTAGCTGCTACCAGTGGCGTTTCCTGGTCTACATAGTGACTTGTTAGATAATAGATAAACACACAAGTCTTGATTTTATAGACATGGTGACCCAGGTGACAAGTTTTGTAGGTAAAAGCCTCTCATGAAAAGTATCTTCTGTTTCTGGAGATGATAAGGAGGTAAGAAACAAAACACCTTTTCCCTCCCCCCCCCCCCCCCCCGCCCCATAAGATACTCCCTCCTTGTGATTTACTGGTACATCCTATCAACTCTGTGTCTCTCTTTTAGATTATAAATAAACTCCTCAGAGCAGGGGCTGCTGTGTGTTGTCTCTGGGCAGTATTAAGTAAACTGCCAGTAGCTGAAAATTAATACTAAGAAGGCCTGAAGTGCATTGCTTTAGATTCTATAACTAGATAGATATAAAATCACTGTCTATTTCATCTACCGTTGTGTACAGGGCTGTTGTAGCTGTGTTGGTTCAAGGACATTAGAGAGACAAGGTGGGTGAGATAATATAATTAAAGATATTATTTCACCCACCTTGTCTCTCTTATTTCATCTACCCTCAGTATCACATGACCAAGGTAACTCTTGTCTGCTGATAGTGAGAGGATGGAGTGAGGGCAGTTGGCTTCAGTAGTATGATTGAGCATGCTCAGTCTCTGTGAGCTGGCTCAGTACAAGCCAAGCAGCAAATCCAGGGCCACAACCCTGCTGCCCTTCCCCCCTCCCCATTTCCTCCATGGTTTACTCCCAATCTATGTTGGCTTTCTGGTCCAGAATATGTGGTTGCTTTTGGGATTGGAATGCCCATGACTTTGAGGGAATCAATGTCTCATGGACTTGACTAAAAGTATCAGAGGACTACACAAGAGCCTAAATGTAGTAAAATATGTAGATTTCATCAGAGCTATCCTGGAAGCTTCAAGCAGCAAAGAAGAAAAGTGTGTAGGTACAGGAAGGAGTTAGACTGTCATCTCATTATCAATAGCCTGGAAGAGAACATAAAATCATCATTGATAAAATTGGCAGATGAAATAAACATTGGGGAGTGGTAAATAATGGAAAGGACAACTCACTGATTCAGAGTGATATAGATCATTTGGTAAACTGGGTGCTAACAATAAATGTGCATTTAAATATGGCTGAATGTAAATAGATGCATCTAGGAACAAAACAATGTAGGTGATACATACATGTTGAGGGATGCTTCCTGAGAAACAGTAACTCTGAAAAATATTTTGGGAAACTTGGTGAATACTCAGCTGAACATGAGCTACAAATGCGATGCTGTGGCCAAAAAAGCTGAAGTGATACTGGGATGCATACATGGGGAAATCTCAAGGAGGAATATAGTGGGAAATGCAAAGTTCATTTCCACACTAGAACTGACCAACAGATATTGGTAGATACCCCTGATACCGGCTTCCTGTGAGAAGAGTGCCTTCCACACCCTGCTTGGCTTATAGCAATTCAGCAGGATGCCATTTGGGCTGCACAGAGCCTCAGCCACTTTTCAGCAGCTCACGAACCAAATATTGCAAACATATATGCAATATACAGCCGTGTGCATTAAGAATATTGTCATCCACAGCACCAGCTGGGGGAAACACCTCTGACATCTTAGCAAGGTATTGTAAGCCCCAATAGATGCAGGACTCACTGTGAATCCAGCCAAGTGCCATCTTAGTGAACACAGTAGGAAGGGGAAAACTATAGCTCCTTGATAAATAAGGTCTAAGGCTTGTGTGACTGCCCCACCTCCATGACAAAGAAACAGGTGCCACAATACTTCAGACACAGTGGCTGCTTAGTACTCAACTTCATCACACTGGGCACCCTATTATTGGACCTGATGAAGAACACCCAATCACAGAAAGTCCAGTAATCAGAAGACTGTGAGGAAGCCTTCCAGGCCCTGTGAAAACAGCTGAACCAAGAGCTGGTCCTATCCCATCCAACTTCACAAAGCCTTCTATCCTTCAAATGGAGGTCTCGGAGGTAGGACCAGGAGTGGTACTATCTCAAGAAATAGGTGGGAAGGAGCACCAGATCCTTTATCTCAGCTGCAAGCTGTTCTCCTGAGAGACCTGCCGCCCTACTATAGCAAGGGAGGCCCTGGCCATGAAGTGGGTGATCTACACCCTGGGGGTATGTCTACACTACAAAGTTAATTCGAACTAACGGATGTTAGTTCGAATTAACTTTGATAGGCGCTACACTAGCGCTCCGCTAGTTCGAACTTAATTCGAACTAGCGGTGTGCTTAGTTCGAACTAGGTAAACCTCATTGAACGAGGACTAAGCCTAGTTCGAACTTACTAGTTCGAATTAAGGGGTGTGTAGCCCCTTAATTCAAACTAGTGGGAGGCTAGCCCTCCCCAGCTTTCCCTGGTGGCCACTCTGGCCAACACCAGGGAAACTAGTCTGCCCCCCTTCCGGCCCTGGACCTCTTAAAGGGGCACAGGCTGGCCAGCACCCAACTAGCAGACCCTGCACCTGGCACGGCTCGAGCCAGCCACCCGCTGCCACCCAGCCATCCCCCTCTTCCCGGGACCAGGCTGGCGGCTCTCGGGAGCCTGCCCAGGACCGCACCCGCCTGGTTTAGTGCGGACATCATGGACCTCGTCCACGACCTCCGCACTAGGCACAGGAAAGTGGCCGTCTAGGGCAGGAGAGCTGCCAGCCTGGCCACCTAGGAGCAGGTGTGCATGAAAATGAAGGTGGTCCACTGAGACCCCCAACCCTGAGCCCTGAGCTTACAATGGGCGTATTGGGTCATACCAAAGGTCCATCTAGCCCAGTAGCCTGTCTGCCGACAGTGGCCAACCCTAGAGACCCTGGAGGGGATGGACCGAAGACAGTGATCAAGCCATTTGTCTCGTGCCATCCCTCTCCAGCCTTCCACAAACTTTGGGCAGGGACACCACTCCTACCCTCTGGCTAATAGCACTCCATGGACCCAACCTCCATCACTTTATCTCACTTCTCTTTAAACTCTGTTCTAAGTTCTAGCCGTCACAACCTCCTGCAGCAAGGAGTTCCACAGGTTGAATCTTTGCTTTGTGAAGAGCAACTTTCTGTTAGTAGTTTGAAGCCTGCTACCCATTCTTTTCCTTTGGTGTCCTCTAGTCCTTCTATTATGGGGACTAATGGAGAACTTTTCTTAATGCATCCTCTCCACCCCACTCATGCTTTTATGGACTTCTATCCTATCCCCCCTTAGTGTCCTCTTTTCTAAGCTGAGAAGTCCCAGTCTCTTTAGCCTCTCTTTATATGGGACCTGTTCCAAACATCTGATCATTGTAGTTGCCCTCCCCTCTCCCACCCTCTCTCTTCCCCTCTCCCACCTCCTTTTCCCAGTCTCCCCGAGTTTTGTTCAATAAAGAGAGATTCTATTTTTGACCACACGTTTTCTTTATTTTGTACATCAGGAAGGGGGGCTAGGGAAGGGTAAGTGGAAGGAGGTGACGGAGGAATGGGGTACGAGCCCCCGATGGGGAGGACTGGGCTGGCTCTGCGTGCTTCTGGGGGTGGAAGCTCTCCTGCAGCCCCCCAATTGCTCCTTCTCCCCAGATGGCAGCCTGCGGCAAGTACAGCCAGGCTGATGGCCGAGTGCTGTGATGTGCCCAGTGTGGGCACTCAGAGCACTCCAAGCCAGGACTGCTTTGCAAGAGGGGCACCCCTGAGAACTGTCTGTCCGGGGTGGGGGTCGGGTCCCTTTAAGCACAGCCCTCGGCTAGCCTGAGGCAGCAGCTCCACGCTCTAAGTCCTCATGTGATGCCCTGCCGGCACTGCTTCCGGCTATCCTTAACCCCGGTTCAGGGTCCACTTAATGTGGACATGCTAGTTCGAATTAGCAAAACGCTAATTCGAACTAGTTTTTTTAGTCTGGATGCATTAGTTCGAATTAGCTTAGTTCGAATTAACTAATTCGAACTAAGTTAGTTCGAATTAGCGCTGTAGTGTAGACATACCCTGGGATATTCTGTACTGGGGAAGCCCTTTCAACTGGTCACCAACCATGCACCCCTCAGATGGATTAATAACATGAAGGACACCAGTGCCTGAATCATGAGGTAGTACTTCCCGCTCCAACCCTATGACTTCTGTACGTTACGCTGGGCCAGGGAAGGCTCATGCAAACACAGACTTCTCCCAAGTGGAAGGAGACGATGAAGAGGAAGGTCCACCAATGGACACCCTCTTAAGGGGGAGTGTTTGTGACAGAGGATACCCCCCATGCATGGTTCAGCGGGGGCTAATCATGATCTGTGGGCTATGCCCCTTCATACTTGCTGGGAATGCTCCAACTGGAACCAGGATATAAAAGGGAGCAGCTCAGTTCTGTCTAGGCTGACAGCTGAAGGGAGCAGAGGTGCTTTGCAGGCTTTTGTGGAGGGACTGCCAGTGCCCTAGGATGCAGAAACCAGCCAGCCTGTGGTTCCAGTTGACCCCCCCACAACCATCCAATGCCACAGATGGAGGAGAGACCACGGAGTTACTGAGATGACCTGCTGCAGAAGAATGGTGGGAAGTAATCTATGTGAACTAAGCATTATTGAGTTGAGGTATTAGTCTTTGAC
The DNA here is from genome assembly GCF_049634645.1 of Pelodiscus sinensis. NCBI lineage: Eukaryota > Metazoa > Chordata > Testudines > Trionychidae > Pelodiscus > Pelodiscus sinensis. The sequence goes on along the minus strand of NW_027465948.1, from coordinate 936,916 downwards.
TCTGCATGTTTTGGAAGAAACCCCATTGAGCTGCAAGACAAGGCCCTGGGCTGGGACCCTGTGGAGTAGGTAGAGCCTGGTGGAGAAGGGCTGGCCACTAGGCAACACTGGTTTGCCCCAAAGGGTGGTTGAGCACTAGGTTGCACGGTCGTACCTAGAAGGGCTTGGGTCGTTGAGCTGAAGAGCCTCATTAAAGGGCTGCTGCACTGACCCTGACTATTAGGCAATGCTGCTCTAAGAACCAGGCCTGCTATGGTGGTTGGGGAGACTAGGTCACTTGGGCTGCCTTAGTTCTTTAACTCCTCCACAACCTGATACCATCCAAACAGGGTGGACCTACCCTGTGACAGGTGACTTACTTACAGTCTATAATAGCTGCATGGGGAAATATATGTAATGACCTAGCAGAGAAAGGCATGACATGATCCAGTGGCTACAAACTGAAACAGGAGACATTCAGATGGGAAATAAGGTCTACCTTTTCAGTGGTGGGATATTAGCCATTCAAACCATTTACCAAGAGTCAAGGTGATCATTTTAAAATCAAGATTGGATTTTTTTCTGAAAGTTCTGCTTTAGGAATTATTTTGGCAATTTCTAAGGCCTGTGTCATACAGAAGGCCTGACTAGTTGATGACAATCATCCCTTTTGGCCTTGGAATCTATGAATTCCATGAACCTGCTTCAGTCATTGCATATTGCTCCTTTGTATGCCCACCTTCTAACTTTCACCCTCTCTTGTAGAGTCTGAGGCAGCTCTTGGAAGTCGCTGGTGAATATAAGATCCTTCTACCTGAAGGGAAATTTCAAGCCATCTGCAGTGCTCTGCACGACCGGGTGAGGGGAACTTGTTCTTGTATCACTTGAGCTTAAGCACAGCAGATCTGAAGCATATTAAGAATAAACATCTTTTGAATGCTAGTGAAGAGCCCGGAGACCTTCTCATGCCTTATTGGTTTCTGCTGGCTTAAGAATAAGCAGATAGTGGTCTCATTTTATTAGCTAAAATCCAGCTCAGTTTGTAAAGCAATTTTAGCATAAGCCAGTTATTAGAGGGAGTTAGAATTATATAGTAAAAACTGATCCCATCCAAATGGGGAGGACCTATCCTGTGACAGGGTGACTTAATTGCAGTCTATAATATCTATGTGGGGAAACATATGTAATAATCTAGCAGAGAAAGGCATAACGTGAGCCAATAACTAGAAAATGAAGCTGGACAAATTCAGACTGCAAATAAGGCCGACATTTTTATGGTGGAATAATTAACCATTTGAACCAGTTACCAAGGGTCAAGTCTTGATTCAATTAGCTCTGCTGCTAAAAACACTTTGAAAGCAGGAACTTCTGTTATCCAGTGTCTCGGTCATTGTTTCTGATTCTTGTTGTGCAGTCAGTACCATTTCTTTTGGCTTCAGAGCTCTATTTGGAAAGGTAGGAAGTGAGTGCTTAGAAATTAATTGAGCATCTTCTTTTCAGTTGCTTGTTCTGATTAGTTTTCCTTTGATCACTTCTCTTCTTCCCACAGATCTGTTCTCCAACTCAGCAGCTCATCGTGGAAAATCAAATGGAGCTGTGCTATTGTATCCTACTGCTAGGTAGGGGAAGAGACTCCAAATTACACAGTAGTTTCCTTGTAACTTCCTTCTTTTGTAGGTGTGGTAAGAATGAGCTTTCAGTTGTTAGTGAGGATGTGATTTCTTCCTTTGCAGCCCGTTCTTCTCCTGATGACCTCATAGCATTTCTGCACTCGCAGCTGAAGATTGAGAATGAGACTGTTCGTGTGGCAACCCTGAATCTGCTCACAGCTATTATTGGTGCTGACTGTAAGTAACACAGGAGTAACTGTGACTGCTGCGATCATCGCCATCGTGCTGGGGGTTGAGTTGGGGACATCCAGAGCTAAAAGCATGAGCTGCTATAGGTTGATCTAAAGAACCAAGGCTTTGCAGGCATGGTAGGGCTATAACATAGTCATCATCTCTGCAAATGGGGCACAGAGGATCTGTAACACAGGGGCGGATATAGGGCAGGGCGAGCGGGGTGGCCGCCCCGGGTCCCGCGCTTCAAAAAGCCCCGCGCACGCGCCGTGGTGCCACCGCGCATGAGCATGGCGTCACTGTGCATGCGCCGTGGCAAAGGGGGGGCCCCGCGGAATTATGCTGCCCGGGGCCCCGCAAAACGGTCATCTGCCCCTGCTGCAACACATCGAGTCATATAGTCATAGATTATTAGAACTGGAAGGGACCTTGAGAGGTCATCAAGTCCAGTCCCCTGCCCTCATGGCAGGACCAAGCACTGTCTAGATCACCCCTGATAGGTGTCTATCCAATCTGCTCTTAAATATCTCCAGTGGTGGAGATTCCACAACTTCCCTGGGCAATTTTTCACAGTGTTTAACCAACCTAACAGTTGGGACGTTTTTCCTAATGTGCAACCTAAACCTCCCTTGCTGCAATTTAAGCCCATTGTTTCTTGTCCTATCATCAGAGGCCAAAGAGAACAATTTTTCTCCCTTCTCCTTGCGACACCCTTTTAGATGCATGCTCACCAGAGGGTTGGAAATTCACTAAAGGGACCCAGTGCTGCTCTAAGTTACTCCCATGTGGTCACACAGAAATCAACAGGGTTAATTAAGTGCTGAATGTAGCCTAAAATATTTTCAAGGTACAAATACAAATGTAATCTTGTGGCGGATGCATGTTAATAATAATGAGATAAAAACAAAATAGTACTCCTGACTGAATAAGTATTAGACACTCTAGAATAGATCCCGAATTCTGCTATACTGGTGGTAAACACAGACTAACTTCACTGACCTCCATTTGTCTAACTCTCTTACAATATTTCCATCAGGATAGTATGATGGTGCTATTTACAGAAGTGGAAATACTTCAGACTTAGACTGGTGTAACTGAGATCAGAGTCTGGTCCTATATTTTCCCCGCTGATTCTCTGTATATGATTGAAGCTTGGTAGTACTCTTAAATAGGGCACAGGACACATTCTAATGTGGAGCATGAGTGTTTGGAACAAAGATATACTATATTGCACACTTCTCCTTATCTTTCAGTGCCTGAGACAAGAGTTAGAAAGTTTCTGATTGTGAAGGCAGTGAAATCTGCTCTCAGTGATCAGAGTGCTAAGGTAAGATTGTGTGTGGAATAGTGGTATTGCTGTTAATATCTGGGAAGTATTTCACTCAGTGGAGAGTCTGGCAATGAGACACATTTTTAGGCTGAGATTATTAATAGGGTTTCAATTAATCACAGTTAACTAAAAATTAATGCGATTAAAAATTGAAATTTATTACATATTTTTGTGGTTTTTTACATTTTCAAATATATTGATTTCAATTACAACACAATGACAAGTGTGTACTATGCACTTTATATTATTTTTATAACAAACATTTGCATTGTAAAAATGACAAAAGAAATAATATTTTTCAATTCAGCTCATAGAAGTGATGTAGAGCAATCTCTTTAGCGTGAAAATGCAACTTACAAATGTAGATATTTTTTGTTAACTGTAACGAAACAATGTAAAACTTTAGAGTCTACAAGTCCATTCAGACCTACTTCTTGTTCAGCCAGACACTAAGACAAACAAGTTTGTTTACATTTATAGGAGAAAATGCTGCCTTTTTCCTAATTACAGTGTCACCTGAAAGTGAAAACTGGCATTTGCATGGTACTTCTGTAGCCAGTGTTGCAAGGAATTTACATAACAGATGTGTTAATCATTTGTACTTCAGCCACTATTCCAAAGAGATAAAAGAAAAAGCAAAAGGACTCTCATATCCTGTCTCATATTGCATGCAGAAGAGATAATAATAACTCGTGCATAATCTCTACCCTTGCAGGTGAGGATGGCAGCTCTCCATTTTGTCCTGAAGCTGCTCAGTTCAGGAAGTGTGGACAATTGTGCAGCAGGGGATATGGTCGCCTATGTATTCGGAGAGTTCGATGTGTCCACCAGAAATCTGGTAAGGAGAGTTCTTAACACTTAGGACTCCGTTCTGCCATTCTGGCATGCTGATTGTTCCCCTTGACTTCAGTGGGAGCTTTGGATGCTCAAGGATGCAGCTGGACTGAAGGATTAGAGCTAGAATCTGATCAGTGATATTCGTGTAAAACCAGGGTAATGCCCCTGACTTCAGTGGCATTATTTTGGATTTACACAAGTGTAACAGAGATCAGAATCTGATTCTGGATATTTATATCTGACAGTGCGACCTACATTACTTAGACCTCGGGCAAGTCAGTGAAAATTCTGACAACACAATCTTTCAGTGAAATGCTCTTGTATAAGGAAGCACATCTTTTTTATAAATAGACTCTCCAAAGAACACAATGGTGCCCAATCCTGTGGCTGCTGAAGCATACATAAACTATTAGCAAAACACTGAAGTTATGCAGCCTACATCAAGATGTCTAGAACCTGGAAAAGTTTGCTGCACACTTCATTCTCTGTTCTATGTGTACTAGTTCAAAATCTTTTCAATGGGTATTTCCAGCTATGGGCAGAGTCATGGACTCCAGACACAGAGTTCCATGATGGGATCCATGATATACATTAACTTTACAGTAAGTTGTTGAGGATCTTAGCTCTGCCTGGCCCTTTAGCTACCAAGTGGGAGCTTATGGCAGTACTCACCAACTGCCTCTTTTTCATGCTACCCATCTCAAAGAAAGTAGGAGGCAACTCTTTCTCATCAGGCCACATTTGCTCTTATTTAAACTGAAATCAGTAGAGCTGATCAATATTTAGTTTGGTGTAAGGAAGAACAGAATTTAGCCTATAGATAGACTCACATTCACTATGCACAGAATGATCAAGCTGCTTGGGGCATCAGAACAAACAGAATGGCTCCCTCTAGGTTCTGCATATTTATTTCCACTGGGCAGAGTCTGAGTGGCTCTCCTCAGAGATAAAAAGAAGAAATGTTCTTTTTTGAAAATTTTTTTGAAAAGAGTTCAGGGAACTCTTTTATAGAATCATAGAACGATAGGGCTTGAAGAGAATTCAGGAAGTCATCAAGTCCAACCCCCTGCTAAAAGCAGAACCAATTCCAACTAAATCATCTCAGCCAGGGCTTTGTCAAGCTGGGACTGAAAAACCTCTAGGGATGGAGATCTCACCACCTCCCTCAGTAACCCATTCCAGTGCTTCACCACCCTCCTCGTGAAATCGTTTTTCCTAAGATCCACCCCCCCACACACAACTTGAGACCACTGCTTCTTGTTCTGTCATCTGTCACTACTGAGAACAGCCTCTCTCCATCTTCTTTGTGTCCCCTTGTGCTGGGGTTTTCCTAAGCCTGGGTTCTGACCCACCAGTTAGGTGTTTCTGTTATTCTCTTCCCTTAAGAATCTCCATCATTCGAGGTTTTTAATGCCAGGCTTGGCAAAGCCATGGCTGGAATAATTTAGTTGGGGCTGGCCCTGCTTTGAGCAGGGGGTTGGACTATATGACCTCCTGAGCTCCCTTCCATCCTTAATCCATGATTTTATGATTTGTGCACTCCTAATGCAATGGAAAAGCTCTCCTAGGTCAATATTCAGAAAGGCTTTGTAAGAAATAGACACCGATTCTACAGCCAGTGTTTTCCCACTAGCTAGTAAATTCTATGTATCTATCTCATAGCAGGGGACATTTTATGCCAGTGGTGGACTGAGATCTAGTTTTTCCAGTATAGTTAACACTACATGGACAGGAAAGAAAATCATCAGCGCAGTAACCAAATTCAAGAGGACCAGTGAGAACTGATCACCTCTCGTAAAAGGAATGAATTAGTATTGAGTTAAGCTCTGTGTATGGAAACTCATTCACCAAAGACTTCCTGCTCTTCAGACATAAACAGAATAGTTTGAAGAGCTGAGGGGAGGGGAGTTAGGTGCAACGTTGGTATGAAAATAAAGTTATAAAAGGAGCTGGGCTGGGGAGACTTCTCTGCTCTAAATAAAAAGAAATGCTCCTCTCTGTCATTTGCCACTCAGCATGGGAGAAGCTGTCCAGGAAAGAGAACACAGCACCGGACCCCAAACTGCATGCAATGTGCTAGACAGCTGCCATCAGACAGTCTACAGAAGCCCTCACATACACAGAGCCAGACTCATCTCTCATGTAACTCCTTTGGCTTTGATGGAGTTACGTACACCAGAGGTGAATCTGGTCCCTGGGACTTGTATAGACAAGGGTCTCTTTTTGGAGACATATAAATCTTTTGCTATATGGAAGTTAAATGCTTTGGAGAGGGATTTTAGTGACAATCAAACCTATTTAAAAGAAACGTTTGGGAGGGATTTTCTGGTACTAACTTTGTCCATTCTCCTGCTTTGCCAACAGCTACTAGAGACCTGGCTCAGTTCAGGGCAGGAGTGGGAGAGAGAAAGGGCCTTGCAGGCCAGTGTCTGGCTGCTAACTGCCTATCAGGAGATAGTTAATAGCACAGTGAGTATAGTTCTACTCTTCCTTGAGCTGACTTCCCAACTTCTATCAAATCTGACATTCAACGTGAATGCATGAGAAATTCTACTAGGCCTGCAGCTGGGGCCTCAAAGTGAGTAAGATCCCTCTGCTTCCATAAGAGAAAGGTTTCCATAATAGTGCTGTGACAGCACTCAGGCCAGACTGTAAGAAACAGGGCAGGCAGTTCCCCAGACTAGTGATTTTATAATTAGATTCACCAAACCAGTAAGAAAAGAGCTTCTACTCTGGTTAACAAAATACCAAACAATAGTACCCTTTAGGCATTCCAGACCTTGGTTCCCATCTAGACAACTAAGTCTAATATAATCACCAATCACAAAGGACTAGACACTTATCCTTAGGTTAATATGAATCACAGGTCTTCCCTAAATATCAGCCAATCCTTAATAACGGAATATCAGATTTGTTGTTAAAAGGAAAAAGAAGAGAGTTACAAATGGTTAAGTGATAGATAGTTGTTAAAATGACTTTCACTTTTCATAGTTCAGGATCACAACCATGGTGGAATAAACAGCTGGCTTGTAAAAGTCTCTCTGGAATCATGCTAACCGGTCAACATCCAAAGCCAGTTTAGATGCAAAGGCTGTTAGTTTTTCCATGCATTTCCCAGACTATTCCAAATAATTATTTGGAAGATCTATGTCCTATGGCTTACACGTCCCCTGTTCAAAGTTTAAGCAGACTGGAGAGAGAAGATCAGTCCCATAACTTGTCTTTTATAGCTATTCTAGCCGGTTGGCAAGCCTCCTCACAGAAATTGTCAAAGCAGGATCTCTCCCTGAGAAAGAATAGGTCATGCAGATCTCCTGTCGTACTTTGTTTTGAAGTTAATTTTCTATTTCCTACGCATACACTGGTAAATGGGTGATAGTCATTCACATAAAGTAATTAGCCGATCGTAGTCTTCCATTACAACACAGATAGTTAAGCTGAAGGCAATGTACAAAATATTTTCTTGTACTATCTTATATCTTTGATCTTAAGGTTAACTGAAGACAGTTGCATATAATTAAGGCAATTAAGACATGAAAAGGAATTGGAATCTACAAGCTAATTTGGTTATGTTAAACTTCTAGCAAGATATAAATACAGACAATAATACATAACATCTACCTTTCATATCTATTACCAAAATGCATAATGTTGGTGATCGCTAGTCTAGGACTTTTCTTTGGGTACGTCTAGACTACAGGGTTTTGTCGACAGAAGTTTTGTCGACAGTATCTGTCGACAAAACTTCTGTCGACAAAGAGCGTCTAGACACATTCAGTTCTGTCGACTAAACAAGCTGCTTTGTCGACAAAACCCTGTAGTCTAGACACAACCCTACATGCAATAACACCTTCTGTCGACAGAACTCTGTCGACAGAAGGTGTTATGCCTCGTAAAATGAGGTTTACCAGCATCGACAAAACTGCTGAGTTCTGTCGACGTTATGTTGACAGAACTCAGCAGTAGTGTAGACGCAGGTATAGTTTTGTCGACAAAAGTCCACTTTTGTCGACAAAACTCAGTAGTCTAGACACACCCTTTGAAATAACATAGAAGTGACTTGTCTTGATACAATTGCAGTGCCGCTTGTTAAGTTATTGTGGTCACACATAGGTTGGCTGTGTCAGTGTCATAGATGCATTCCTATACTCTCAGGCTGTTAAAGTTGAAGCAAAATGCAGGACAATGTAGCACTTTAAAGACTAACAAGATGGTTTATTAGATGATGAGCTTTCGTGGGCCAGACCCACTTCCTGATCTGAGGACGTGGGTCTGGCCCACGAAAGCTCATCATCTACTAAACCATCTTAAAAAATAAATAAATAAATAAATAAATAAATAAATCTTGTTAGTCTTTAAAGTGCTACATTGTCCTGCATTTGCTTCAGCTACCCCAGACTAACACAGCTACATTTCTATCGCTGTTAAAGTTGAATTTCTATTTCTATTTAATCGGATAAGAACATAAAACATGAATGGCCATTCTGGATCCCCCAGACAAATGGTTCATGTAGCCTGTCTTCTGACAGTGGTGGGTGTTATATGCATCAGAGGGAACAAACAGAACAAGGCAATTGTTGAGTGATCTCTCCCCTGTTGTCCAGTCCCAGCCCCAGGCAGTCAGAGATATAGGGACACCCATATCATGCATCTCTGATCATCTTATATGGCTCTATCAAACCCCCCTGTAAGCATCTCTTTTCTAAGATGAATGGTCCCAGTCCTTTTAACTTCTCCTTGTATGACTTGTCCCATATCCCATATCATTTTTGTTGCTTTTCTCTGAACTTTTTCCAATTATAACCTAACTTTATTTAAGTTGGAGGACTACAATTGCTTGCAATATTCAAGGTGTGGGTGTACCATGGATTTGAAACAGTGGCATGATGATATTTATCATATTATTATTCATCCCTTTTCCTAGTGGTTCCTAACATACCATTAGCATTTTTAACTGCAGCTGCGTGTTGAACAGATGTTTTTAGAGGACTATCCACAATGACTCTGAGATTTTTCTTGAGTGCTACAGCTAATTTAGACCCCATCAATTTGCATGTACAACAAGGATTATGTTTTCCAATGTGCCGTACCCAGGTACAGTAATGGAGTTCACAATAAGGAAGGCAAATAATGTCCAGTATAGCCGGAGAACTTTCATTCTTCATTCTTTTAAAATTAGCCTCAGGAAACTTTTGATCAGTTTGGATCGCTGATTGGGCTGTTAGCACCATATACCTGTGCTTCACTTACGACATCGCGTCAGTGGGTGGTTGACTGTATCAACTGTCTTCTCAATATACAAGGTGAGGAGACCATGAGCAGGTGTAAGTAACTCTTCACTTTCTTTCATTGTTGTAATGACCATTTTTTCCATCTGTAATTCTTTCTGTCTTGTTAGCGACACTTATATAACAGAACGATTGGGGCCTTGTAAGTACATTGCTGGAAGAGAACTGCACAAATAATAAATAATCTGCAAATATTAGAGGGTGGACAAAATATAGCACACAGGCCAGATCTGCCCTTCTCCCCAGAATTTCTGTCTGGAGCGCTCAGCTGATTAGCAAGCATGCCAGCAGCATGTGTTCAGCTGCCCCTCTCCCACCTTGCTCCATCCTGTCTGCTGCTAGTGGTGTGTGGAGGGGAGGGGAGCAGGGAGACGTGCAGAAGTCAGGGTGACCCTTTTGCCCCTGTCATCATCTCTGCAGAGCAGAGTTTGGGGAGAGGGACACATACAATAGTGCTGCTCCAGTCTGAAGTATGGTGAGTAACGGAGTGCCTATCTAAAGAGGCACTGTTTCTAAGATTTCTCTGGCAGCCAGCATGTCCCTCTCTCTCTCTCTCTCTCTCTCTCTCTCTCTCTCTCTCTCTCTCTCTCTCTCTCTCTCACACACACACACACACACACACACATTGTCTCACACACACTCTCTCCCCCGCCATATGCCCATATGCCCCCGCTCTGCAGAGTGGGGTGGGGAGAGGGAGATGACAGAGCAGGACAGCTTGCCCTTAAAGAGACAGTTCATGATTTAGAAGTGAGCGAAGAGCCTGGGTTTCCTACCTAAGCTTTTGGTCAGCCCCATCTCTTTTACAATGAGAGTTCAGCGGAGGGATTCTCCTCCAAATCAGAACCTCAGATCAATCTACATGAGTTGTGCTTGACTATGAGATTAGATTTAAATACTGAGAGCAGAGTGGCTACTGAAACCAGATATACAGAGAAAGATGCTCCACACAGAATACAGTGCCTGTTTAATCCTGTATGAATCACAATGAATCACATGCCATTACCGTTAACTTTCAGACATAGGGGCTACGTCTAGACTACATCCCTTTTTCGGAGGGATAAGGGATCTTTCGGAAAAGGCTTACTTTTCCGCAAGATCAGCATCTAGACTGGCGCTTTTCTCCGGCAAAGCTCCGTGCCGAAAAAAGCTGCAGCCATTTTTATGCTAATGAAGCAGGGGAGATTTAAATCCCCGCTTCATTAGCAATTGCAATACGTCTAATTTACATCCCTTTTCCGAAAAAGGGATGTAGTCTAGACATAGCCTGACGGTAAAATTCTGACTCCATTAAAGTCAAGAAGAATTTCGTCATTGGCTTTAGTGGGGCCAAAATTTCACACACAGCTGGTAATAACATACCCCATAGATCCTCCTGTATGATTATCTCTGGATCAGAGGTTCAGTTTTATTAAATGTTGCCATACTTTTTCTCCTTTTCTCTATCCTAGGTCAGTGCACTAACCTGGGGTCAGCAGAGGAGGAGCTGAGTTGTCTCCGTGAGGCACTAACAACTCCAGACCCTGAGGCTCTGTTTCAAGCATCTTCCAAAATGGCTAAGGTAACAAACACTAGGTGACTGTCCTAGTGGCTGTGCACCATTCATTTTCCCTTGTCCAGAGGACTGGAAAAGGGCAAATCTAGTGCCCATCTATAAAAAGGGAAATAAGAACAACCCAGGAAACTACAGACCAGTTAGTTTAACTTCTGTGCCTGGGAAGATAATGGAGCAAGTAATTAAGGAAATCGTCTGTAAACACTTGGAAAGTGGCAAGGTGATAGGGAACAGCCAGCCTGGATTTGTAAAGAACAAATCATGTCAAACCAATCTGATAGTTTTCTTTGATAGGCTAACGAGTCTTGTGGATAAGGGAGAAGGGGTGGATGTGGTATACCTAGACTTTAGTAAGGCATTTGATACAGTCTCGCATGATATTCTTATCAATAAACCAGGTAAATACAACTTAGATGGGGCTACTATAAGGTGGGTGCATAACTGGCTGGATAACCATACTCAGAGAGTAGTTATTAATGGTTCACAATCCTGCTGGAAAGGCATAACAAGTGGGGTTCCACAGGGGTCTGTTTTGGAACCGGCTTTGTTCAATATCTTCATCAACGATTTAGATATTGATATAGAAAGTACGCTTATTAAGTTTGCAGATGATACCAAGCTGGGAGGGGTTGCGACTAATCTGCAGGATAGGGTCACTAATTCAAAATGACTTGGACAAATTGGAGAAATGGTCTGAGGTAAATAGGATGAAGTTTAAGACAAATGCCAAGTTCTCCACTTAGGAAGGAACAATCAGTTTCATACATACAGAATGGGAAGCGACTGTCTGGGAAGGAGTACGGCAGAAAGGGATTTAGGGGTTATAGTGGACCACAAGTTGAATATGAGTCAGCAGTGTGATGCCGTTGTAAAGAAAGCAAACATAATTCTGAGATGCATTAACGGGTGTTGTGAGCAAGACACGAGAAGTCATTCTTCCGCTCTACTCTGCGCTGGTTAGGCCTCAATTGGAGTATTGTGTTCAGTTCTGAGCACCGCATTTCAAGAAAGATGTGGAGAAATTGGAGAGGGTCCAGAGAAGAGCAACGAGAATGATGAAAGGTCTAGAGAACATGACCTATGAGGGAAGGCTGAAGGAATTAGGTTTGTTTAGTTTAGAAAAGAGAAGATCGAGGGGGAACATGATAGCAGTTTTCAGATATCTAAAAGGGTGCCATAAGGAGGAGGGAGAAAACTTGTTCATCTTGGCCTATGGGGATAGAACAAGAAGCAATGGGCTTAAACTGCAGCAAGGGAGATTTAGGTTGGACATTAGGAAAAAGTTCCTAATTGTCAGGGTAGTCAAACACTGGAATAAATTGCCCAGGGAGGTTGTGGAATCTCCATTTCTGGAGATATTTAAGAGTAGGTTAGATAAATGTCTATCAGGGATGGTCTAGACAGTATTTGATCCTGACATGAGGGCAGGGGATTGGACTCGATGAACTCTCAAGGTCCCTTCCAGTCCTAGTATTCTATGATTCTATGATTGTTTTATGCTTTTGTGATGTCTTTCCACACTTGGAGCGAGCTATGGGAGTGAGGCATTCATGGGTAATCAGTAACATGCTTTTCATAGGTATATGCTATGAATGCCATGTAAAAAACAAACAGATTCCAGACAGTTGCATGAACATGCCCATGCATGTGCGCGCGCACATCCATCCATCCATCCATCCATCCATTCATCCATCCATCCATCCGGGGGAAAATATGTGAGCGGGACATCAAGCTGAGAAACCAGTCTTGGCACCTTGTGTGTTTACCTGAACCTATATTTGTGTGCATGCATCTCTTTGCATATTTTTATATTTTGTGAAAAGATGTCATGTACATAATAGTATATAAACTGGAAATTTACATCCTGTTTGTCCCATACAATGTTGTGCTAACTGTACAACCTAAGATCTAACCTGATATTATTAGTGTAGAATAGAGATGTGGTAGCTAGAAAGATTACAGAGAAAATTTTAATTGCAACTGCCTTGCCAGATATGAGCCCAATTAGCAATTTGCTGATGAATACATTATTTTCCAATACAGCTCTTAGGCCTCCTTTCTTAAAAGTACTGGAGCCGACTATCATTGCAATCTTTCCTGTTTTTGATCTGTCCACAGGTGGTTAGTAAGTACTTTCCCTCTGAACAAGCCACAGATTTTATTGAGGCCATACTGGATGGTATGCGGTCTGCTAGCCCCTCCTGTGCCACAGCAGCTGGTCTGTGGATGAAGATCATCCTGAAGGAGTGTGGAGGTGCCATGCTGGATGAGGTAAAATAGAAGCTGGAGAGGTTTTTCTGGCTAACCTGCAGGCTTTCAGGTCTTTGCCATCATTTGCAGTGAACACAAGTCTTGCTGTTTCTCCCCCTGGGATTGGAAGTTAATTCCATCTGTGTTCCTATCCTGAGTCAGGCAATGGGGGAATCAACAGCAGAAGACAGAGATAATCTAACGGTACATCTGCACTAGCTCGTTAGTTCGAGCTCGGTAGGATAATGAGGGCAAGCGGAGTTGCAAATGAAGCCCGAGATTTAAATATCCCGGGCTTCATTTGCATGTTCCCTGGCGCCACCATTTTTAAATCCCCCTTACTCCAAACTCCATGCCCGCGGCTACATGCGGCATGGACTAGGTAGTTCAAATTAAAGATCCTAATTCGAACTACCGTTACTCCTCATGGAATTAGGATCTTTAATTAGAACTACCTACTCCGTGCCGCGTGTAGCCGCGGGCACGGAGTTCAGATTAAGGAGGATTTTAAAATGGCAGCACCCGGGAACATGCAAATGAAGCCTGGGATATTTAAATCCTGGGCTTCATTTGCAACTCTGCTTGCCCTCATTACCCTACCTAGCTCGAACTAACGAGCTAGTGTAGCCGTACCCCAAGGGAAAAGGAAGATGCTTGATTAGTTGTCTATCTTGTTGTCACAGTTTCCAGCCATGAAAGGCTTGGAAAAATTAGACTCCGAGTAAAATGCAAAAAGAGAATATCCGGCCCCAAGAGACAAGCTAAGTGAACTACATCTTCGGGCCTCAGATAATGAGGGGTCTCTAAAAATACCCCCAAATTACTAGTTTTTACTTGCCTCTTTGCCTATGTATAGATAGATAGATAGATAGACAGACAGACAGACAGACAGACAGATAGATAGATAGATAGATAACTTTATTATTTCTCTTTTCATTGTCCTTTCTGTTAGAATAATACATGTTTTTTTGGAAATGCAATGAGGCCTCTTTAACTTGACATAGCTTAGGGCCTCAGCATGTCTTAACCCGGTGTTGCAGCCAGGTATGGGCAGAGATATGCATAATTTTTGTGGATTAAATCTATGCAGCCATGTCTAAATACTTGTTTTTTGAAGGGAGGAATTTCTACAAGAACAGCAAATTGCTAAACGACTAAATAAAGGTTTTGGCTCTGCAGAATGAATGCAGAGAATGGAAAAGGGACATTTTTTCTGGTTTTATTCTGTCCAGGTGCCAGCTATCCTGAGGAGAATATACATTCATATGCCTACCATCAAGCAGGGTAGCTTGAGGCAGTTCCTGGTGGAGGCAGTGTCCATTCTAGCCCACCATCACCTAGAGGCAGTGATCTTCAGCCTCCTCACCAAACGTCTGCCGATGGACAGGTATATACTGCTCCTTACAGTGTTCATTTTGGTAACCATGGATCCCACAGCTTCACTGGAAGATGTAAGGCTTCATTTAAGCCACAGACAGGTTGAGATAATTCCTAAAGGTTAATAGCTTGGGTCTTTCTGCAGAAAGGTCCAAGACCATGTCAAGGTGGGTGCAGGGAGAAATTAAGTTTCATTCTGTTTCCATTAATTAATAGTTGCTTTGGCATCCTAAAGACTTCCCTTTACTGGCATCACTGGAGTGGACTTTTGCCTCTCCAGACCCCTGAACTAACATCACCCTGGAAATTGCCAGTGACTGTTCGTTTTCTGGTAGCATGAAAGCTTCAAATCCAAATTCCTGGCTGATTAGCAAGGATAGGGCACCAGGCTTTTGGTATCAGGAAGGGTATGGCTGCTGGAATGGAGTTGTCATTCTTGGTACTTAAAGACAGGGCGGTAAGCATATCTATCATTTCATTCAAACATCCCTAGCTGAATTATCAGTCATCTGTGCTGGAATCTAAGAACATAAGAACGGCTGTAGAGGGTCAGACCAAATGTCCATCTAGCCCAGGTTCCTGTCTTCAGACAGTGGCCAATGCCAGGTGCCCCATAGGGAGTGAACAGAACATGCCCATTCTGGCAAATAGAGGCCAGGGAATGCCATTTGTAAAGAGGTCATGGGCTAGCCACAAATATTTGTTCTCATAGTTGTACATCCAGTTAGTAGGAAGATCATTTTTCTTTCTTCAACTTGTCTCCCAGGCCCTAGATCTTTGGGCATCATATGCTCATGATTCCATATCTACTGAGAAGTAGGAAAACAGGAACTGTGATTAGAGCTCTGTGTCCTTTCCTTCTGAAGTCTAGCATTAATGGTTATGGTGCAGTAAGGCTAGGGTTGTGTCTATACAGCACCCTAAACTTGAAATAAGATGCACAATTTGCACTCCGCAAATTGCGTATCATATTTTGCATAGCCTATTTTGAAATGTGGCGCTTCTACACAGCACCAAATGTCGAAATAATGTGCTATTTCAAGCCATCCCTTATCCCTCATGCAACAAAGTTTATTGGGATGGCAAAATAGTGTGCCCATTATTTTGAAAAATATTTCAAAATAACGGGCTGCTTCTGTAAATGTGGGGTAGGTATTTCGGGATACCTCCAGGATCCCAAAATAGTCATGCACTGTAGAAATGTAACCTGAAATGTAACTTAACTTAGTTCTGTAACTAGAAACTCAATATGTAAAACATGAGGACCATATAAGGAGGACAGCACTCTGAACTTGCTCATCATAGGCAGGGCTTGACAAATAATACAATCTACGCATCCATGGCGTGTAGATTGTAACCTGGAAGAGCCGGGTTCGGGCGATCTGTGCATGCGCAGATCGCCGGACAGCGCGGCTGGTGAGCCCTGATCATAGTCAAGGAGAAAATGTGTTCTTTACTTGAATATGATGCATATAGTCAGAGCCACAAAAGTCTCCAGGGGTCACATATAACCTATGTTAAATTGCAGTAACACCACTGAGCTGTGGAGATCTCTGGGGACAGATCCCTTGCTCGCCCCTCAAGTCCTGAAGGTCCTAATAGAAAGAATAAAGACTCCAACAAGCCAAGAAGGAAGCATGACCTCAGAGACAGAAACTGACCTGCATTTAGCAGCTGCTGCACCTCTCACAGTAAGTTAGACGACAGACATGTATTTCTCTGCTTTGTGACAAACATGCTGATGGAAAGCTAGATGAGTGGTATAATATTGTCATCTGGGCACTTCTTTTCTGAAGTACTGTTTCCTGGATTCCAGCTGTGCTTTCTGTGGCAGATTTAGAGTATGTGGCTGATTCACTTAATAATATCTGGCAATTAGAAAGTCTTTGAATCAGATTTCTTACAGTGCTTTGCAAATGTTTTGTGCAACTCATAACATGCCTTGATAGGTCCTACACATTTTTACAGCTATGGGACGCTAAGGCACACATGGAGTGAATTGCTCTCGGTCATTCATCAAGTTAGTGACAGGAGTGAGAATTTAGTCCAGCAGGTATCAGAAGGGGAGAGCGTGTGATAGTGTTAGGAAGAGACCTCTTCTTTTACCATGCTCTCCTTTCAGGCAACATGTGCCATCTTCGAAGTGGTGTCAGCATTGCAGTTGAGCAAAACTGTGCAGGAGCTGTTCCCGGAGTTGTTCACTGTTCTTCTGCAGCAGATCAGCCAAACCCTAGGACAAAAGATGCCTTTGCCCAGGATGAGACGCCGAAGGAGGTTATTTAGAAAAGGACAACAACTATGTGAGGGCAACCCTTGCAGGTAATTAGAAGAAAGGGAGCAAAACAAAGAGAATCCCAGTACATTTGTGTGACACTCCCCAGGAGTTCTCAGGGTTATGAGGCACCTTACCATCACCTGCTTTTAATATGAGAAAGTCTTGTTTGTGCTTGCTATAGGTCAGTTCCCTGAAACCACCAAGCTCTGGCAACACAAACACTACTATCTAGGCCTCCTCAGACCTCAGTCTCTTTGTCCTCTCTTTCTGACTACAGCTTAGAGAATCTCTATCAACAGATTCTCCTCTAAGAGAAGTCTCCCTGCGATTTACGTGCATCTCCCCACCAATCGGCTTTCCCCCATCTCTTAGTTTAAAAACTGCTCTACAGCCTTTTAAATGTTTAGTGCCAGTAGTCTGGTTCCACCCTGGTTTAGGTGGAGCCCATCCTTCCTGTATAGGCTCCCCCTCTCCCAAAAGTGTCCCCAGTTCTTGATAAATCCAAACCCCTCTTCCCTACACCATCGTCTCATCCACGCATTGAGACTCTGAAGCTTTGCCTGCCTACCTGGTCCTGCGCATGGAACTGGAAGCATTTCCAAGAATGCCACCATAGAGGTCCTGGATTTCAGTCTCTTTCCTAGCAACCTAAATTTGGCCTCCAGGACATCTCTCCTACCCTTCCCTATGTCATTGAGACCTACATGTACCACGACCACCGGCTCCTCCCCAGCACTACACATAAGTCTATCTAGATGCCTCTAGCATTTTGTCTCTTTTGCTCTCTGTTTCCCTCAAACACTCCTGTGGATGTCCCTTTAGGCAGATTCCTTATTCATGGGAGAATAGGTTTGTTGATTCTATAGCCCCACTCTAGCCAGGCAATCAGGTACATTTCTATCCAATTAGGCTTTCTCTGGGGAAGCTAATTAGTACTAGTAGTTACCAGAGTGCTGACCCCAAGTACAAGCTCTCAGCACCCTGTCACATCTCGCTGGACATAGGGCCCCAAAATATCCATTAGTGATCACTAATCTCTCTGTGTCCCAGCTTTTGGGGTCTGATTGTGAATTTTTTCCATATTACTGTACTGTGCTAGTGCCCATACACCTTGCAGATAGGAGAAAGTGACTGCAAAATGTTGTCCATAGCAACACTAGTAATATGAGATGTATGAGACTGAAATACCTCCTGGGAATTAAGTCCTTCCAAAAACAGTGGTCCCCAGGATACTGTCAATGGATGAACTGTCAATGAACAACAGACCTGACAAGTAACTGGGGTTTCCTGACTGCTTAGGCTGTGCCTTTCTATTGGTTACTACAGTTCTGTGCCTCTTTTCCCCCAGGCTTTCTATTGAAGCATTAGAGGCTGTGCTTCTCAAGGCTATGAATGAGAAGCTGATACGAACTCTCTGGAAGCAGAAAACTTGGATGCTTCTTGAAAATCCGCAGACTCACCACGAGGGGGTGTGTTTGCTGGTGAGGTAAGAGATCTAGGAGACAGCACTTCATCCTCAGGGATCGGCAACAAATAGAGTGACTGACAGGGAACTTTCAGGTATAGCTTTGTGCGGGGTGCCCTGGGTGAGAAACACAGAGCTTCCATGCGTAGGTTTTAGAGTTGTATGGTCATAGAAGCTAAGCTTTTGAAGTGCACAGTCTGCCCCATAAGTGGTTCCTTTTGTCTTCCAGGGTTCTGCAAAGATCTGGACTAATAACAGTGGAGATCATACAGAGCCTCCTTCCCTGGGTAAATTCCCCATCAGAAAAGCAGCGAGTCACCAGCACAGCTTTCTTTGCTCAGGTATGAGCAGTTCCACCATTAGGCTGTTATCTGTTGTTTACCTTTCTCTGAGGAATTGTACAGTTCAGTTCATAGGAATTCATTTTAGATAGTAGAATGTGTCCTTTATAAGGAAATCTCATAAGGAACTTCATTACACCTTTCTTAATCATTTTCTCTTTGTTATTTTGGGGGCCTATACTAGCCTAGCCTAGCTGCCTATTCTAGTTGCTGGTTAAGAGAGAGTGAGCAAGATATAGATAGGCTACGTCTACATTGGCAAGATTTTGCGCAAATAGGGTATGTCTACACTACAGCACTAATTCGAATTAACTTAATTCAAATGAGTTAATTTGAAATAAGCTAATTCGAATGAGTGCATTTAGACCTAAAAACTAATTCGAATTAGCATTTTGCTAATTCGAAATAGCATGTCCACATTGAGTGGACCCTGAACCGAAGTTAAGGCTGGCCAGAACCAGTGCCGTCAGGGCATCAGGTTAGGACTTAAGGTGTGGAGCTGCTTCCTCAGGCTAGCCGAGGGCTGTGCTTAAAAAGACCTGACCCCCACCCCGGACAGACAGTTCTCAGGATTCCCTGCTTGCATGTCTAACTCGATGGGGACATCAAAGCAGTCCTGTCTTGGAGTGCCCTGAATGCCCACACTCGGCACATTTCAGCACTCGACCATCAGCCCGGCTGCACTTGCCGCAGGCTGCCATCTGGGGGAGGTCAATCAGGGGGCTATCAGGATCCAGGAGGCCCTACAGGAAAGCTTCCACCCCGAGGAGCCCGCAGAGCCACCCCAGTCCTCCCCATCGGGGGCTCGTGCCCCATTCCTCCCTCACCTCCTTCCACTTACCCTTCCCGAGCCCCCTCTTCCTGATGTAAAAAATAAAGGACATGTGTTCAAAAATAGAAACTCTCTTTATTTAACAAAACTGGGGGCGGAGGGGATTAACCTCTGGGGGACTGGGAAAAGGAGGTGGGAGAGGGGAAGAAAGAGGGTGGGAGAGGGGAGGTGGAAACCTGGGAGGAGGGAGCTGGAAGGGGGAAGCCAGGGGAAGAAGGAGGAGGGGAAGTATAAAACTATGGTACGCCATATCTTCAGAACTGTGTACAGATGTGGTCTTCTCACCTCAAAAACGATATGGCCTTGGAAAGGGTTCAGAAAAGGGCAAGTACAATGATTAGGGGTTTGGAACAGGTCCCATATGAAGAGAGGCTAAAGAGATTGCGACTTTTCAGCTTAGAAAAGAGGAGACTGAGGGGGGATATGATAGAGGTCTATAAAATCATGAGTGGTGTGGAGAGGGTGCATAAAGAAAAGTTCTTCATTAGTTCCCATAATAGAAGGACTAGAGGACACCAAATGAAATGAATGGACATCAGGTTTAAAACTAATAAAAGAAAGTTCTTCTTCACACAAAGTTCTTCTTATAGTCAACCTGTGGAACTCCTTGCCACAGGAGGCTTTGAAGCCTAGAACTATAACAGAGTTTAAAGAGAAGTTAGATAAATTCATGGAGGTTGGGTCCGTGGAGTGCTATTAGCCAGGGGGTAGGAATGGTGTCCCTGGCCTCTGTTTGTGGAAGGCTGAAGATGGATGGCACGAGACAAATGGCTTGGTCATTGTCTTCGGTCCATCCCCTCTGGGGTACCTGGTGTTGGCCGCTGTCGGCAGACAGGCTACTGGACTAGATGGACCTTTGGTCTGACCCAGTACGGCCATTCTTATGTTCTTATGTACTAAGCGCAGGGCTCAGGGTCGGGGGTCTCACTGGAACAACTTGATTTTCATGCAAACCTGCTCCTGGGTTTGGATGTGGCCTTTGGTGGCCAGGCTGGCAGCTATCCTGCCCTAGACGGCTGCATTCCTGTGCCTAGTGTGGAGGTCGTGGACGCTGGAGGCCTCCCCCCAAACCTCGATAATGTCCACGATCTCTGCACTAGACCAGGCAGGCGCCTGCCTCTTGTGGCCCTGGGCAGGCTCCTAGGAGCCGCCAGCCTGGTCCTGGGAAGAGGCGGAGGGCTGGGTGGCAGCAGGTGGCTGGCTCATGCCATGCCAGGTGCAGGGTCTGCTGGCTGGGTGCTGGCAGGCTTGCCACTGGCACAGGCACTGTAGCCAGACCATGCCCCTTTAAGGGCTCTGGGGCTGGGAGAGGGGCAGAAAAGTTTCCCTGGTTTGGCCCAGAGTGGCCATCAGGGCAACCTGATTAGGGTTAGCCTCCAACTAGTTCGAATTAAGTGGCTACACAGCCCTTAATTTGAACTACACAATTCGAACGAGGCGTTACTCCTCGTAGAATGAGGTTTACCTAGTTCGAATTAAGCGCTCCGCTAGTTCGATTTAAATTCGAACTAGCAGTTTGTATGTATAGCCGCTATTAAAGTTCATTCGAACTAACGGCTGTTAGTTTGAATTAACTTTGTACTGTAGACATACCCATACTTTTAACGCAAGAGTTTTTGCGTTAGAATATTTGCGCAAGAGAGCGTCTACACTGGCATGTGCTGTTGCGCTAAGAGGCGCTTTTCTGCAAAATCATCCGTGCCAGAATAGACGCTCTCTTGCGAAAGAAAGCTCCGATGGCCATTTTAGCCATTGGGCTTTCTTGCACAAGAAATTAATGTGGCCTGTCTACACTGGCCTCTTGCGCAAGAACAGTTGCACAGGAGGGCTTTTTCCTGAGCGGGAGCATCATAGGTTTTGCGCAAGAAGCACTGATTTTAGACATTAGAATGTCAGTGTTCTTGTGCAAGAACTCCCCACCAGTGTAGACAGGCAGCTGCTTTGGCGCAAAATCATGCCAATGTAGATGTAGCCATAGAATTTGAATTACTAGACCTTTTCTGACAATTCCTAGGGCTAATACTGACCAACAGCTCCTGATTTTGGTCTAGCTCAGCAAATCTTCTAAATGAATCTAGTGTCCTAATACTATAAAATAAGCAACATACAAATACATTAACATCTATCTTAGATTCTCATGAATGTAGAATAATAGATTCATAGATGATTAGAACTGGAAGGGATCTTGAGAGGTCTTCGAGTCCAATCCCCAGCCATCACGGCAGGACCAAGCACAGTCTAGATCATCCCTGACAGGTGTTTGTCTAACCTGCTCTTAAATATTTCTAGTGATGCAAATTCCACAACCTCCTGAGGCAATTTATTGCAGGGTTTAACCACCCTGACAGGCAGGACGTTTTTCCTGCTGTCCAACCTAAACTTCCCCTGATGTAATTTAAGCTCATGGCTTCTTATCCTATCCTTAGAGGCCAAGGAGAACAATTTTTCTCCATCTTCCTTAAAACATCCTTTTAGAAACTTGTATTATCTGAGTACTTCAAAATGAGAATGTAGTATCTGAGTGCCTCAAAACTCTTTAAAAGTATGTATCCCTACAACACCCCTGTGAGGCAGGGAAACACTATTAGTCCCATTTTGCAAACAGGAAACTGATGCACAGAAGGCCTAAGTGACTTGCCCAACATCATCTAGGAAGTCTTTGAGGGTGCAGGAAATTGAACTGGAACCTCCTAAGTCCTAGGCTGCTGACCACTGGAGCATCCTCCCTCTCCACAGCCTTGCTATAACGTCTGTGTCATATTTCACATTTACGCTAAGTCGCTATTTTAGAGGCTCATCTGGTGGTTCTAGGAATCTGTTTGTGCCCCCAAATCTTTCTACACCCCACCTAGGAAAGGAGTCACAAACGTGGGTTTTCAAGGTCTGCCTAGAGAGGCCTCATGAAAGCTGCCAATCAGAGCCCAGCTGGCTCAGATCTATGGAGCTACAGGGCTTTATTAGGTCAGTTCCTTTCAGGAAGTGGAGGGCCAAGAAAGGATGCTATTCTCTGGCCAAACCAATTCACAGGGGTTTATTTCAGGCAGCATTTTCTGAAGCTGAATTTGCAGAGAGAGAGTCCTTACGAGCCTTCAACATCTAATTAGAGGGAGAAACTGAAAGTGGCCCCATAGGAAGAACCCAAGGAAAAAGTAGCAATAAACTGAAATGAAGCAATGACTCGCTGCTATTTCTAGGTTGGAACCAAGAGTAGTGGGCAGGCCCAGGTTCCCCAGTGGCATAAACCCGATGAAGGGGACAAGGCTTATGGAGAGGTTGAACAAAGAACAGAATATAAAGGGTCCAGAGTTGGGGCTGAAGACCCTAGTGAGGGCAACAGGACCTAAAAGGCATTTGTTTGGACTTTGGGACTTGGCCAGAGGGCTGAGCCATGGAAGACTCACTAAGATCGACTGGCAGGATGCACCTGGGAGAGAAAAGGACTGTGGTATCAAATGCAGTCACTGAGAGGCTTTCAAGGGATGAGCAATCCCCCATTATAGTGCCTAAAAGGAAAAAATCCATGTTTTTAACACAGTACTCATTCATATAGAATAATAAATTACAGTGTATTACGTGTCTCCTCAAATTATATTCGCTATCTTAATGAACAGATTAGAGCTAATGGACATGTTGATTTTATTTCAGCTAATGACTGATCCCATACTCAGGGAGAAGAAGATCCTGAAGTCTGCCTTACATATATTAGAAGAAAGGTCACGGGACAATAACAGCATTGTCCGTCAAATGGCTGTAAGAGGCCTAGGCAATTTAGTCTATGGGGCACCTGAGAAGGTAAGATAGAATACTGAATACAATGCAGCATAACTAGAGAAACTAAAGGAAACAATTGCTCAGGATTTACAGAGGCCATGCACAATGCACTAGGCCAACTTCTGCTCTCTCATACCCCTGTAACCTCTTTGCAGTCAATACACAGCAGGTTTGTTCCCTTGGTAAGCTGGGCATAAGGAAACAATATGGACTTAATATGATCATATGTAAATGTATACTCCCAGGAATGAAGAGTGTAGGCTTTATTTCCAAGATGAGAGATTCTATTCCAGGAAACAGAGACACTAAAAAACTCAAATCATGATAGATAATCAGCTGAACGTAAGCGCCCAGTACAAAGCTGTGACCAAAAGAGCTGAGGTGATCCTCGGAGGCATAGACAGAGGGATTCTGAATAAGAATAAAGAAGTTATTTTACCTCTGCTTATGGCACTGGTGTGAGAACTGCTAGAATACTATGTCAGGATCATGCCTGCAATTCAAGAAGGATGCTGATAAATTGGAGAAGAGTCACAAGAATTTTCAAAGGGCTAGAAAATGTGCCTTTAGATTCAATGGGGGGGGGGGGGGGGGCGGGGAATGAAGCTAAACTAATTCAGACTGCTAGTAAGGCATACATTTTAATGGTAATTTTAATCATTGGAACCATTTACCAAGGGTTGTGGTGGGGTCTCTATCAGTAGCAACTTTAAAAACAAGATGGGCTGTTTTTCTAAAAGAGGTGCTCTAGTCAAACAGACATTATTTTGGGGAGGTTCTGTGTTGTGAAGGAGGTCAGACTGAATGATCACAATGGTCCCTTTTGGCCTTCAAATCTAAGTAATTAGAAATCTAATAGGATTACATAGGCGTAATATGGCACAGAGTTTGGCTTATTGTAGCTAGTACCTGATGTAAAATATAGCTATAGGTCACTAGGGGGGCAGATGAAATTCCCACTGCTTCATAATTGCTAAAAAAAACATATTAGAAATGTGGTTAGTGGAAAGTGTTTTTTAATGTCATACGTCTGAACAGGTGAAAAAGTACAAGAAGTTTCTTCTGGAGGCACTGATCAGGACTTTAGAAGACACTTTCAGTTCTGAAGTCGTCGAAAGCATGAAGGCACTGGCCAAAGTCCTTAAGGAGCTGAAAGGGAAGGACATAGGTTCTTCCTTCAGAGACCTCACCACACAGATCCGGAAGTACTTCGATAATGTACGTGAACAGAAGCCTTCAACCCCAGTTCAGCTGACATTGATGAGGCTCCATTTACAATGCATGATGTGTCCTCACTGGGCATTGTTCATGTCAGAATGAAGTGATTTTAGGCCTTAGGGAAGAGATGTGTTTTATGGAGGAGCAGAGAATTAAGAAAATGAGGATGCCATCCCTGCTCCTTCAGTCTCACCCTTCTGTTCATCTTTATTTCCAATGAGAATGGCAAAGGAAGTATGAATACTAGATTAGGTAGCTGCATAACAAGGAAAATGGGCATACAGGGTGTAATAGACTGTTTTGGGCCTGCTCCATACTATTTTTATGTCAGATGGTTGAAATTATTCCATTTTGCAGAGAAGTTTGAGATTTCAAATTTTGGTTTTGTTCCTATTTGGGGGACACACCCCCCAGCCCAAATTTCAAAACTCTTTGTGAAACAGTAATACTATTCTCAACCCAGCTCTACTGGGAGCCTTGCCTGAGGGCAGTCTACTGGCAGACTATGCTGGAGACAGGGAACCTGGAAACACTGGGAATTAGAGGTGCCAGGGTGCACATTTCCTGGCTCCTTGTCAGCCTGCCAGACAGGCTGTTCTGAAGGTGAGGGCCAGGAAGCCCAAGATCCCAGTCAGCCTGCTAGATGGGTCACCAAGAAGCTGACCAAGTACCCCTACTTGGCTTCTGGAAGAATTTTGTCAAAATTGAACTGTCTTCAAAGTATTTTGATGAATCAACACATTTGGCCCAAACTTGATTAATTCCA
The DNA here is from genome assembly GCF_049634645.1 of Pelodiscus sinensis. Taxonomy (NCBI): domain Eukaryota; kingdom Metazoa; phylum Chordata; order Testudines; family Trionychidae; genus Pelodiscus; species Pelodiscus sinensis. Next base: position 911,791 of record NW_027465948.1, on the reverse strand, counting down.
GTTCTTCTAAACTTCTGTCGTTGGAATCACTCTACCCTAATGTAGAAGAGACAGCTGTGCTAGATACATGATGTGGTTATCTCTTCGTTACCAACCTGTGTGGCTTTCTTGGCTATAGGAGGACAACACTCTTCGTGCATTGGCCTTTGTCCTGTTTGGTATCCTGGCCGGCTCTGCAAAGAGAAAATGGAAGGACTATTTTGCCAAGCAGGTTAGACAGAGCTGGGTCACGCTTCTTATGCACCTGCAAGATCCAAGCCCTGAGGTTTCAATGGTAAGAATGACAGTGACTTAATTACTAAGCAAAAAGAATCTTCCTCCTGATGCCAGGGGAGCTCTGCTATTCCTTCCCGCAGTGGAGACCTAAATTCTTCCCTCAGTTCATTGCCCTCCTTTTGAGTTAATCCCAGACAGGCTGGTCCTTAGCAGCCAGGGTTGTCTCACTGGAGTTCAGGATAGGTCATGGGTCTGATCCCAAGAGTTCATTCCTGCCTATCTCTGCACCCCACGTTCCTGCCTCCCCACAACAGAGGAAAGACCACAGCTATGCCTAGTGAAGCAGCTTTCATAGCTACATCCGTTCTGAAAAAACATTGCTGCTATCTCCAGTTTTCAGTATTATAAAATCATAGAACCATAGGTTTGGAGGAGACCTCAGGAGGTCACTGAGTCCAACCTCCTGCCCAAAACAGGACCAGCCTCAACTAAACAATCCCAGCCAGGGCTTTGTCAAGCTAGGACTTGAAAACTCTAGATTTAGAGGTTCCGTTGCCTCCCTAGGTAACCCATTCCAGTGCTTCACCACCTTCCTAGTAAAATAGTTTTTCCGACTATCCAACCTAGACCTCCCCCACTGTAACTTGAGACCATTGCTCCTCATTCAGTCATCTAGTACCACTGAGAACAGCCTCTCTCCATCCTCTTTGAAATCCCCCTTCAGGTAGTTAAAGCCTTCTATCAAAGCTCCCCTCACTCTTCTCTTCTGAAGACTAAATAATCCCAAATCCCTCAGCCTCTCCTTGTAAATCATGTGTTCCAGCCTCCTAATCATTTTTGTTGCCCTCCGTTGGACTTTCTCCAATGTATCAACATTTTTTAAGTAATGGGGTGCCCAGAATTGGATGCAATACTCCAGAAGTAGAATCCCTTTCCCCCTATTAAAGTCATGCTGGCATATTTTCTGTCTATTACTTCAGGGGAATCCCTTTTATTCTTGGGGTAGATGAGCAGTCAAGGACATGAGTTCCATTTGAATGAGCACAATACGTGTTATGGAACAATTCAATGGTGCAACCCTCTTTTTCAGGAGTGCAGAGCTACATTTCATCTCTGTGCCCCATTTTTGGGACTGAAGAGGCTCCAAACTATACTTAATGAGCATCTTAGTTGGAGAACCGAGCTGAACCCTGAGGAGCTCCAGATGGATATCTGCAGACACCTTGTGAGTGACCTATAGAATTATATGAGATTATTGACAGCATAGGCTTGTGGTGTAGAAGCAGGGGGAATGTGTGATGGGCAATGGAAGTATCTATGGGTATGTCTACGCTACAAAGTTAGTTTGAACTAACGGACGTTAGTTCGAACTAACTTTCATAGGCGCTACACTAGCGCTCCGTTAGTTTGAATTTAATTCGAACTAACGGAGCGCTTAGTTCGAACTAGGTAATCCTCATTCCACGAGGATTAAGCCTAGTTCAAACTTACTAGTTCGAATTAAGGGCTGTGTAGCCCCTTAATGCAAACTAGTGGGAGGCTAGCCCCCCCCAGGTTTCCCTGGTGGCCACTCCGGCCAACACCAGGGAAACTCGTATGCCCCCCTCCCGGCCCCGGACCCCTTAAAGGGGCACGGGATGGCTACGGTGCCCATGCCAGGTGCAAGCCTGCCAGCACCCAGCAGGCAGACCCTGCACCTGGTGCGGATCGAGCCACCCACCCGATGCCTCCCAGCCCTCCCCCTCTTCCCGGGACCAGGCTGGCGGGTCCTGGGAGCTTGCCCGGGACCGCAAAAGGCGGGCTCCCTCCTGGGCTAGTGCGGACATCGTGGACCTCGTCCACGATCTCCGCACTAGGCACAGGAAGGTGGCCGGCTAGGGCAGGAGAGCTGCCAGCCTGGCCACCCAGGAGCAGGAGTGCATGAAAATCAAGGTGGTCCACTGAGACCCCCGACCCTGAGCCCTGAGCTTACAATGGCCATCCTGGGTCAGAACAAAGGTTCATCTATCCCAGTAGCCTGTCTGCCGACAGCGGCCAACCCTAGGGTCCCTGGAGGGGATGGACCGAAGACAGTGACCAAGCCATTTGTCTCGTGCCATCCCTCTCCAGCCTTCCACAAACTTTGGGCAGGGACACCACTCCTACCCCCTGGCTAATACCTCTCCATGGACCCAACCTCCATGGCTTGATCTCACTTCCCTTTAAACTCTGTTCTAGTTGTAGCCTTCACAGCCTCCTGCAGCAAGGAGTTCCACAGGTTGACTCTGTGCTTTGTGAAGAACAACTTTCTGTTACTAGTTTGAAGCCTGTTACCCATTCCTTTCCTTTGGTGTCCTCTAGTCCTTCTTTATGGGAACTAATGAAGAACTTTTCTGTATGCACCCTCTCCACCCAACTCCTGGTTTTAGAGACCTCTATCCTGTCCCCCCTCCGTCTCCTCTTTTCTAAGCTGAAAAGTCCCAGTCTCTTTAGCCTCTCTTCATGTGAGACCTGTTCCCAACCCCTGATCATTTTAGTTGCCCTCCCCTCTGCCACCCTCTCTCTTCCCCTCTCCCACCCCCTTTTCCCAGTCTCCCCCAGTTTTGTTCAATAAAGACAGATTCCATTTTTGAACACAATTGTCCTTTATTTTGTACATCAAGAAGAGGGGCTAGGGAAGGGTAAGTGGAAGGAGTTGAGGGCGGAATGGGGTACGCGCCCCCGATGGGGAGGACTGGGCTGGCTCTGCGGGCTTTTGTGGTGGAAGCTCTCCTGCAGCCCCCCAATTGCCCCATCTCCCCAGATGGCAGGCTGCGGCAAGTGCAGCCGGTCTGATGGCCAAGTGCTGTGATGTGCCCAGTGTGGGCACTCCGGGCACTCCAAGCCAAGACTGCTTTGCAAGCGGGGCACCCCTGAGAACTGTCTGTCCGGCGTGGGGGTTGGGACCCTTTAAGCACAGCCCTCGGCTAGCCTGAGACAGCATCTCCACGCTCTTAGTCCTCCTCTGATGTCCTGCCGGCACTGCTTCCGGCCATCCTTAAGCCCGGTTCAGGGTCCACTTAATGTGGACATGCTAGTTCGAATTAGTAAAACGCTAATTCGAGCTAGTTTTTTAGTCTAGATCCGTTAGTTTTAATTAGCTTAGTTCGAATTAAGTAATTCGAACTAAGTTAGTTCGAATTAACGTTGTAGTGTAGACGTACCCTATTAGAGTGGGATACAGGACTGAGGGTGAGAGGAATGTAAATCTGCCATAGATTCCCACTTTCCCCACTTCTACACAGCCTCCTGTCCTTTCTTTTATTTACTTGTTTAAATTAAAAAAAAAGTCTGAGTGAGTCCAAGAACTGACAGCAGTGGCAAGAGGAACACAGACTGTTTACTTGTGGTTTGTAAAGCCATGTGTTGGCAGTCAAAGGGCATTTCTAGCCAGAGAGAGCTCATGTGTCCCTGATTTTCTCTAGGCCAAAGAGAAGGCTGAGCTACTGGAGAACTTTTACAAAAGCACCATCACATACTTCTGCAGCAGCTGGGAAGAGATCCGGGCAGTTGCAGCCAAGTTAGCTGGTGAGAGAAAGTGTGCCGTGTCCCTTTTGGTATTCCCTTTGAGGTAGACAGAAAAAGTCCCTGTGTGCAGCACTGAGCTACTATTAATCTCTCCGTGCTGTGACTTCTCATGCATAAATGGAGATGTTAATGTTCTCCTACTTCTCCAGTGTGGTGTTAGGAGGAATTTGTAATTTGCAATAGAATGCTTTGAGATGGCGCAGTCATTTAGTAGCAGAGGCTGGCACACTGTCACGTAGGGTATGTTTATTCTCCGATCAAACTAGTGTGCTAAAAATAGAGTAGCTGTGGCAGGAGTAGCAGGAGGGGTTAACTATTCCAAGGATGATCCCATCCAAACCCAAAAGTCTGTTCTCAAGGTGGCTAGCTCCTCCGACTGCTTCTGTCATCTGACCTGCACTCTATTTTTAGTAGTCAGAGTTAGTGTGGACTCAAACTATAGACCTAAGCTCAGTGTTGTTGACTGTTCCTTACTGGTGCTTCATCACTGGGAGGTAGGCAGGCCACCGCCACACAGTGCCTGCTGTTGCAGGTTCCTGATTGCCTTGCCCAGGAAGCACTAGATTCCTCCCCTTTGGCCCTGTGCCATCCTTTCCTTAGCACACCCATGCAAGCCAGGCAAGCATTGTGGCCTAATTAATTTATCCATGTGAGATCCTTGCTTAGTACGCACTTATTCCTGGCCCCAGCCCTTTGTTCACACCACTAGATTAATACACTATCCTAGTATATCTCCACTAACTGACAGCAGTGGCAAGAGGAACATAGATTGTTTAAAGCAAATGAGGTTTTATGTAAACATTCTTAATTTTTTTCTCTTCTTCTCTTCAGTGTGGACGCTAAACTTTTCTAGTATTTTCTTGCCTACAGCTCACCTTAGACCCACAATAGAAGCCAAAGGGCCAATGTTATCACCTTGCACTTAACAAGAGAAGGTTTTTTATTGATGTTTATTTTACACTGCTTATTTAGGCATCATCCTGGAACATACGGACACCAAGAATATGAAATGGCTGGACATGGAACATCTGTTGACCTGTAAGTAACAAATACAGGTGAAATCCTATTCATTAGTGAGTTATAAAGAAATTTAGCTGACAAGCAAGCAGTAACTGATACCACAGGTGTGAAGTGCATCAGCCACACATCAAAGGACAGATTCAGCTTTAGTCTGCTCTGAAAGAGGTACGTCTACACTATAGCGTTAATTCAAGTTAACTTAATTCGAAATAGTTAATTTGAATTAAGCTAATTCGAATTATGCATCTATACACAAAACCTATTTCAAAATAGCATTTTGTTATTTTGAAATAGCGCGTCCACACTGAGTGGACCCTGAACCGAAGTTCAGGCTGGCCGGAACCAGTGCTGGCAGGGCATCAGGTTAGGACATAGTGTGTGGGGCTGCTGCCTCAGGCTAACTGAGCTCCGTGCTTCACGGGACCCTACCCCCACCCCGAACAGACAGTTCTCAGGGTTCCCCGCTCGCTTGTCTACCCCGATGAGGGACAGCAAAGCAGTCCTGTCTTGGAGTGCCCTGAGTGCCTGCACTCGGGACACCACAGCACTCGGCCACATGGAGCCAGAGCTGCCCCTGGGCACACCGGTGCGTCTCGTAGGGTTGTTGCCATCAGCCCAGCTGCACTTGCTGCAGGCTACCGTCCAGGGAGTCCATCGGGGGGCTGTCAGGATCCAGGAGGCCCTGCAGGAGAGTGTCCACCCCGAGGAGCCCTCAGAGCCACCCCGGTCCTCCCCACCGGGGGCTCGTGCCCCATTCCTCCCTCACGTCCATCTACTTACTCCTCCCTAGCCTCCCTTCCTGATGTCAAATAAAAGACATGTATGTTCAAAAATAGAAACTGGGTTTATTGAACAACAGGGTGAACCTCTGGGGAGACTGGGAAAAGGAGGTGGGAGAGAGGAATAGAGTGGGTGGGAGAGGGGAGGGTGAAACCTGGGAGGAGGAAGTTGGAAGGGAGAAGCAAAGGGAAGAAGGGGGAAGGGAAGATCAGGGCCCAAGGTTGGGGGTCTCACCGCACCAACTTGATTGTCATGCAAACCTGCTCCTGGGTTCGCATGTGGCCTTTGGTGGCCAGGCTGGCAGCTATCCTGCCATTGACGGCCGTGTTCCTCTGTCTAGTGCGGAGATCATGGATGCTGGGGCATCCCTCCCAAACCTGAATAAGGTCCATGATCTCCACCCTGGACCAGGAAGGCACCCGCCTTCTCCAGCCCCTGTCAGGCTCCTGGGTGCTGGCAGACTGCTCCTGAGGAGCAGTGGAGGGTTGGCTGCCAGTGCCTTGCTGGCTCACGTTTTGTGGCTACTGGCTCAGGGGCCCCGGTGGCCACTGCTGGCTCTTGGCTGGTAGGCTTGGATCTGGCACGGGCCAGGGTCTATCCCTTTAATGGCTCTGGGGCCAGGGGGAGAGGAGAGGAAGTTTTCCTGGTTGTGCCCAGAGTGGCCACCAGGGCTCCCTGGGAAGGGCTGGAGGCCCCCTATTTTGAATTAATTGTCTACACAGCACTTAATTTGAAATAGCTATTTCAAATTTGGTGTTACTCCTCGTAGAATGAGGTTTACCAAATTTGAATTAAGCGCTCTGCTATTTCGAATTAATTTCGAAATAGCGGTTTGCATGTATAGATGCTATTAAAGTTAATTCAAAAGAACAGCTGTTATTTTGAATTAACTTTGCGGTGTAGACGTACCTGGAGGAAACTGCAGCCAGTGTGATATAAGTCAGTGCATCTCCTGGCTACCCTGGCAATGCCTCTTCCCAACCTGTGTGATCCACTCTTTGGGCTCCATCGGCTCCCTGGGAGCCACTTTTTGCTACCCCAAACTCCACACCATCAGATTTATTTCTGTCAGGAGATGTAAAATAACTTAAAAGCAGAAGCTATTGAGTCAATGGAGCACCTTCCAATTGGATGAGTTTCTGGTAGGGTCAGGGTCTCCCCTCTCCCCCCTCCTCCATCTCAGTTTGGAGCTTGGAAGGATCCCAATGGAGGAACCTAAAGCTTTGTTTGTACAGAGAGCTTCTGTAGCTTGGTACTCACTGGTACTAAATCTCCAGCTACTGCAGGCATAGGTGACTATATGAAAAGTGAGTCATATTCTCTGTCATTTCAGCTCTCCAGGTCCTACAGAATGACCCAAGTCCCATTGTCCAGCTGGTGGCAACTCAGGTCCTAAGAGACATCTGACCTGGATGAGAGCTCGGGGAATGAAGCACAGACAAATAGAAGAAAGAGCTCCTGCTTCTGTTTCCAGCTTGCACATCATATACTTGGGTGGGAAGCTAGACTGAACGCTATATCTGCTAGCTGTCTATGGGGTAGGGGAGTAGTATAAGGGCCCTACCATCAATAAAACATTAGCCCCGCCCCCTGACCCTGGAAGACCCCCCCCCCCGACTCCCCGGAAGTCCCTTCTCCCTTGTCACTGGCAGTCCCGCCCCTGGAGGGTAGTACATCCGGGTCGAGAGGGACAGGTGACCGGAAGTAAAAAAGGATGTCATGTGACCCCGGTTAGGCCCGTCCCCTGTCACCGGAAGTCCCGCCCTTGGGGGTAATACATCCGGGGTCAAGAGGGGCAGGTGACCGGAAGTAAGGGGTGTCATGTGACCCCTCTAAGGACTTGCCCCTCCTCCCTCTACCAATCAGGAAGGGCTTTCCCCGTAGGAACGCCCCGCGAACCGCTTTGACCAATCGGGGGGCAGTTCCGGGAACGGATGACCCGCCCAGAAGTGGGTCGTGTGACCCCTCTAAGAACTCAACCCGCCTCCCTCCACCAATCAGGAGGAGTTTTTTCCCTGTAGGACCGCCTCGTGAACTGCTTTGACCAATCGGGGGGCAGTTCCAGGAACGGATGACCCGCCCAGAAGTGGGTCGTGTGACCCCTCTAAGAACTCACCCTGCCTCCCTCTACCAATCAGGAGGGTTTTTTTCCCTGTAGGACCGCCCCACAAATCGCTTTGACCATTCGGGGGGTGCAGTTCTGGGACCCGTTGACCAGACCGGAAGCTGGTCGTGTGACCCCTCTAAGAGCTTCCCGTGACACCCTCTGTCAATCAGAGCATAGCACTTCCCCATAAGTTCTAGCGCCACACAAAAGAGGCCATCTTGTTCCAAGATACAGCTAGGACACCGCAGCGGCACGCCCACGCTGTCTGAGCACGTTCCGCTCAAGCAGAGGCGGCAACAATACCTGCAAGAGTGGTCATGACTGTATACTGTGTGGCAAAACTCACAATAATTTTTCGCTCCGAACAACTTTTTCACATCCAGAACCCCATAGTATTGCTCATCTCCGCCAAGCGCCGCGCGCCCGGGGCCGGCACTCCCCCCGCAAGCGCCACGCGCCCGGGGCCGGGGCCGGCGCTCCCCCCGCCAAGCGCCGCGCGCCCGAGGCCGGCACTCCCCCTGCCAAGCGCCGCGCGCCCGGGGCCGGCGCGCCCCCCCGTGCAAGCGCCACGCGCTATGTGCCCAGGGCCAGGTCAGCCCCGAGCACCTGGCGGGTGCATGCAAATGCCCCTGCGGGCGCCATAGCGCCCGTGGGCACCGTGTTGGGGACCACGGACCTATGGCAATAACAGTATTTAATAAGATTTCCAAACACAGTTCAGCACATAGGCCCTGGAGCTTGCAGTTTATACCCTCTGGAGTCCAAGTCAAACAGTCATGGTACCGCTGGGCTGGCGCATTTATGACACAACCCTCACAGTCCTCAAAAAGCTTTTCCCTAAGACAGTGACTAAGGACGGTATAAACACTAATGCGTACAATAGAGCGCATAACTTTTTTACGCTTATGATGTGGCACTGGCTCAACTAGGTCAATGCACAGCCACCTCATGAATTCTTCATGGCCGTCATCCTAGGCGTTCTCTTCAATGCTTTGTATCGGTGTTGAGCAAAAACAAGGTGGGCCCGGTTCGTCTTCCTCGTCCGATGCAATGCTGTCCGGGGTCTGACGGTCAGCTAGAAAGGCATCGTCAAGCTGTCAAAAGATTGCCAGAAAGAAATAATGTAAGACGCTCTGGTCATTTTTTTTTTAAAGTTTACAAAATCCCGGATTCCTAACCCCATGATGCCCCAACTTCGATCTTTCATTTACCTATTTGGCTTCTTTTCCATGCGTCTTGTCCGACTCCTGGGAGCCATGGGCACCTTCTTCCTCCAGGCTATCTAGCTTGTCTGGCTGCATCGTGAGCGGTTGGGTTTCGGTGTCAGATATTGGTGTATCCATCAGCGGGTGGGTCAAAGGGCTCCCTTCAACTTCTCCTTCCTCCTCGGAACTGTCGCTGATGTAGCGCTTTCTTCTCGGCACCAAAACAAAGTTGGTGAAAGAAGCCATGTTTCCGCGCAGCGTTTGCACGCTCTCTGAAACACGCGCTCTTGGAACAAGATGGCCTCTTTTGTGTGGCGCTAGAACTTACGGGGAAGTGCTATGCTCTGATTGGCAAAGGGTGTCACGGGAAGCTCTTAGAGGGGTCACACGACCCGTCTCCGGTCTGGTCAACGGGTCCCGGAACTGCACTCCCCGGATTGGTCAAAGCGATTTGTGGGGCGGTCCTACAGGGAAAAAACCCCTCCTGATTGGTAGAGGGAGGCAGGGCGAGTTCTTAGAGGGGTCACACAACCCACTGCTGGGTGGGTCATCCGGTCCCAAAACTGCCCCCCGATTGGTCAAAGGGGTTCGCGGGGCGGTCCTACAGGGAAAAACCCCCTCCTGATTGGTGGAGGGAGGCGGGGCAAGTTCTTAGAGGGGTCACACAACCCACTGCTGGGCGGGTCATCCGGTCCCAGAACTGCCCACCCGCTTGGTTAAAGCGGTTCGCGGGGCGGTCCTACAGGGGAAAAACCCTTCCTGATTGGTTGAGGGAGGCGGGGCGAGTCCTTAGAGGGGTCACATGACACTCCTTACTTCCGGTCACCTGCCCCTCTTGACCCCAGATGTATTACCCCCAAAGGCAGGACTTCCGGTGACAGGGGACGGGCCTAACGGGGGTCACATGACACCCGGTCAGCTGTCCCTCTTGACCCGGATGTACTACCATCCAGTGGCCGGACTTCTGGTGACAGGGGAGAAGGGAATTCTGGCGGTCAGGGGGTGGTACTTCCGGGATCAGGGGGCAGGGCTAACGTTTGATTGATGGTAGGGCCCTTATACTACTTAGGGGATTACACATGCCGGGGGAATTCACTAAGGGTGGCTTTAATTGGCATTTAAGCATCTAACTGTGGATTTTGGTGATTTCCTTTAGATATCCAGGGCCTTTAACTGTGCTTGTATTGTCCAGTCTCATAAGTTGCTGAGTGTCCTCAAACTCCCTCTGATGATATTGGGAGTTCAGAACACTCTGCCCTTCAAAGAAGGTACTCAGCAGATATCATTCGTCCTCCAAATTTAGAGGCTATGATCCTCCACCTCATAGAAAAAGTTTCCTGAATAGTTAGGTTTCTAGTCTCTCTCAGCACTTTACTCTTGCCCTCCTGGGTTCTGGGCCTATGAGGAGTCACCAGACAACAAAGGAGGGTAAAAGGCTGAGGGGGTCTGGGATATCATTGTCTGTGGTTCTCAATGGGGAGAGAATCTTCCTGTAATGGCTGAATATGGGAAGAGGATCAGTGTTTTCCCCTGTTGAATTGACACTTTCTGATAATTCACTATATTAGGTAATAGGAGTTCCCCTAATCTTGTGGTGTTTCCTGTTTTGGAGATTGTTTTCCATTCCATATCCAGCAGCTTAATCCCAACCCATATTATTATATTTATTAAGGGGCATTGTACAAATGCTGATGACTCTTTAAGTTTATTTCTCAGGTGCTGGCCATGCTGTGTCTCACAAACAGTCACCTGTAAATAACCCTCCCCTGTAAATAATATAGTGTTTGTATTTACTGTGCACATGTTTCCAATTAAACTCTTTGAAGTATCTGTTTCAATTACTCAGGGGCCTGATTTCTTCTTTCAGAGTATGTCTACACTACAGCATTATTTCAAAATATCTTATTTCGAAATAGCGCGTCTACACACAAAATGCATTTTGAAATAGCGTTTTGCTATTTCGAAATAGCACGTCCACACTGAGTGGACGGTGAATCGCATTTAAGGCCGGACATAACCAGGTCCGGCAGGGCATCAGGTCAGGAGTTACTTTGTGTGGCTGCTGCCTGAGGCTGTCTGAGGCCTGTGCTTAAAGGCACCCCCCTGGACAGCCAGTTCTCAGGTTTCCCTGCTTGCTTGCCTACCTCCATGAGGGACAGGAAACCATTTTGTCTCTGTGTGCTCTGGTTGCCTTCACTCGGGACATCACAGCACTCTGCAACGTGAAGCCAGAGCTGCCCCTGGGCACTCTGGTGCTTTTCGTGGACGCGTTGCTGCGGACCTGTCTGAACTTTCTGCAGGCTGCCATCTGAGAGGTCCATCAGGGGGCTGTCAGTATCCAGGAGGCCCTGCGGGAGAGCTTCCATCCTGAGGAGCCCTCAGAGCCTCTCTGGTCTGCCCCACTGGGGGCTTGTGCCTCATTCCTCCCTCACGTCCTTCCACTTACCTCTCCCTAAGCCCCCTTCCTGATGTCAAATAAAATACACGTATTTTCATGAACACAAACTATCTTTATTTAACAAAACCCCGGGGAAGAGGGGGGAGAATGAAACTCTGGTGAGACTGGGGAAAGGAGGCGGGAGAGAGGAGAAGAGAGGCGGGGAGAGGAGAGGGGGAAAACTTGGGGGGAGGAAGCAAGGGGAAGAAAGGGGAGGGGAAGGTCAAGGCTCAGGGTTGGGGGGCTCTCCAGACCAACTTGATTTTCATGCAAACTTGCTCCTGGGTTCACATGTGGCCTTTAGTGCCAGGCTGGCAGCTATCCTGCCATTGATGGCCGCATTCCTCTCTCTAGTGCAGAGATCATGGACATTGGGGGCAATCCCCCCAAACCTGAATAAGGTCCATGATCTCCACCCTGGACCAGGAAGGCGCCCGCCTTCTCCAGCCCCTGTCAGGCTCCTGGGAGCTGGCAGACTGCTCCTGGCGAGTGGTGGAGGGCTGGCTGCCAGTCTTTGCTGGCTCATGTTTGGGGGCCACTGGGTCAGGGGTAGTAACTGCTGGCTCTGGCCTGGCAGGCTTGGAACTGGCGCAGACACTGTGGCCAGAGTCAACCCCTAAAGGCTCCGGGGAGGGAGGAAGGAGAGGAGTGATCTTGGTTGAGGCTGGAGTGGCCACCAGGGCACCCTGGGAAGTGTCAAAGTCAGACAGGACTCACAGATTTGGCAGACTGCTCTGTTTATTTCAGCAAAGCTTTGCTAAAATGCATTCAGAAAATGTGAGTACCATACAAGGTTCAAACCCCTTGATTTTATACAGTCAAAAGGCCAAGTTAACAAGATCAAAGGGTGTGGCAAAACTTCACATTATTAGTGTGGTTAAGTATCTTCATTTCAATATCAAGCACACAGCAATCTCCTGGCTATATCTCCCTGATTATCTAGAATTGCTTTCTGTCTAACACCTAATGTTTCTCTTCCTGTTAAACTCAGGCCCAAATTGGCTAGCACCTTGATCTGCATACCTACAATCAACATTAACATACTTTTCTTCTTCCTCTTAAAAGACAAACAGAATTCCTTCAACTTATTCAATTATTACAGTACAATTCATCTTTCTCCTACAGTATAATTCTTTCTACTTTCACAATCCCTCCTTTTGGTCAAGCCTCGCCTATGACCAACAATTACTGGGTTCCTTGCATTAACCGATCTTTGTCTTTTTGTTCATTAGTGATATTTAAAAGCATCAGATTAGCACTCTGGTGAGGGGACATGTCTGTGACATGTCTTGCACAGTTTTGGATACAACAGGAGATTAACTGAAAACATACAAAAATTATTAAGATTCCAAATAGGATAGTCAGGGCTTCCTGAAACAACCAGTTTCCTATGCCAGAGAAATTGGACAAGTTACTTAGCCATTTTCACAGGGAACTTGGCTCTTCGTTGGAAAGGTATGCAATCTTTTTTAAGTAGCTAGCGCGATCTATTCTATCATTGGTGTTGTCTGGTATATATACACAACATTCTTTGCCAATGAGAGCACAGGTCCCTCCTTTTGCTGCCAGCACTATATCCAATGCCTGACGGTTTTGGAGGACCACTTGTCTGATCGCTCCTGTTTCTTTGGCCAGGGCCCTTAAACTTTTTCCAGTTTCATTTTCCATGATTTTAACTACTGTTTGTAACCTCAGAAGCCTTTTTGCATGATGTATTACTCCCCCAAGTGGGTCAAAGGAACCACCAATAGCCTCTTCCCAAGTTAAAGGGCTTATGTGATTCACATACCATTGGGCATCTGACAAGTCCCTTCTTTTTCGCCTAAAATTACGGAGGCGTTCTCATGGGAAGGACTCTAACACTCGGAATTGTGGGAAGAGTTGGGCGGGATAACAGATACCTGACCAGTTAACTGGTAATGTGGTATAGGCCTTTGTTCCACAGACCCAATGATGCCCTATCAAAGCCGGGAAGGGTCGGTTGCACCCCTTTGCCATATAGGTGTCTACAAAGGAGGAGTAATATCCCCCGAAGGGCACACGGTGATTCTCCTTACGGGGAGTGGTGTTATTTGCATGGCATTAAAGATTGTACTGATGTTACAATATGCTGGAGACAACTGCTCCTCCCCAGATTCAGCCCCGTCCCATTACACACCAAACACCAGTGACCTTTTTTCTCCTCCACACTTATCCGTTTAGATACATTTATTCCCACAATTATTCCCACTGCTTCCCAAGTGTCATTACTGTTCCATGTCTTGTTAAACGGGTGAGGCCTGGGGAATTAAGTGGGATTGCCAAGACAGGAACCAGCTTGTGAGTGGGATGGAATGTGGCTGCAGACCCAGCAATTAGAGATATTAAGGGTCTGAGCGATCCATACTTGCTGGTGGATAAAAGAATTGTCATTGTCATTGTGGATTCCCCAGATCTTAAGACACCAGTGGCCGAGGAACAGGCCCCACCAGAGGCACATGTTGGAGGCAAGACCCTTTTGGTTCTGACAACCTCCACTGAGGGACCCGCAGTTACGGTTTTATGTCCACCAGGCAGCAGGCGCTAGGCTCACTACTGCTTCTTCTTGGGCCTTGCTTTTGGTCCTCATCTGCTTCAGGCAATCCTTACGCGAACGTAGGTTGTAAGGTATTGCAGGCTGTTCCTCTACGTCTTCTTCTGGAGTCAAAATTGACTCTGCATGGTCCTGAGGTGATGATTGGTCCGCTGGGGATGGTGCCTTCTTACACTGCGAAGCCTGTATCCATGCTGCGATGCCGGATAACTTAACAGCCGTCTGGGCAGTGAGCAGCACCTGATGCAGGCCCTTCCACCGGGGTTCCATGGCGTGTTTTCGTTGGTGGTGTCGTACGTAGACCCAATCACCTGTCTCGAGAGTGTGGCAGGCATCCGAGGTGGGTTCTGTCGGCCAGGCGGCTCGAACCTGTGAATGGAAGTGACTTACAGCTTGCATTAGTCCCTTGCAGTACTGAAGGAGTGTACTGTGAGTCAAGTTCAAGTCTGAGACTGGAGTAATGGTAGCCATTGTTCACATAAACAATTTCAAAAGGACTTAGTTTATGTCTTTGGGATGGTAGGGACAGTGCAGCAGGTGTGTGACATGTAACACACGATCCAGGTGCTGAACAAGTTGTTCAGTAAAACGTGTACCCCGGTCACTGGACAGAGTGGCAGGAGTTTCTTTGGCAGGCATTTAACAAACATTTGGCAACAGACAGCGAATCAGCTTTGCAACAAGGAAAGACTTCAATCCAACCCGAAAATAAGCATACCATAACCCAAATAAATTCATATAGTTGACACACAGGCATTTGTACAAAATCAAGCTGCCAATGCAAGAACAGTGCTTGGGGCAGGCCCCAGAACCCTTGAGCTACCTTTACAGGTTTGCCAACATTGTAGCTTTGGCAAGTGGTACAGGCGGCACAGTGGTGAGCTGCAAAAGAGCTGAAATGGGGGGCCCACCATTCTGCCTTAGTTACAGCAGAGATCATACCCTCCTTTCCGACATGCGAAACGCCGTGTAGCAGGGCGGCCAGAGCTGGGTAGAGCGAAAAGGGGGCCACAAAGGCACCAATAAGGGGGCGCCAAAGGGAATCAGGGTGTAGAGAGCAACCCTGGGCGACCCAGGAGTCTTTTTCTGTTTCTGAGGCAGAGTCTTGGAGCAGGTGAAGCAAAATGCAGGCCAATGTAGCACTTTAAAGACTAACAAGATGGTTTATTAGATGATGAGCTTTCGTGGGCCAGACCCACTTCCTCAGATCAAAAACCAGGAGCAGGGTGACTTTAGAAAGGGACTGCGGTGGTACAGAAACAGAAAGGGAACCGAGAAACGCACCTGGGGAAGGTTCTATGGCAGCATTACCCTTAGCAACATCAGTATCTGCTGTGGAGTGACCAGGGCACTTAACAATAGCTAATGCAGATGGGAGTGCATACAGGAGAGCAGCAATGTAGGGGCCATTCTTGATAGGGGTACCAGCAGAGGTAAGGAAACCCCGAGCTTGCCAGAGGGTGCCAAAGTCATGTACAACCCCAAAAACATATCGAGAATCAGTGTAAATGGTGGCGGAGCGTCCCTCAGCCAGAAAGCAAGCGCGGGTTAGGGCAACTAGTTCAGCGACTTGTGCTGAGGTCACAGAAGGTAAAGGCGCAGCTTCTAGGGTTTCAGAGAGTGATACCACAACGTATCCTGCGAGGAGACGACCTTGGCTATCTCTAAAGCAGGAACCGTCAGTGAATAACACAAGGTCGGAGTTAGAGAGAGGGACATCAGAAAGGTCGGGGCATGAGACGGTGACAGCAGAGACACTTGCAAGGCAGTCGTGGGGTTCACCGTCATTAGACAGAGGAAGGAGAGTGGCAGGGTTCAACTGAGAACAGCACTTAATGGTGATATGCGAAGCCGAAAGCAGTAAAAGTGAGGCGGGCGGAGGAAAGGTGAGCTGTATTACATTGTAGCAGGAGAGTATCTATAGAGTGAGGGACCATGAGAGAAACAGGAGAGCGGAGGACAAGGGACTCAGACATTTCAATTAGGCGTGCCGCGGCAGCCACAGCGCACAGACAGGGGGGTAGACCTTGGGCAACAGGATCCAAGGTGGCAGAGAAATAAGCTACTGGACGATTTTTGCCACCATGCTCCTGAGTAAGAACCCCAAGTGCACAACCAGATTGCTCGTGGCAGAAAAGGGTAAAGGCTTACAGTAGTCAGGTAACACTAAGGTGGCTGGGAGGGCAGTGAGAAGCACTAAAGAGTCAGTTTCTGAGGCAGATAATGAAGGGGAACAGAAGAGTAGATCATTTACACATTGGACCAATGTGGACCCAGAGGGGAAGACCAGGTCAACAAGGTCTTTGGCTAATGCTTGGGAAAAGTAAGACGGGCTTTCTGTGTACCCCTTGGGAAGCATACTGCTGCTCCTTGTAAGAAAAGTCAAAAAGATACTGGGACTTAGGGTGAACCGGGACAGAAAAGAAAGCAGAACACAGATCAACATCAGTAAAATGAGTTGCATCTGGCAGGATAGAAGCCAGATTAGTTGCTGGGTTAGGGATTACAGGAAAGGTGGGTACAACAATGCAGTTAATAGCTTGAAGATCCTGAACAAACCGCCATGATTTACCATCAGCTTTTCGAACTGGGAGGAGGATAGGGGTGTTACAGGGGCTGGAACAGGGGACAATAATGCCTTGTTCCCACAGGGTGGATATGACCGGAGCTGAAACCTTTAAATCCCAAAAACCCGGTGCCACGACCCCTTCTCTGACCTTATCCCCATTCTTGGTACCCTCCCCATTCCCAGTACTGTCTGCCCTGCCCTGAATAATGCTGTATTTGCAGAGCTATCAACTTTTGTGAGGACTGCTTCTCTTTCTTTTTAGAGTGCAGTGGCAATGCTCTGCCACTGCTTGCAATTTGTCCATGGTCTTGGCCTCCCATCCAACACTTATTTGCTTTAACATACTGCTAATAGCAGATAAGAGGCTATTAACAAACGCATGCGCCAGGGTGCCCTGTCCATTTTTACCTGGTTGCTGTATCCCAAAAAACCCAAAAAAACCCAACCAACCAAACAAAAAAACCATCAGTCAGTCTGTGTGATAGTTGCCCGGGTTTTTTTCTTTGTTGCTGTTTACGGGGTTATAAGTAGTTTACACAGTTGCAGGAGGTCTGCTTCAGAGGGTTCATAGGCATTGCACACTAGCAAAATTCCTCTGCAAATTTGGTAGGGTTTTCCTGGGGCTTTGGAAAACCTTTTAAAATCGAGTGGAGCTCCATGTGGGTCCAGGGTTTATAGCTTCAAGTGGGACCGGTCTGAGTCTTCTTGGAGGACGGGGTAAAGGGAAGCGCTCGGTCTGGTGGTGGGAGAGGAGGTTTCCAATAAAGCTTTTTCTTATAATTAGAATTTTTAAGGGAGGCGAGCTTCGATTCAGTTCATTTAAGATTTGCCTCGTCCCACCACTGCATGAAGCTATCTACCTCTCCTCTAGCCAATTTAGTTTTGGGAAGGCCAAGTTTGTCTTTTAAGACGTCCACTTGGTCTTTGTTCCAAGATCCTAACAGTGGCCACTGAGTTTTGGGATCCCCCCAGAGTTAATCTAGATCATTTTTCCAGAAATTTACAGGAGTCCGGACCCTTTCTAAAATATATAAACTGAGCCAGGGTCCCTTTAGGGAACTATCCCTGCTTAGATGTCTAGTTACCCATACAGGAGGACTTCATACACCAATCACACAAGGAGGAAATTCGGGTTCGTCAGAGCGGTGCCCAGTGCAACACACAAAAGAAGCCCACAGGCTACTGCCTCAATCGCCCTTGCGTTCACTCCAAGGATTTTATCCAAGGTGCGGTGCGGCTGCGATTGTGCAGATTCCAGTCACACAGACCGCGGGGACAGGAGCCCCTTGGTCGGCCAGTCCCTGGACAGGGATGGCTCCCAGACTCACTCACACCACAGGGAAGATGGATAGACACAGAGACAAGACAGTCCTCAGTCCGGACAAAATAATTACCTGACCAGAGTCCTGATGTTAGATCCCGGGATCCCTACCAGAACAGAGAAGGAACCAACAGGTTCGATGGCGTAGACTTCGCTATGGTTGTGCACCTTTCCGTTCTGGTGGAGGACCGCTCGGGCCAAATGCCCAGGTGCCGGCTACCACGGTCATCCTGCCAGACAGTCAGGGATCACACAGCCTCAGCGAAGACGGTTGCCATCTCGGTGGAACCTCCAAATTGTCAAAGTCAGACAGGACTCACAGATTTGGCAGACTGCTCTGTTTATTTCAGCAAAGCTTTGCTAAAATGCATTCAGAAAATGTGAGTGCCGTACAAGGTTCAAACCTCTTGATTTATACAGTCAAAAGAAAGCCAAAATTAACAGGATTAAAAGGGGGGCAAAACTTCACATAGTTAGTGTGAGGCTACTCAAGTACTCTTCATTTCAATATTAAGCACACAGCAATCTCCTGGCTATAGCTCCCTGATTATCTGGAATTGTTTCCTGTCTAACACCTAATGTTTCTTTTCCTGTTAAACTCAGGCCCAAATTGGCTAGCACCTTGATCTGCATACCTACAATCAACATTAACATACTTTTCTTCTTCCTCTTAAAAAGACAAACAGAATTCCTTCAACTTATTCAATTATTACAGCACAATTCATCTTTTTCTTACAGTATAATTCTTTCTACTTTCACACCCAGGACAGGGCTCCTGGTGATTAGCACGAGTCATTAGGGATTGTGGTTTCCATGGAGCCAGGCAGGGGCCGTATCTTGCTGAGGGTCTCACTGGGACCCATCCTGCGATCCCAGGGACACTGATCCAGCCCCAGTCCCTGTGTCCCATCCTCACTCCAGGGAATTGGCTCAGCCCATGGTGTATATACACCCTGTATAACTAGCCACAGATTCCGGCTTTCTCACACCCTCCCTGCCCCTGAGTGTCTTTGTTCCACAGATGCCCTCGTGGGCCAAGGGAAACTGCAAGATGTCTTTGTAAGTGCCCCCCAAAACTCCCCAGCTCTGTGCCTTGCCTCACCCCACACCAATGCACCATGCACCCCCTCACTGCATATGAATACCCCCTGCTGTCTGGGATCAGGACTGTCTGGTGTGTGGCTGTGTGTGTTTGTGTGCTGGTTTTGACTCATACACATAGTGACTCTCTTCCCTCCCTACCCCAGGAGCCCAACCCCAGCACTGAGGGACTCACCTATGCCGAACTGGACCCCCCAGCGCTGCAGACTAAGCGGGGGGCCCTGTCCCCAAACCCATCCTGTATGCCGCAGTCAGCACCTGTCCTCTGCCCCCATAGAGGAAGTCACTAGATCAATGGGGCAGGGAGGATGGTCCCCAGAGAGTGATGCAGTGACAACCCCCAGAGAACAGGCTCAGCTTATGGTCTCTCCTGAATCCCTTCCCCCGCCCGCATCTGGTACTGCCCCACCCAGTCACATGCCTCACCCTCAGTCCCATGGGTACATGCGCTGGTCGCAGATTCCCTCCCCTCTCCCTGTGGGCACACACCCTGATCTCAGACCCACCCCAATGGGCCCACCCCCTGGTCTCAGATCCCCCCTGTCCACTCCTGTCTATCTGCAATACTCACTGAGGAAGACGATGGTGAGAGCAGATGCCATAATGGGCCAGTGAGGGGCACCAGCCACACCCCTTTTCCCAGCTCCACCCAGCCTCAAATAAGGAGTTCCCCTGCATCCACCACCCCTTGTTTCTCATCTGCAGGCAAAATCTCATGTGGTCACAGTTACCAGAGGTCTCTGCAAAACCGAGGAAACCCTGAAATCATCAGCCTAGCCAAATGTCCAGCAGCACCAGCTTGTCCATGTCTCTGTGGGGAGGGAGGAAGGGAGGAAGGTCGTCTTCTTTGGGGAGGGTACACTAGGCTGGGAGCCGGGTTGTCATAATCAGGAGTGCTGACCAGTGTCTGGTGACTAAGGGGTTAACCCTGTAGCTAGCCAAGTATCAGGTGGTAAGTCAATAACAATGCAGGTAGAAAATTCAAACTGAAAAACAGGGGTTTTCTCTCTCTCTTCTGTGTTTGAGAGGTAGAGTAGTCTCTTCCAAGACTGAGGGAAATGGGAGAATGGGAAGCGACTGTCTAGGAAGGAGTACGGCAGAAAGGGATCTAGGGGTTATAGTGGACCACAAGCTGAATATGAGTCAGCAGCGTGATGCTGTTGCAAAAAAACCAAACATGATTCTGAGATGCATTAAGAGGTATGTTGTGAGCAAGACATGACAAATCATTCTTCTGCTCTACTCTGCGCTGGTTAGGCCTCAGTTTGAGTATTGTGTCCTGTTCTGGACACCGCATTTCAAGAAAGATGTGAAGAAATTGGAGAGGGTCCAGAGAAGAGCAACAAGACTCATTCAAGGTCTAGAGAACAGGACCTATGAAGGAAGGCTGAAAGAATTGGGTTTGTTTAGTTTAGAAAAGAGAAGATTGAGAGGAGACATGATAGTCGTTTTCAGGTATCTAAAAGTGTGTCATAAGGGGGAGGGAGAAAACTTGTTCATCTTGGCCTCTGGGGATAGTACAAGAAGCAATGGGCTTAAACTGCAGCAAGGGAGGTTTAGGTTGGACATTAGGAAAAAGTTCCTAACTGTCAGGGTTGTCAAACACTGGAATAAATTGCCCAGGGAGGTTGTGCAATCCCCATCTCTGGAGATATTTAAGAGTAGGTTAGATAAATGTCTATCAGGGATGGTCTAGACAGTATTTGGTCCTGCCAAGGGGGCAGGGGACAGGACTCGATGACCTCTCGGGGTCCCTTCCAGTCCTAGTATTCTATGATTCTATGATTCTCTCTCCAAGAACGGATTTCTTAGAATGTGTAAGTAGGGAAAAGTTTAGCTAGTCCGTCAGGATTTGTTGTTTTCCTTGTTTGGGGATTTGGAAATAATGTCTAAGCTGTTAATTGTGTTTTTCTTTTTTCTTTGTAACCAAGTTTTAGCCCATGGGGTTTCCCTGAGTATCTTTATCAATTTGGTGGCTCTTTCCATCTAACCACTTTAATGTGCTTGCTACTGTAGTTTTATTTTGATAATAAAGAATTGTTGTATCTTGTAATTAACCGGGATTGGTTGATTGTTGTGTCCTTAGGACACAAGGGCAGAGTTCATTGTTGTCTGTGAATCTCCTGTTTTCCCAACTCCAAGTAAAACAGAGCTTGGGGCACGGGGAGAGTATTACCTTAGGTAGGCGGTTTCCCAAGTGATCTCTTCCCTTGTTTTCTTGGATTTACTTAGGTGGTGGCAGCAGATTCCCCAAAATCTGGGTATTAGGATTTTTTTAGGGGGAGGAGTTGTACCAGAGCCTGCAGAGGCAAGATTTTGGAGTGCTTTTGAGGGACCCACTTCTGCATTCATCATGCCAGAGTTGGGGACAGCCTTGACACAGATGTGTACAGGATCTGAAATTCAGTCTTTGACTGACCATTTAAAGGAAGGTGTCATAAGGCATGTGCGTGAGGGGGCAGAGTTAAGGGTGTTTGGGAAACAGTAAGTGGCATTTCTTGGTTCCAGAGAGTTTGACTATTCAAAGCCTACTGCTTAGCCTGCAATCCTGCCCATGTGCAACATGAGCCCTGGCACCATGAGAAGAACAGGTGTGATGGGGAGAAAAGCAGGTGTGATGGGTTTGATGCTCTTTGCTGCATAGCTGAGTGGGGATGGCAACTTTGCAGCTTTACACTCTTGCGCAATGCCGTTATTCCTGAAAATAATCGGCGTAACAGCATCGCGCAAGAGGGTTTTTCTTGCACAGAAAGGGGCAGTGCAGACAGCTCCTTCTAGCGCAAGAGACTCTTCTGCAAAAATGGTGGCTCATTAGGCGATATTCCACGCTTAGCCTCATTTGCATATTTCTCAGGCCAGAAGCTGCGAGTGCAGACATAGCCTGACTCAGCCAGCCGCGAGTGCAACAGGGCCTCATTTATCCCATCAAATGCAGAGGGGCCAGATCAGATCAGCACAAATCCAGATTCTCTGGGGAATGGGGCAGTGCGAGGCTGCAGCGCCACCTAGCGGCCACAGGAGGAATTGCCGGCCCTTGTCCCTGTGTGTGCTGGTTGGGAGGTTCCCATGGAAAGCAGCACAGTAGAAGGTTGGAAATAAAGGGCTCTAGTGCCCCCCCAGGAGTGTGTGGCCCCAAGGACCATACGAGAAGGGGCTGTCGCCCTGAAGCGGGTTCCCCCAGGGCCAACGGGCCAAGTGTGGATGTGACCTGTGGGCCCATGAGAAGGGGAATGATGTTGGTCTCCAAGGGAGGGGAACACCTGGCCTGGGGCAAGTCCCTTCAGCTGAGCCTGCCCAGAGATGCTCTCAGCATCTGTATCGTTCTGCAGCTGGCGGGGGGGGGGGGGGGAGAGGGGGAGGGAAGGGGCTGTCTTTGTGTTGCTGGGGGAGGCTTATGAGCCTGGCTCCCCACAGCAGGTCTAAGGGCTGCCCAGGCCCAACCAGGATCTGCAAACAGAAAGGGCTTGGTTCTTAGCTGTTACATGGGAGTCCTAGTTCCCAACCTCCTCCTCTAACCCTTAGTCCCCACTCCCCTCCCAGAACTGGGACCAGGGCCAAATGTGCCTGACTACTAGCTTACTCCTGCCAGGTAGCCAGCAGCTGCACAAACACAGCTTATGTCCCTCTCTAGGGGCCTAGCCACACACCCACTGGCAGCTCAGTGGGCAAGGTTTATGTGGCACATGGGAAAGTCCCTGAGTCTCTCCTGGTTGGTGACCCATTGGGTTGAATGGAATTTCTCTTGCTCCCATTTTCTTTTGAACCTGGCTGATTTAATTCACAGGCTGACTAAAGACCCTTAGAACCAAGCGTTACAGCGTAAAGCCGCCAACACCGCTCAGCTATGGTGCAAGGGGCAGTGAACCCAGGTGTTCCCCTTCATGCCCATTCCTCGCATGCTGCCAGGGCTTGTGTTGCACGTGGGCAGGTTTGCAAGCTGAGCAGGAGGCTTTAAACAATCAAAGCCTCCAAAGCCAGGAAATGCCACTTACTGTTCCCTAAACACCCTTAACTCTGTCCCTTCACTAACAGGCCTCACAACAGCTTCCTTTAATTGCATGATCACTTCCTGATTTTATTTACATGAGTCACCAACCACTTGGATCTAGAAACAAAGAAAGGGGGAGGGGAATCGTCATGGAAATAATGGTCAGTCAATGATTGAATTTCAGAACCTGTGGTCTCCTGGCTCCCCACAGACAGAGGAGACTTCCCTTTCTCCCCACAGAGATACGGACAAGCTGGAGCTGCAGGACACTGAGCCAGGCTGATCATTTCCTCGGTTTTGCAAAGACCTCTAATTAACTGTGATTGCATGACATGTCGCCTGCTGATAAGAGGCAAGGGATACCAGAAGAGATGAAATATTATTGACTTCCTGTAGCTGCAACCACCAGCTGAGCACCTTGTTTGAGGAGGGGTGGAGCTGCGCATTAGGGGATCGGTGGTACCCTTCACTGCCACATTATGGGATCTGCTCTCACCATCCTTTTCCTCGGTGAGTATTGCAGAGAGCCAGGGGCATGCGCCTGTGGGGAGATCTGAGACCAGGGCATGTGCCCATTGGAGGGAAACTGAGGCATGTGTCCAATGGGGAGGGTATGGGTCTGAGCGGCTGGATGCGGCAGAACCAGCTGCAGGAGGGTTATGGGGAGACCATAAGCCGAGCCTATTCTCCCATGACAACTTGCTTTACTTAAGAACCTTGGGTGAGGGACCTTGTCAGAGGCTTTCTGGAAATCTAAATGCACTATCTCCACTGGATCCCCCTTGACCACATGATAGTTGATTCCCTCAAAGAACTCTGGCTATTAGTAAGGCATGATTTCCCTTTACAGACACCATGTTGACTTTCCCCAACAAATTATGTTCATCCATATGTCTGACAATTTTATAATTGTCACAGACTGGCCTGACTGCATCCAAGCACACCGAGGTGGGGCAGAGTCCCTGGTCCCATGGTGCAGTGGGGGGAAACTGAGGCACAGAACAAGGCAGGGTCACCCAAAAGATGCAGAGTGAGCCAAGGGTGCACCCCACATTAACATGCCCATCCCAGGACCCCGCTCCTCTACCCTCTCCTCTGCTCCCAGTGGACATGCCTAACGTACACATTGCGGCTGCAGTGCGGGCATTTTGCTCAAGAACAACTGTTCTTGTGCAAAAACTTGTGGCACGTCTACACTGCACATGAATTTTTGCGCAAGTAAATTTGCAGTGAAGCATCAGAAAAGAGGGCTTCTTGCACAAGAGTTATTCCTCTCCCCACGAGGAATCAGCCCCTTTTGTGCAAGAGCTGTTGTGCAAGAAGGCAGCGTGGACAGGCTCCAGGGGCTTCTTGAGCAAGACACTTTTATGGCTAATATGGCCATCAGAGCTTTCTTGCGCAAGAGAGCATTCAACTGCGATGGACACTCTTGTACAAAAGCACATGGCAGGGTGGAGGTGCTCTTGCACGAGACCTTTTGCGCAAGAACTCCTGCGTGAAACAGTTCTCGTGCAAGAAACCTGCAGTGTAGGGCAGGGAGCAGCCTGTGGGGCTACTGGAGCTGCTGGCCGCAGGATGCCCAGTCAGGGAGTGGGGGGCACCCCTAGGAATGGCTCAAACTTCCCAGAGGGGCGGCTAGAGGAAGGACATTTGCCTGGCAGGGTGAGGGGGGGGGCAGTGACCTCACAGTGGCTTTGGGCAGCCCTCAGCATATGAGGCAAAGGGCAGGTGGGGAGGTGGTGACCTCACAGAGGGACCCACATCTCAGGCTGATAAAGGGGGGGGCGGGCCCAGGGGACTTTGGAGACCCCCGGTTGCTTTAGCTCTGGTGCGTCTCCTCCTCACGGTTCCTTTGTGCTCTGTGAGTTCCACATCCCGACACCTTTGTGCAAAAGGTAAGAGCCCCCAGGGGTTTGGATCCCGGCCGGGGCCGGCTGGGTTCCTCCATCCCGCCCGCATTTCTGCTCTGTTCTTACCTCTTCTGTGCCCTTCCCCTGCTGCCCCCCGCCCCCAGCTTGTGACACAACAGACAAGCTGAGGGATGGGGTGAGATTTGCAGGAGCCCGTGGGGCGGGGGATGCAGCCCCCGTTGTGGGGACTGGTGAGGTGGGGCTGGAACAGGTCTATGCCGGTGTCTTTCAGAAGAAAGCTCCACCCCCCACAGCTTAGACTCGCCCCTGATTGGCTGAGCAGGGGCTGTTGATGGGTAGGAGACTCAGGGTATGTCTACACTAAAGAGTTAATTCGAACTAAGCGAATTCGAACTAACGCGTCTAGAACTAAAAACTAGTTCGAATTAGCGTTTTGCTAATTCGAACTAGCATGTCCACATTGAGTGGACCCTGAACAGGGCTTAAGGATGGCCGGAAGCAGTGCCGGCAGGGCATCAGAGGAGGACTTAGAGCGTGGAGATGCTGTCTCAGGCTAGCCGAGGGCTGCGCTTAAAGGGTCCCGAGCCCCACCCCGGACACACAGTTCTCAGGGGTGCCCCGCTTGCAAAGCAGTCCTGGCTTGGATTGCCCAGAGTGCCCACACTGGACACATCACAGCACTCGGCCATCAGCCCGGCTGCACTTGCCTCAGGCTGCCATCTGGGGAGAGGGGGCAATTGGGGGGCTGCAGGAGAGCTTCCGCCCCCAGAAGCCCGCAGAGCCAGCCCAGTCCTCCCCATCGGGGGCTCGTACCCCATTCCTCCCTCACCTCCTTCCACTTACCCTTCCCTAGCCCCCCTTCCTGATGTACAAAATAAAGATAACGTTTCTTCCAACATTGACTCTGTCTTTATTGAACACAACTGGGGGAGACTGGGAAAAGGAGGTGGGAGAGGGGAAGAGAAAGGCTGGGAGAGGGGAGGGCAACTAACATGATCAGGGGTTGGGAACAGGTCCCAGATGAAGAGAGGCTACAGAGACTGGGACTGTTCAGCTTAGAAAAGAGGAGATGGAGCGGGGACAGGCTAGAGGTCTCTAAAAGCAGGGGTTGGATGGAGAGGGTGCACTCAGAAAAGTTCTTCATGAGTTCCCATAAAGAAGGACTAGAGGACACCAGAGGAAAGGAATGGGTAGCAGGCTTCAAACTAGTAAGAGAAAGTTAAGTATCAGAGGGGTAGCCGTGTTAGTCTGAATCTGCAAAAGCAACGAGGAGTCCTGTGGCATCTTATAGACTAACTGAAGTGTAGGAGCATAAGCTTTCGTGGGCAAAGACCCACTTCGTCAGATGCATGTAGTGTAAATTTCCAGAGGCAGGAATAAATATGCAGGCCAGGATCAGGCTGGAGATGAGGAGGTGGATCCAATCAAGGAGGATGAGGCCCACTTCTAGCAGCTGATCTGGAGGTGTGAATTCCAAGAGAGCAGAAGCTGTTTTTGTAGTTAGCAAGCCATTCACAGTCCTTGTTTAATCCAGAGTTGATTGTGTCAAACTTAAAGATGAACTGTAGCTCCACAGTTTCTCTTTGAAGTCTGGTCCTGAAGTTTTTTTGCTGCAGGATGGCTACTTTTAGATCTGCAATTGTGTGTCCAGGAAGATTGAAGTGTTCCCCTACAGGTTTTTGTATGTTGCCGTTCCTAATATCAGATTTGTGTCCATTGATTCTTTTCCGTAGGGACTGTCCTGTTTGGCCGATGTATATAGCAGTGGGTCATTGTTGGCACATGATGGCATATATTACGTTGGTGGATGTGCAGGAGAATGTAGCAGTGAGAGTATGGCTGATCTGGTTAGGTCCTGTGATGGTGTTGCTGGTGTATATATGTGGGCAGAGTTGGCAGCGAGGTTTGTTGCAAGGATTGGTTCCTGAGTTGGAGTGATTATGGTGCGTTGTGTAGTTGCTGGTGAGAATATGCTTCAGATTGGCGTGTTGTGTGTGGGCAAGGGCCGGCCTATCTCCCAAGGCAAATAGTTAACCTGTGGAACTCCTTGCTGCAGGAGGCTGTGAAGGCTACAACTGGAACACAGTTTAAAGGGAAATGAGATCAAGTCATGGAGGTTTTGTCCATGGAGTGCTATTAGCCAGGGGGTAGGAGTGGTGTCCCTGCCCAAGGTTTGTGGAAGGCTGGAGAGGGATGGCACGAGACAAATGGCTTGGTCACTGGCTTCGGTCCATCCCCTCCAGGGTCCCTAGGGTTGGCCGCTGTCGGCAGACAGGCTACTGGGCTAGATGGACCTTTGGTCTGACCCAGGACGGCCATTGTAAGCTCAGGTCTCAGGGTCGGGGGTCTCAGTGGACCCCCTTGATTTTCATGCACTCCTGCTCCTGGGTGGCCAGGCTGGCAGCTCTCCTGCCCTAGCCGTCCACTTTCCTGTGACCTAGTGCGGAGGTCGTGGACGAGGTCCACGATATCCGCACTAGCCCAGCTGGGTGCCCGCCTCTTGCGGTCCCGGGCAAGCTCCCGGGAGCCGCCAGTCTGGTCCCGGGAAGAGGGGGTGGGCTGGGGGACATCGGGTGGGTGGCTCTGTGCCGTGCCAGGTGCAGGGTCTGCTAGCTGGGTGCTGGCAGGCTTGTACCTGGCACGGGCACCGTAGCCAGCCCGTGCCCCTTTAAGGGGTCTGGGGCCTGGAGTGGGGGCAATAGAGTTTCTCTGGTGTTGGCCAGAGTGGCCACCAGGGAAAGCTGGGGAGGGCTAGCCTCCCACTAGTTCGAATTAAGGGGCTACACAGCCCTTAATTCAAACTAGTAAGTTCGAACTAGGCTTAATCCTCGTAAAATGAGGTTTTCCTAGTTCGAACTAAGTGCTCCGCTAGTTCGATTTAAATTCGAACTAGCGGAGCGCTAGTGTAGCGCCTAGGAATGTTAGTTCAAACTCACGTCCGTGAGTTCGAACTAACATTGTAGTGTAGACATACCCTCAGGTCCTTGCAGTGCCTGTGCAAGACCGAGGCGATAATCAAGGGGCCATTTGGGGGCTGGGGGCAGTCGCTCTGGGGAGTTGGAACCCCTGGATTTCGCTCTTCAGGCTGCGCCCCAAGCTCCCCTTTGCTCCTCTCATTTGCAGAATGGCCAAACGCTTCAGACAATTCTTTAAGAACACCCTGAAGATGGCCCCAGGGCCGGTGGGGAGCAGCTCCTCCGTCCCCGCGGGCGGGGAAGCTGAATCCCACCAGCTCGGGGCGACTCGCCCACCGGCCAGGCCCACCCGGACCTGGCTCCAGGGGCGGCTGGGAAGGCGGGACCCAGCCCAGCGGGGCAGCCGGGTAGGGTGGCTCTGGGGCCTCCTCCTCTGTGGAGAGAAACATCTGCCCCGGGAGCCCAGCCCCCATTACCACCAGGGGGCATCGCCCTGCCCGGCCCCCGGGGACCTGCCAGTCTCCGGGAGCCCCCAGCCCGTCGCTCCCCGCACCAGCCCCTGTAGCTGTGGGTCCAGGTCCATCAGCAGCAGCGCCTGGGCCTCCTGCTGCAGCCGGGCCACCTCCCGCAGCCGCTCAGACCCAGGTGAGGGGCCGTGAACACGCTGGGCCCAGGGGCTCACCCAGTACCCGGGGGGGGGGCGGGGAGGGGCAGCCCCAGTGTCTGCCCTGCAGCCAGGGCAATGGATGGGGGCGGGGGCTGCTGCTTGGCTCTCTTGTTCCTGGTGGGGGCTCTGCTGAGAGCGTTGGCAGATGTGAGGGTGGAAGGGGGATGGGTCCCTGCGAGGGGCGTGTGGGGCCCAACCTGCCCTGGGTCCCTGACATGGGGGCGCGTGACCCCTGCTGGGCGCTGGAGTCACCCTGGTCCCTTCCCACCCGCACAGAGTCCCCCTGCGCCTCACCGGAGCGCTGCCGGGAGCGGGTGGACTCCTGGGTGGAGGACGTGTCCATTTACGACATCGAAGAGCAGCTCCACACCCGGGACACGGTAGGAACCTTCTCCACATGGGGGGTCCCGAGTGTGTCTGGCCCCTTCCCAGCACGTCCCCGCCCGGGAGGGACTTGTCCCTGGGGATCCCCCTGAGGCTCCTTCTCCTGCATGACATGGGCCCCCCAAGCTGGGGGCTCTTGTCATGCACCAGCTGGGCCCCCACAAGCCTGGGGCAGCAGTTGGGGGGGGAGTGTGGGTGCTTGGACAACCAGCAGCTCCCACCTCCACTCCTGGGAGACCTGAGCCCTGCCGCTGCCCGGGGGGGGGGGGGGCAGGCCCCAGGCTCACAGACTCTCTCTGGGGTGCAGAGCCCAGCCGCCCTCCAGCGGTTCCTCCTGGCCATCTCCACCGCCTGCCTCGCCGACCTCCAAAGGGGCGAGGGCACCCTGGCGCCGCGCTGCAGCAGGGACACCGTGGTGGCCAGGATTGTGGTGAGCGAGTCGCGGTGGCCGGGAGGAGGGGATGGGATACGTGGGGTGGACAGGGGTCTGCCTGGGCAATGGGTGTGGGTGGGGGACCTGGAAATGGGATGGGTGGGGCCAGGAGAGCTGGAGGGGGTGGGTGGGTGGGGTTGGTGGAGGAGGGAGGGACAGAGAAATGGGGCAGGTCTGGGGTGCTGGACAGGAAGGGGGATTCGGGACAGGGAGGGGTCTCCCCGGGCCATGGGGGGGGGGGCTGGAAGGCAGCAGAGCGGGCTGCTGGGGATGCGCCTGGGGAGCAGGGATGAGGAGGTTCAGAGGCTGGTCACCAGGGCAGGGAGGGGCAGGAGACGGCCTGGGGACAAGGACTGAGCTGGTCCCGGTTTGGGAGGGGGGTGCTGGGAGGGGCCCTGTGCCGGGCAGGGGGGCTACAGGGCAGTGGGAGGCAGTGGGGTTGGATCCTGCTGGGTGGGGGCGCTGGCCGTGTGAGCGTCTCTTGGGGGCCCCAGTCTCACACGCCCCTTTGTCTCCTTGGGTCTCCCAGGAGATCATGGAGGCCTCCCCCCCACCTCTGGTCTTGGCCAATTGCCTCAGCGCCGCCTGCAGCCTCAGGTACCGACCCCCCCGACCCCCCCCCCCAAGAGCAGATCCCCTGAGCAGGGAGTGGGAAAGTCTCCTGCTGCTGAATTAACAGTCTCTGCCCCTCTCTCCTGCCAGCACCCTGAAGCCTCCCCTGCCGGCCCAGCTCCTGAGCCCCCTGCTGAGGGCGGCCGTGGGACAGACAGTGTCTGGGGACTGGCAGCAGGAGCCCACCCACAATCAGGTACGTCCCCTCCCTCGCCCCCCCCCCAGCCAGGAGCAGGAGCAGGAGCAGCCTCTGGCGGCCTGGATCCCCCAACACCAGCCCCCCCTCTGACCCAGGGCTCCCCCTTGTCTTGCAGGAGTTCAGCCGGGTCCTTGCTGACATCCTCGATGTCCTATTGGGCAATCTCCTCGCCGAGTCCCCAGACACCGCCCGGCTCCAGCTGATTCTGGAGGTGAGCCCCGTGGGGGGGACGGGGCCATTGGCCCTGCTTCCCCGGGGGGTCGAGGGAGGGGCTGTGTCAGTGGCTGGGGGGGGGCACAGTCTGAGAGGAGCCCCAGGCTCTGCCCAGAACTGGCGCCTCCCTACGGGTCCTGACCTGCCTCTTTCCCCCCCAGCACCTGAGCCCGTGGCTGGAGTCCCGCCTGCCCCAGGAGCGAGCCAGGGCCCTTGGCAGCACCACGGCCCTGCTGCGAGTCGCCACCACCCTCCCGGGGTTTGACGTAAGTGACCTCGGAGCCGGGGGGTCTGGGGCTGCAGGGCGCGGGGCTGGGACCGTCCCCGGGAGGCAGAGGCAGGGTCGGGAATGGGCCGGGAGTGATCCGCGTTCCCCTTTCCCCGGGGAGGGGCGACTCTGGGCCTTTCAGGGAGCGGCCGTTTGCGTGGGACAGGATGCTGAGGGACCCCCCCCCTCTTCTCTCTCCCCTCAGAACTCAGCCGACTGGCCGAGGATGGGTCACCACGTGGCCCAGCTGGGCCTTTTCATTTCGGACCCTTCCGAGGACGTCAGCCGGCTGGCCCGGGAGGGGGTGCACCGCCTCTTCCAACTAGTCCTGCACCACAGGGGTAAGGAACCCAGCTGGGAAGTGGGCCCCAGGGACACCCTGAGGGTGCCGGCGGCAGGGGGAGGGGACCCAGCCCTTTTCCCCAGACTGGCCCAAGGGGGGATGCGTCCCTCTGTGTTCCCGTCCTTCTGCCCCCTGTGCCCCTCCATTTGCCCAGGGATGCCTGCAGGGGCCCGTGGGAGGGGAAGGGCTCAGACCTGCCAGCAGAATGACCCTGTTGTGTCTCTTGCAGGCCTCAACATCCACCAGGCAGAGGACCTGTGGTGCAGGCACTGGTACAAGGAGAGGTGGGTCCTGGCTCACAGCAACACCGTCAGGGTGGGAGAGGTAAGGACGCGCTGCCAGGGCAGGGCAGGGCTCGGGGGTGGGGCTGGCTGGGGCCCTCGTGCGGGTAGGACGCGGGGGGAGAAGCGGGGAGTGAGTCGCTGATCGAATGGTCGATGCATTTTCCCTCGACTATTCGAGCCGTGGACAGGGCGGCGCTGCCCCTTTGTGACGCTGTCCCGGCGTTTCAAAGGGGCGGCGCTTCCTAGGGGCAGTGACGCACGGAGCCCGGATCTCCCGTTGGAGGGGAACCAGGGCGGGACGGGGGGCAACACTTTTTGATGGAGGCTGCTCCAAGATGTTGGCCAGTGGCCTAGGGCTGCTCTGTTGTGCGGAGGGGGGTGAGGTCTGGGAGGGTCTTGGGGGCAGGAGGAAGGGGTGACCTGGGGCAGGGGTTGGGGTGCAGGGTGAGGAGAGCGTCTGGGTGCAGGGTCTGGAAGGGAGTTTGGGGAAGGAGGAAGCTGTTTTAGCCCCAGGAGTTGGGGCCGGGGTCTGGGCCGTCAGCTGAAACCTCCTGTGCTCTTGATTTCAGGTCTTTGGGCAGCTCTTCACACCAGAGCAGGAGAATGCCTTTCTGGAGACGGCTCTGCTCGCTGCCCGCTCCCCCCTGCGGCGCCACAGCAAGGCCGGGCTGGTCCTGGCCCACGCCCTGCAGGGGCAGGCCCATCAGCTCCTGGAATACATGGTGAGCAGCAGGAGCAAATGCAGGAGAATGGGGCAGGGGCAGGGTCTCCTTCTCTTCCCCTCAGTGAGTCCCCCCCACCCCTTTCCTCAGGCTGCCCCCCCCCCATGTCCTACCCGCATGGTTGCGGGAGAAACCGTGTCCTAGGAGGCGGGAGGGGGCAGAGGTGTCAGGAGCCCTGGGGGGGTCAGGAGCTCACCCTACGGGCTGCAGGCCTGACAGGCGTGACCAGAGAGCAGAACAAGTCTCAGCGCAGAGGGGAGGGGGGTGGAAATCCCGGGGGGCCCAGTACCCCTGAGTCCTTGGGGGATGAACCGCTGACGGATTCTGCTTCCCTTGCAGCAGGAAGACAGCCAGTGAGGGAGCTGAGGAGCCAGCAGCTGCGTCCCCCTCTCCCCAACCCTCCTCATTGTATAGAACTGGATTTAAACTCTGATTAAACAACATTTGAAAAAACATTTGTATCAGGCTTGGTCAATAATTTTTAATGGGGGGGGCATTTTGGTAACTGATCAAGGGCCACATTTCTACCGAGGGGTTTGGGGTCTGGGACGGGGTGGTTGGGTGCTGAAGGGAATTTAGGGTAGGAGCCTGGGTGCAGGGAGGGGGTGGAAGTCTGCCCTGGCTGGGGGGCAGGGCTGGAGGAGAGTTAGTTAGTTTCTGTCTGGGAGCATGGAGGAAGCAGCCTCAGCTACAGGCTGGGGGGTTTAGAAGCCGAGACCCCCTTCCCTATATCAAGGGGTGCTGAGGCATCCTAGACCTGCCCTGCAGCCTGATGACATCTGTACTGTGCTGTATCCTGAAGAAACAATAAACCACCTCTATTCTACCGGCTGGTGGAGTCTGTTCGTGCCATTACGGGGGTGCAGGAGGCGGGGGACCCCAACGCGCCGTCACAGGGTGCCAGAGAGGAGTCTGGCCTGGGGGTGGAGTGTCGGGGGGGGGGTGCAGGGTCAGGGAGGGAGCTGTGACCTGGGGAAAGGGGGACGCAGGTTCAGGTGGTCGCCTGGGACGGGCAGTGGGGGAGGGGATGTGGGTGCCGGGGCAGGCTCTGGCTGGGAGGCGCTTACCTAGGCAGCTGCATATGGGGGAGCCCAACTGTCACCTGAGGGGATGGAGGAGCCCGACTGTCACCTGAGGGGACGGGGGAACTCAATTTTCAACTGTGGGGAATGGAGGAAACAATGTGGAGGGGAGGGAGCGAGATGGGGGGGTGAATTGTTCCCGGAGGGGAGATCTCCCTGGCTGGGGGGGGAAGGGACATTTCCAGCAAAGCCCCTCACATAAGAGGGGGACAGATGGGGAGGAGGGAGAGGATGGGGATGGGCAGAGGGCTGGGCAGGTAGAAATGGGGAGGGGAAGGAGAAGGGAAGGGGGAGGAGATGGAGGAGAACAGGGGATGGGAACAGCGGAGGGTGGGGGTGAGGAGCAGGACAGAAGTAGGGCAGTGGTGAGGATGGCTGGGTGATGAGAGCCCAGTCAGGGCCCAGGGGAGCTGCCCTTTCTGTGCCCAGGTGTCTGGGGGTCTCCCCCACACGCACATAACCCTGCTCCTCAGAGACTCTTTACAGTTTTTTTTCCAGCTCCCACTTTTGGGGGCAGGGACGTGCTGTCAGGAAGGGGCGATACCTCAAGTCACATCAGAAACACAGAGACACCCCCCCCCACCACGTGACAGAGGCCAGGGCCAGCTTTAGGGAGCCCTACAGCAGAAACCTCTTCCCTCTCCCCCCAACCCAGCTTCAGAGGAGGTGACCTCCCCTCCCCCAGGAGGCTGCAGGGCACATCCCAGAGCAGCGGCTCTCAAGCTTTTTGGCCCCAAACCACCTGGCTCAACATAAACCTTTGCGTTCTAACCATTTTGAGTTGCACCCAGTGTTTCTGGGCAGGGCTATCAACAAAAGGATTAGTAAGAATGATGGAATATGCAGGAAATAAATAACACAAGGCAAGAGAAAAGTGACGACTTTACAATTGAGCGTGTAGCTCTCTATTTTACTGGCATCTTTCTGGGCATGTTACCGTGCATGCGATGCCACCTCAGTGCCATACAGCTGGTAAGTTCTCATTTCTTTTATCATATCAGCATTCATTGAGAACTGTTTTTAAACTATTTAACAATTAAACAAAAGGGCAGAATTTCTACGGCAGAATTTCATTGCCGTAGAGAGCAAGGAAACCGGCCTTACTGCTACTTTAACTGCAGTAGTCGACAAGAAATGTTCCAAGTACTTGTGATGCTCCTTTTACAATCTGGATAAAACCTCTTCCCAGACGTTTCAAGTCCAGCACAAGACACGATTCTCATGGGCACAGCGCCTTCGGCATCACGGCTCGTCACACGGCACAACAGCTGCTGCGGGTGGCTGACCGGCCTTCGCTAAGGAGCGAGCAACACGGACCGAGCTGTGTGACTGGCCAGCACTGGGCTACTGAAACCAACTGAGCTGCCAGTCAGCAGACCTCGGCGTGGCTCTTTTCAAACTGTGCCCGGCCACGTTTTAACTGGATTGACGTACCCCACTGTGCTCCTCTAGGTGCTATAAGCAGCTCAGCTTCTGACATGGCCACGTGGCGCTGTTTGACAGGTACAATGTTTGACACTTTGTTCAGAGGAGATCACACACGTGAAGATATTTGAAATACAGACAAAATCTCTTCTGTTTAATTTGGTGCCCCAGGAAGCCTGGCTCCCAAGGCAACGTCTAATTCGCCTGTATGGTCGAGCTGGCCCTGCTAGCACAACACTTTGTACCCAGTCCAGCCCGGCTCTGTCGCTGTGGGGAACACGGGCTGCCGGGGGCTGCTCTGAGGTACGATGGTCACCGTGGGGTGTCAGCGCAGCACGGCCAGGGCCTGGCACGTGTGAGAAACAGATTGTGAACTTCCTTTCCCTTGCCAAGATGGCTCTTTGTGGTGTCCCTGTACCCACAGGACGGTCACTTGTTTCCTTTCACCTCCCCCTCTTTCCTCTATTTTTTAATTAATTGCTGTTTAATAAATTGTGTTTGCCCTGAGCTCTATGTACCGAGCTGTGGTCGGGAAGCATCCGGAGCACAGAGACCACCCCAGTCTGGGGACTCCCTGCCCCTGTGCTAAGTGCCCAGGACAAGACTGGGGGGTCGCGCCTCCAGGGATCCTGGCCCCGCCTTGCTGGGGTTACGAGGGCCTTTCCCCCGCTTACACTGGGAGCAGGGTCAGCCACAGCCCTTGCTGTCCACACAGAGAGTGAAAAGCACCGGAGCCACCAGCGTTCCCCATTCATGAGTGTGTCAGTGTGTATCTGCCCCATGCCCATGGGGGGTGTCGCCTGCCCCTTGTTCCCCCCTCGCCACCGGACAGAGTTGCCCCAGCTCAGCTGGAGTTTTGGAGGGAAAACAAATCCCCACACCCCATCCGCTGACCCTGACTCGGTGAGGGGGGAACCGTTCCCATCCCCCCTCTCGCCACCCCCTTCCAACAATGTCTGTGGCCCCCGCTGGACCTTCCTCCATCTCCCCCCAAACCTCCGCCCTGCTGCCCCTTCCCATGTCCCCTCAAATCTCCGTCCTTTCTGCCCCATCCTGTCTGCTCTCAAACCCCTTCCCCCATCTCTCAGCACTGTCCTCGGCTCATCTCCCTCCCAACCCTTATTGCCCTGCAGCTCCCGTCCCATTTCTCTCAACCCCCTCTTCTGCCCTACAGCGACCTCTGCTGGCAACACTCAGGAGTCCTGCCTGCCAGGCCCTCGACTCTAACCACTAGTCCCCACTCGCCTCCCAGAGCCAGGATCAGAATCAAACCTTCCCGGCCCCCAGCTTTCTCCTGCTCTCTAGCCAGCGGTAGCACAAACACAGCCCGTGTCCCATCCCTTGCTAGGGACCTGGCCACTCACCCACTGGCCACTTGGGGGCAGGGTATCTGTGGGGCATGAGTAAGTCCCTGGGTCTTTCCTCATTGGTAACCTACTGGGGGCACAGGATCGAATTTATCTTGTTTCCGTTTCCTTTTGAACTTGGTTGATTTAATTCACACACAGAGAAAACACGCTTAGCTCCAGGCATTAAGCCATCATCACCGCTGAACTATGGCATAAGAGGCAGCAAACCCAGGTGCCCCCCATTGCGTCCTCTCCATGCATGGCACCAGGGCAGGCTAGGAGGGGAGGCTGCAGAATCAAACTTTCCAGCAACTGGAAATGACACAGTGACTGTCCCCCAAATGCCCTTAACTCTGCCCCCTCAGTCACGTGGCTTGTGATGCCATCCTTTGGATCATTTGTAAAAAAAGGGGTGTGTGTAATCTGCAGGAAATAGTCGTCGATTAAAGATGGAAGATGAGACTGCGGCTTCCTAGATCTCGCTCAGATGCACATTAGCCCAGGACACAGAGTACTTTGATGGTGACCAGTTTCCCCCTCCCCAAAACAAACAGGCCAGCTGCGAGCTACGTGACACTTGGCTGCAGGGTTTCCTGATTTGTGCAGGGACCTTTGCTGCTAACTGTCACCGCACTAGATTTCACCTGAAGATCAGAGACAAGGTGTGACGGACGCAGGAAGTGACAAGACATCGACATCTTCCTGTAGCTGCAGCTAGCATCTGAGCTCCTTATATGGGACTGGGTAGAACTGGGCACCGGGGCGTTGGTGGTGGTGCTAAGGGGCCCCTCACAGCCCCATCATGGCATCTGCTATCACCGTCCTCTTCCTCGGTGAGTATCAGAGACAGCTGGTGCACGTGCCTATGGCAGGTGTGTGTGTGGGAGATCCGAGACCAGGGTGTGGGATCCAATCGCTCTGAGTTCTGGTCCCTAATGAGCTGTCTCCTCTCCAGGATGCTGGCTGGCGGAGCAATTCAGGGTGTTGGGACATGAGTATCTCTGTTTGGGACAGGTGGGGACAGAGAAGAGCTGTTGATACCTGAATGTTCATCCCAAAGCTGAGTTCCACCTCCTTGTTTTGACACTGGGGGGCTTAGATCAGAATCTGGACGGGTCCTCAGGGCAGTTGGGGGGTGACTGCGGATCGACACTGGGGGCCTTAGATCTGAACCAGGCCCTACTCCCAGGGCAGTCGGGGGTGACTCCAGATTGTTCTAAGGGGGACAGAGATCAGTCCCCAGCCCGCAGGGCCCCTGTGGGTGCAGAG
Organism: Pelodiscus sinensis; assembly: GCF_049634645.1. Lineage (NCBI taxonomy): Eukaryota > Metazoa > Chordata > Testudines > Trionychidae > Pelodiscus > Pelodiscus sinensis. Next base: position 874,893 of record NW_027465948.1, on the reverse strand, counting down.
AGGTGTCTGTGAACCCCGGCGCTGTCCCTGGGAGTGGGTGCTAACACACGGGGAGGAGTTTGTGCCTCCCCAGCTCACTCCTGTCTGTGTGTAAATGCAGAGCTCCCTGCGCCCGGACCCTCCATCTCCATCAGCCCCGGCGGGGTGGTTGCCATGGGGGAAGCCATCACCATCCGCTGTCAATGTTGGTGCCGGGGCAGGAGGCTGTGGCTGTATAAAGGTGCAGTCAGAATCCGGGATACCAGCCCAATTCTCCAGTTTCTCAAGATCTGTTTGAATTGTAATCCCATTCTACGATGTGTTTGCAACCCATCCCACTTTGGAGTAATCTACAAAATGTAGAAGCCGTTGTTCACTCACTTTATACTAATTTCATCTAGACCACATTTCCCCAGTCTTCCGGTGTGAATGCCATGAGGGACAATGCCAAAAGCCAGACGAAAATCAACATAGATCAGATCATGGTGCTATGTGAAGTGACAGAAAAGGTTGCAACTCAAGTGCTGTGTAGCTCTTCAGAGAGGGATGTCTGTGCAGGGGAACCAGTGAGGAGCTGAGACCAGAGGACCAAACAACCACAGAGCAACCTTCTCACCTTTCCCAGAGGGGGCATCATGTGGACGATGGACGATAAACTTGGGCAGCCAGCGTGCTGTGTGTTCTCCAGCAGAGTCCTGCACGGAAGGAAGCTGCAACTGTCTGGGGTGAAGGGCTTTTAAAAAAAGGAAATAACTGAACACAAAAAGCCTCTTGCAGTGCATGACAAGGCCGTTTTATTCGTTCTAGTACACTCTTGAGCTATGCTACATATTCCTGAGATCCATTTATTGGTGTATTACCTATTTCCTAGAGAGGGCTGGAATTTTCCCAGTGGAATGTGTTTCCACTGGAAAATCCAGTTTCATCAAAATTGAAACACCTCAAAGAAACTTGTCAATTTTGACAAAAATCTGGGTAATGAAAAAAAAAGGTAAATGAGTTGTTGCCATCAGATTGAAAGGGAACCTCTCTATTTTCCCTCCTAAAGTGGCTTTCTGTCTAATGTTTTAATGTTGCATTCCAGAATATAAAACTGCTGTCAGTTGTTGTCTGCGTATGTGTTCTCTCTGTATGTGTCGTGCTCATATTGGCCATGTAGCCCATACAGTCCCGGGTCCACCGGGGTTGGGTCGGGAGGCACCGGGGCAGGAGGGATAAAGGGCCTACCCACGGTAAGGTGGAGGGGTGGGTTCAAGCTGCCCAGTAAACCATTTTTGCCCATTTAATCACCTAATAAACCATCTTGTTAGTCTTTAAAGCGCTGCATAGTCCTGTCTTTTGTTTCCCAATGAAGGTTTTCACAGGATCAGAGTGATGCAACTGTGAAGTTCAGCTTGATCCATGATATTGTAAATTCAAATGTACATTTCCCACTGACTCTTGTTTAAAAAGTCCTGAGATGGGGTGGACATTCCATAGGCCTCCTGGAAAAGTTTGTGTGTTAAGGAGCAACTTTAAAGAAAAAAGAGACCAGATTTCTCTAGCAAATGGAAGAAACACAGAATGTGCCATCAAGTCCGTACAGTACGTGAACATACTGCCCTATAGCTACACATGCTACGAGGGGGAGGGTGGCTGGAGGCAGGAGATGGCTGGACAAAGTCTCTTCATGGTCTATTTTAGTGTTCCTCTCACCATATCCTGTGGCTGGGTCTCTGAGCGGGGTTAATGTGAGGTCAAAGACAGGGTTCTACATCAGTTCTACAAAACCACTGTACAGCTCAGATCTATTTATAGGCACTACATCTGTATGGGGCCTTTACAGGCTGCAGCAGGCCGGCGCTGGCCATTCCACAGTGATGGGCACCCAAGAAGACAGGCCTTTCTGGGTGCAGCTACTCATGCTTGCTAAAGGAGTCACACCATAGCCAGGCCCAGATTGGGCTCTGACCAGTTTACTGCTAGTTGCACGAGCGAAAGGAGCCAACCTGCTGGCTCTGCTGAAGCAATCAAGCATGTTCCTTTCTGCCTGGTCTGCACAGACTGAGCTCTGCTCATTTAGCTAAGACCTGATGAACTCTGTGGCCAGGTGGTGACCTCAGAAAAGGCCTGGCTTCCAGTCCCAATAGCTAAATTGACTGAGCCTGACTCAGTGGACAAACCCTCGTAATGCTTGTGAAAATGCAGGCTGACACCTGCAGGGGAACCTTTTAACCTGCCTGGTCACTCAATCATGGATTTAAAAGTAGCCATTCCTTGACAAAGGAATTTCACTAACCAATTACAGAGACACTCTGCAGAACTTGGAATTCATCTACAGATCTGACACTGGTACCTTAGTCTTGAACAACAACATTATCTGATTGGCGCATTAGAAAGCCAATTTCTCCCACCTTTAACATCTGTATTTTCATATGAAGTGAGTATTAAGGATGTTAAATATTGACTAATTGACTAATCGAATAGTGAATGCGTTTTGCATTGACTATTCAATTACTTGGTAGGGCACCTCTGCCTTTGAAGTGTAGCAACAGTCCTAGGGCTGATGCTACACTTGAAAGGTGAAAGTGCCGCATGGAACCTGCAGTCAGCGGTGGAGACTACCCTGCCGACCCCGGGCACCGTGCAGCGCTCCCGCTTTGAACCACCGAAGGGATCAGCTGGGGAGTCCTGGGCTCCACACAGCAGTGCCACTTTGAAATGCTGCAAGGAGCCTGACTCCAGGCTCCCTGTGGAGTTTCAAAGTGTCAGCACTGTATGGAGCCTGGGGTCAGTGGAGGAGTCCCCAGCTGATCCTGGGCTCCACACGGCACTTTCACCTTTGAAGGGCTATTGCTAAGCTTCAAAGGCAGAGTGGGTCCGTGGACCACTTTGAGAAACACTGCTCTATTGTATACCCAATAAAACCGGGTATGTATTTTTGAGGTTCAGGATTTCCCCCTCCCATTCTGTTCATGAGGCATCAAAACTCTGATTATCACAGGCTCCAGACAACTTTTCTGAAGCTGATGAGCTAGTCCTGCTTTCTCAGACAGAAGCCTAGAAGTGAAGAAATACATTTCTGCTCCTACCCTAAAAGGGTTCATTAGCTATATACATTCTCATCTGGGTAGTTGATATTTGGGGTACATAGTTTTCATCTCGTCACCAGTATTACATATTGGACAAAACTGTCAAAGCACCAAAGTGACTCTTTTACCCAGCAACTGGTTAGAAAAATGAATTTCCATCCCATGGAAAATGGCATTATTTTGACATTTTCTTCCATCCCCAATCAAGCCAATGGGTCAAAATACCAACATTTTTCAACAATGACAAGTTTTAAAAAAAGACTTGAGGAAATGAAAGTAAATTCAGACTTGAGGAAATGAAAAAAAAAATGATTTTTTAAATCCAAATGAAATTGTTACCAAAAACACAAATTACATAAGCATGAATGGGAGTCGATTTATACATTTTATGAGCAGAAGTCCAATAGACTAGATATGCCAAATGGATCCCTGTTATAGCCAATATTTAAATGGGATTTAACAAAGAGAACCCCTTTTACTGAATGCAGGGAACATTAGCTTATTGATTCTAACTGTGTGTTCTCTTCTCTGAATGCCTACTTTTACTTCTTGGACAATATTTCTTGGATCAGAATATGTAGTTACTGTGAATCAATCTGCTATTTCATTACTTCACCAAGAATGTCCCCTTCATATGCTCAACCCTTCTCTGAACCCCTCTCTCCGTTGCTGCCCTCGATCAGGGCAGACCCATCTGTAGACTTCACCTCCCACTCTGAACTCGGAGGGAGGTAAAGAGGCATCTTACTCGTTCTGACTGGTCCACTATGCCTTGATGGGTATCAGACATCATCTGCTGCCATCTACCTCTTGGCTGGGACTTTTCTTCCCATCAGTCTCAAGTGATTTCAACTCTTAGCAAGCAGGACAGAAGAAACACATTTAACCTAAAAAGATTCCTAAAGATGCCTATTTAGCTCTGCTCTTTGAACAGTGGGGGAGAACACATCTAACCCCTGCAGGCTGGAGAAAACCTTCCCTCACCCCTTTTTTCTCATACGCTATGTCTACACTGCAGGGGGGGCTTTTTGGAAAAAGGTACGCAAATTGCGAATCACAATTTGTGTACCTTTTTCTGATTCTTTTTCCGGAAGAGACTTTTCCAACATTTGGCCTGTTTACATTGGGCAAAATGCGGGAAAAACCTCCTCTTTCAGAAGAGCCCTTATTCTTCATAAAATGAGGAATACAGGGCTTCCCAGTGCATGTGCCCGCTTTTTTGGAAATTGGTCCAAAAAAAGCGGATGCTTTCCCTGGATGTGGCAGAATTTTTTCAGGGTATCCCAGAAAAACTCTGTAATGTAGCCATAGCCATAGAGCTCTGAAAGTCAGGTCCCTGCTTAGCAAGGTTCTTTTTGATAATTATGAGCCCTTCCCTTTGGAACAAATTTAGCAAGATCCTGCTTTTCTGTATTCCCACAAAATTACAAACATTGGTAACCATATTTTAGCTCTCCCTGCATTTAATAAAAAAATAGCTGGGGTAGAGTCACAAATTAAGTTAATTACAATAAACAAAGTAACACTCAAATCTGCAAACTATCTAACAAATCTAAGCAAAGCAGGAGCAAACTGTATTTACACACCAACACACTCAGACTACGTCTACACTGGCATGATTTTCCGGAAATGCTTTTAACGGAAAAGATTTCTGTTAAAAGCATTTTTGAAAAGCACGTCTAGATTGGCAGGACGCTTTTCCGCAAAAGCACTTTTTGCAGAAAAGCACCCACGGCCAATCTAGACGCGCTTTTCCACAAAAAAGCCCCGATCACCATTTTCGCGATCGGGGCTTTTTTGCAGAAAACAAATCTCTGCTGTCTACACTGGCCCTTTTGCACAAAAGTTTTTCGGAAACTTTTCAGTAGAGCTGCTTTTAGGTACACTGGTATCAGAGAAAGAATTTAGGTTGTTTTCTTCAAGCACAGCCAAAGGCTTTCTTAATTTATAGCAGAAGTGACTTTAAAACACCCCCTACACACCCACGGAAAGGAAGGGCTGTTAAATGTGAAAATTGGCTGAAATGTCTCTTCTCCTGTTTATTTGGCCATTCAGAACATGGGACTGACGCCTCCACAGTCCATTGTCATTGTCTGTGGTTCAGATCAAAGGAAACTCCTTGGTTTTTCAGTTTCAAACAGGAAGCTGGGGCTGAGGGATGGTGCAGGGAGAATGTAGTTTCATACAGACAGCGGCAACACAGTCCACAGGAGATAACAAACCGACCTGCCTATTGTCACAGCCCTGAGAAGCAAAAGGAGATGCAGAGGTGAATGCAGCAGCTTCCTGTACCTGCTACCAGAAGCAACTCAGTTGGGAGGGGCTGTGTCTGATCTTCTGTGAATCCCAGTGGGCAAGAGGAATCCCAGAACAGATTCTGGTCTCCTTGTTGCCTCTCCTCACCAAATCTCCTGATGATCCCACTGCTGCTTCTCTGGCTTTGCTGTGAGTAGTGTGGATATTCCACCTTTTATTTTTAGTTGAGACTGAGAACAAAATATTTGAGCCTGGTCCCCTTAATTAAAAGGCAACATTTTAATAACTGGTCTAAAATTGAATTTAAGGGTAAGGTTTACCAAGTCACCTAGGGGATTTCAACACACAATTCTCATTCACCTTAACAGGAATTGGGAGTCCAGATCCTTTAGGGCACACTTAAAATCTCAGCTTTAATTCTATATACATACTGAGACACACATATAAAGGTTAAGATTCTACCATTGCAAATTCAGTGTAACTCCACTTGACTTACTTTTGATTTGAACTGTGCAAATTTGGGGCAGAATGAGACCGTAAGGAAATATCACTTGTTTAATCAAGATATCTCTGTTTAAGATCCACCACTATAGAATGGAACTTATTTTGGAAGATTAATAACCTATACATTGAAGATATAATCATTTAATGTTTTGTAAATGCCAGAATTTCTTTTCCATTGGGACACCTACAATATGCAAACATGAATAAAGAGCGTGAAATCTTCTTGAATAATCCAAAATGGAATTCAAAAGAAGTCATAGGGTACGTCTACACTGCAACCCTATTTCAAAATAACTAGTGCTATTCTGAAATAACTTAGTCCGCATCTACACAGCAGGCTGTTTTTTTTAAATAGTATCTAAATACTGTCAAGTTGGAAGACTTCTTACTCCAACTCCTGTAATCCTCATTGTACAAGTGCTCAGTTTGGGTAGCTTATTTTGAGGTAAGCTCTGCAGTGTATGAATACCCACAGTGATTAGAGGTGGCTGGATTCCACATATATTTATTTGTGATCTAAGAAACAAGGAGTCCAATTCTTATAATAAATAATATGATCAGTTTTATTTGGCAAGTAAGAAAAAACACCATGCCAAATATTTATTTAAATCATTGGAAATAATTGTTGTACCTACACTGTATTTATTATTTTAAGTACCATTCTTTTCCTTTTACATGCTTTCAGTGGTCTAGTTGGCAAGCATCATGACTTTAGTTGCTGAGTTTAAAGAGAGAGCAGAATGGGAATTTTTCATGGTAGTGAAAGTTCCAGTAGTTGAGAATATGTTCTGACTTCATTTAAAAACAGCCTCACATTTTAAAAATCTTCCTCCGTTCACATACTCAGAATTTCCTTAAAACAATCTCCTTTTCAAATTCAAATCTCTTCTTAGTCACAATCTAGAAGGAATTTTTTTTTATTTTCAATTGTTTGCCTTAAATCTCTTTAATCATCTATGTGACAGCAGAAAAACAGGCATGTCTTTCCAAGCAATAAAACAAAATACGACTGACTAATTTTCACATGGACAATTAATATATAAAGGAATTTTAGAAGCAGCAATTTTCCAGGTAACTTGGCCTTTGTCTGATATGAAACAATTTCAGAATGGCTCAATTTTTTTCAAAGCAGACAACATGGAAGAAGTGAGCTAGGTCAATTGCGTAGCTTATTTCAAAACAGCTTATTTCGAAATGGGGAGCATCTACACAGCACTTATTCCGAAATAGAGCACCCTTCCTCTGGCTTTCCTTATTCCTATTACAATGAGGGTTACAGGAGTCAGAGTAAAAAGTCCTCCAGCTTACAGTATTTCGACATTATTTTGAAATAACTGCCGGCTATGTAGATTGGACTAAGTTATTTCGAAAAAGCATTGCTGTGCAGACGCCCCTCGAGAGTTTAATAGGCAATGCATTGTCTAGAGTATTGCAAGGAGCTCCCAGGGAGTTAAATTTTTGCACTAGTGTAAAGTCAGTTAAATTGGGACTGAGATCTTAGTTTAATCTAGGCTTGAAGAGAATTGGTTCCCCTTTATATAATGTTATTATATCTCTGCATTTACCTGCTAGTATGTGATATTACTCAACATCATGTGTCATATGATGAAAATGTTAAAGGGGCAGAATGCATTTCCTTTCTTTTTTTGTATTTGAAATATCCAGGTGTCATTTTGCTCAACCACTCTATCATGTCTGCATTACAGTGACTTTCTTTTTTTTTTTCATTTGTGGACCCCTAAAATAATTCAAATGCAGCTGCAGATCCCTTTGGAAATGTTAGGATTTGTCCATAATATTACACAGCTTTTACTGTCACAGCTGTGTCAGTACAGTTGTGTTGATAAAAGTCGAGTAATGCAAACGCTGCTGTTTGTGAGCCCTTTTCCTGACAAAATCATTCTACCACCTATGAGAAGGATTTGTATTGTCGACAGGAGAGCGCTCCTGCGGAAAATGACCCATTTGCCACTGAAAAATGTGTCTTTCGAATGAACGGGGTGTTAAGCCTCCATGAATGAAAAAAGTTTTGTTGTTTAATTGGCAACATAGACAAAGCCTTAGATTTAATCTGCAAACCCACAAGGGACCCTGGATCATAGGCTATAAACCACCATTGTATTTCATTTCCTTTATATCTCATAAGAGAAAATAATATGCAGCTAAAGGTATTATTTATCTCTGGGTAACAGAGGTCAGAATGTGCCCTGACCCATTCCAGCAACAGGTGAGTCTGGATTTACCCAGTAGCAGCATAGAACAAAGCTTGAGCCTGTGCCCAAAACTAAAATTGTGTGTTTATTTTAAAGGGGTTCATTTAACAAATCAAGAAATCTGCAGCTTTCCGGGTGAGTATTTGCTCCACATTCCTAGAACAGAAATAAAATAACACTGCAGAAAAAGCCTGCAATTTCTGAAAGACTAGCAATGAATTCCGGGGACAGAAACTGTGAGGAGCTGGGTGGGGTTATGTAGACTGGGTTAAAAATATTAATTGTTTATTAGATGAAGGTCTCTATATTGAGGGAAATTAATTTATTTACCAAATTCCACAGGAACATCTAGAAAAACACTGTGCAAAATACTTTGGCAGATAATTAATTTAATAGCAATGGTGTAATTGATCAAACAGCACAGTGATTGAAAGCTGATCAGCAGTATTAGCTTGTGAATTGCTCTTAATGAACATATGCTCTTGAGTATAAACAACCAAAAAAGGATGCAGTAAAACTAAAAGGTAAACCCTGGGCTATGCAGGAATAAAAATAATAATAATGAAAAAGATGAATCACTGGAATTTTTTCCCTAAACCAATGCCTCAGGCTTCTTTTCCGGATCCAAGTCCAGCCTGTTTTCCACACCTGCTCTGAACCCCTTGGATGGCTCTGGCAACCCATATAGGGAACTGGGATATAGCAGACTTTTGCATAAGAGCCTTTCAACCCCATTTGGAAATAGTGGATAATGCACCGGGTCAGCAAACCCAACCTATTGCAAGCTTCTGCTGTCACAGGGGCCCGCATATGTTATTTTGCTTGTCTTAGATGGTGCCTATATAAAAAATGTCCTCCCCAAACTTCCCATGATGCAAGGATAGATCAGTGTCATTTTGGAAAATTAGGGAGAAAGAACCTGGCTTGTAAGGAGTATGGAACACTGTCCATAGTCTGTCTAACCAGGAATTTATAATTCTGGGCTGTCTCTGACTTTATGAATTGGTGTGACTAGTGCACAATTAAAATCAAGGCACCCAGTTTTAGTGGCCGCTGATAAATTGGGACTATTTGTTACAGTTGGATAAGTAACTCTGAGGGTGCATCTACACATCTGGGCTTTTAACTCAAAATAAGCTACGCAAACTGAGCTACATCAATTGCGCAGCTTATTTCAAAATTGGGAGCATCTACACAGCACTTATTTCAAAATAGAGCTCTCCTCATCCGACTCCTTATACAATGAGGCTACGTCTAGACTGCCATGATTTTCCGGAAATGATTTTAACAGAAAAGTTTTCCGTTAAAAGCATTTGCGGAAAAGAGCATCTAGATAGGCACGGACGCTTTTCCGCAAAAGCACTTTTAGCAGAAAAGCGTCCGTGCCAATCTAGACGCGCTTTTGCACAAAAAAGCCCCGATCGCCATTTTCGCGATCGAGGCTTTTTTGCGGAAAACAAATCTGAGCTGTCTACACTGGCCCTTTTGCGCAAAAGCTTTTGCGCAAAAGGACTTTTACCGAACGGGAACAGCATAGTATTTCCGCAAGAAGCACTAATTTCTTACATGAGATCGTCAGTGTTCTTGTGGAAATTCAATTGACCAGTGTAGACAGCTGGCAAGTTTTTCTGCAAAAGCAGCTGATTTTGCAGAAAAAACTTGCCAGTCTAGACACAGCCTGAAGGTTACAAGATTTGGAGTAAACACTCCTCTAGCTTGACAGTATTTCAACATTATTTTGAAATAACTGGTTGTGTAGAGACAGAGACAGAGACAGAGACAGAGGCAACAGACTGACCCCCCACTTCCTTTCCTTCTATGGGCTCTTTGGGGCAACATTTCCATTGGGATTTTGTAAAGGCCCCAAAACCAGGCAGGTGACCTTATATATTGGGCCAAAATCTCTGCTAATGTCCTTAGAGCACTGGCAGGTTCCATCATTAAGGAAATAGACCCATTGTCTTTAGCCGAATGTTTTTATTACTCAGGTAACCTCTCTGCTCCTCAGCTACTTCTAGACAAGACATCCTCTGAGGAAGGAGTCAGCTTGGTCCTGAAGTGCAAAGTACCTGCCCTCTCTCCTTTTTCACGTGTTATTTTCTGCAAAGATGGGAAGGATCTTGGAAGCTGGCCAATGCAGGAAACCAAATTTGCCTACAGCTATCAAGTGAGTGTGAACAACACAGGGAGATTTACCTGTCTGTATCAGCACAAAGATGATCAGAATCAGGAAAAGAATTCACTTCTAAGTGACTCCCAGAACCTGGATGTGACAGGTAAGACACTAAACTTGCCTTAATTATACAAATATTCTCCAATATTAGAGAAATCCAAATGGGCTACATCAAAATGACCAATGGTTCTTCTAACCCTGTACACGGTCTTCCGACAGTGGCCAATGCTAGGAACTTCAGAGGGAATAATCCATCCCCTGTAATCCAGGCCCAGCTTCTGATGGGTGGAGGTTTAAGGACACCCAGAGCATGAGGTTGCATCCCTAACCATCTTGGCTAACAGCCATTGATGGGCTTGACTTTCATGAACTTCTTTTTTGAATCCTATTACTACTTTGAACATCACAACATCCCCTGGCAAGGAGTTCCACAGGTTGACTGTGGAGAAGAAGTATTCCTTACGTTTGCTTTAAACCTTCCACCTGCTGATTTCATTGGGTGCCCGCTAATTCATGTGTTATGTGAAGGAATAAATAAAATTCCTCTTTTTACCTACTCGTGCCGATTTGATAAAATGGACAAGAAGTGAGAACAAAGGGTCCCAAACAAATCCCCTGTAAAGTGGGTTGAGAATGTTGTTGTTTGTGGAGACAAGTCTCACAGGGATAGAAAGTCTAACAGATGTAATTGGGCATAAACTTCCATGGGTAAAAAAGGTTGGAGTAGAAATTAGAGGCAAGGATATATTCTATATTACATTATATATTACTGGAAGTTTGACTGAGCATTGCATTTTTCTTTGTTTAAATTATTGTTCTGGGGTGGATCTGGGAAGTGGGGGGTTCAGTATGCAGGCTGCCCCAGGGGAAGAGACTAACCCCAGCCCCTCTCACTGCAGCAGCTTGGGTGGGGAAGAGAGGGAGAGGTAAGAAGTGCCTACCCATAGTCGCTGCTGCTACAGTGAGCACACAACCAGGAAAACAGTGCATGTTCCCCGGGTGTGGGACAGACCGACACACAGACAAACAGACACACAGACAGAGAAATATATATTGGATAGCTGTCCCTTTCTCCACCCTTGTCCCCTAGCTCATTCCGCAGCATAACTCCCTCCTGCTAGACCTTTCCCTTTCCATTTTATGAGAAACAAGCGAATTCCAGGCTTATCCCCTTGTCCTGAGATAATCAAACCCTGACCTAGCTTTAAGAAGAGAAAGCAGCATACCGAATTTGGTGGTCCTAGTTGTTACGGTTTAGGAGAGGTTCTTGAACACATAGACTCACTGATGGACGGAAGAATAGACAGACAGACACACCTTTCTAAAGTACATAGTAAGAAAATATATTATATTATATTATATTATATTATATTATATTATATTATATTATATTATATTATATTATTTCTTTAAGGTAGAGGTGGGGAATCTCAGGCCTAGGGGCTGAATACGGACCCCTGGCTTGCCTGGATCTGGCCCCTAAGGCTAAGGGGGCTCCCCCATCCCGAGTACTAGAAAGCTCATGCCTGCTGTGGAACTGGAGCACACAAAGTCTACTAGCCTGGACCCCATTAGGTTCTGGTTTGTGAGGGGATTGTGGGGAATGTCTTTCTCCTCCGTTAGGGGCCACGTCAGTACGGGGCTGGTTTTTCTTTTTTTGCTTCTCACTTGTGTGCAGCCCCAACTGATTTTTCCATGGGTCAGTGGCCCCTGACCCAAAAAAGGTTCCCCACCCCTGATGTAAGGTATCACAGGCCTCTTCATTGTTTATGGAGTGAGATGAGTCAGGGCACTGGTTTCTTTGGGGAGACCCCTGCCAGGGGGTTCAGGAATGTGTGTTTTGGAGCGTGCTTGCATACAGCTGAGCATGCTGCCCTGACTACCGCAGTCTAAAACTGCCTAGTTCTCTCTACAGACCCCTCCCTATGGAGTCAATAGGAATATCTACTGCAACAGGTCCAGAGAGCCAGATTCAATCCCTGGGGACCCATTCAGGGGCACAAATCTGCCTTCCTCAAGGCCTAATGTGAGACCCCAACACAACCACATCATGCCTGAGGAGATGGTGAAAACCTAATGGAACAGGCAATGCTCCATTCCTGGGTGGATCTTAGTTCTCCTCTCTGGCCACTTCGCTTCTGCCTAACCAAAGTGACTGGATCATCCACCATGAATTAGCCCCACAATATTTAACTTAATTAGTGAACCACAGAAACTGAATAATGGCCTGAATGGAGTCAAATAGGACTCAGCCTTACTCTCCAGAGTCCTGGGACTTTCCATGATGTAACATAGGGTGGGGGACAAATGGCTTGGTCATGGAGGTTGGGTCCATGGAGTAGTCTTAGCCAGGGGGTAGGAGTGGTGTCCCTGCCCAAGGTTTGTGGAAGGCTGGAGAGGGATGGCACGAGACAAATGTCTTGGTCATTGTTTCGGTCCATCCCCTCCAGGGTCCCTAGGGTTGGCCACTGTCGGCAGACAGTCTATTGGGCTAGATGGACCTTTGGTCTGACCCAGTACAGACATTGTAAGCTCAGGGCTCAGGGTCGGCGGTCTCAGTGGACCACCTTGATTTTCATGCACACCTGCTCCTGGGTGGCCAGGCTGGCAGCTCTCGTGCCCTAGGCAGACACTTTCCTGTGACCTAGTGCAGAGATTGTGGACGAGGTCCACGATATCCGCACTAGAGCAGGCGGGTGCCCGCCTCTTGCGGTCCAGGGCAAGCTCCCGGGAGCCGCCAGCCTGGTCCCGGGAAGAGGGGGAGGGCTGGGGGCATTGGGTGGGTGGCTCGAGCCGTGCCAGGTGCAGGGTCTGCTGGCTGGGTGCTGGCAGGCTTGCACCTGGCACGGGCACCGTAGCCAGCCCGTGCCCCTTTAAGGGCTCCGGGGCTGGGTGGGGGGCAGACGAGTTTCCCTGGTGTTGGCCAGAGTGGCCACCAGGGAAACATGGGGAGGGCTAGCCTCCCACTAGTTCAAAATAAGGGGCTACACACCCCTTAATTCGAACTAGCTAGTTCGAACTCGGCTTAATCCTCGTAAAATGAGGGTTTCCTAGTTCGAACTAAGCGCTCCGCTAGTTCGATTTAAATTCGAACTAACGGAGTTCTAGTGTAGCGCCTATGAAAGTTAGTTCGAACTAACGTCCGTTAGTTCGAACTAACTTTGTAGTGTAGACATACCCTTATTTCTTGGCAATTTTCCTTGTTATGGGTGTGAATGTTTTTTTAATTAACATAATTTTAAAATCAGAGGACATTTCTTTCTAATTCCTCTCTAGAAACTGTTCTTGACTGTGAATCCCAGGGATGAGAAATCTTATTCAAAAAAAAATGTTTTACGGATGTTTTTGTTTTAAGAACATAAATACAGTCCAGATATGGCAAATATGTGTAACTCATATGCTTGTGTGGCCCATGGCCTAGAAAGGGTTAAGCTTACCTGAGTCCTTCTGTACTGCTGATTGGGAGCCACTTGTGGTAAGTACCTCCCAGCCACAGCCTGCACGCCTGCTCCCTGTGCCAGCCCTGAGCCCACCCAAACTCCCTCCCACAGCCCACACTCTTCATCCCATCTTGTACCCAACACTCTGCCCCAGCCTGAAGCCCCCTCCTACATCCAAACTTGCTCCTAGAACTGACACTCATCATTCCCTCCTGCACCCCAACCCTGTGTCCTAGACAGATGAAAGTGTGTGTGGGAAAGCAACCAAGGGAGGGGGTGGAGTCAGTGGGGCTTTGGGGGAAGGATGGGGTCTTGGGGTAGGGGTAGATTCTGTGTTGCCCTTAAACGCAGAAAGTATTCTTGGACATAAAAAGGTTTGAGACCACTGCTCTAGAGAATGCCCATACATTGAGGCCACATTACAGAGACTTGGAAGTCATCTCAGAGAAGATCGGAGGGGACTGAGTGTCTGTGTGTTAAAGGATAAGTGTGCTTTTCTGCACGTGAACCATTGCGCTGCAACAAATGTGACAGAAGCTAGGTGAGGAAATCTGCATAGGAAACAACAATAGATTTATTGCCTGGCAGTTTTATTAAAAAAGCTATTTAAAAGTTATGCCAAGTACCCTTGCACTTGTGTGCATTACAGGCTGGTCTGTAGGAATTTCTCTAGAGGGGTACTTTTTTTGGACATGTGGACAACAATTCTTTTAAATGATAAAGGAGTTCAAAATAGTCATGCAATGGAGAATTTGAGTGGAAACAGTAATTGGTAAAATGATTTTGTTATACCTTCTGGGATCATGGCAGACCATGGCCCTCCTGCTCCCTCGGCTGCCTCTGTCTGTTGCTGCTCTATCTGCTTGGCAAATGTGGGTGGGGCTTCCAGCCAGTGGGGCTGGACCTGGGCCTGGGCCTGGGCCATACCTCATAGGTGGAGGCACTGTTCTCCTAGCCCTGCCGCCCTGCCACTAGCCTTGCCCCACTGCAACCCTGCATTCTCCCATCTCTCTAACACAATGGTTCCCAAACTCTCTTGGCCCGTGACCCACCTGGCTCAACACAAACCTTTCCAAGGGCCACCAGTTGCTAATGGAAACTTGCTGTTAATTACATAATTATGTCCAAGCCATTTTGCTAGTGCTGCAGCAAGGGAGAACAGTGTAATTTAACGAGTAAAAAGGAACTATTCATTTCAATTATTAAACTGATTAAGCACTGCAATTTTCTTAAGTTAGTTTATCAAGCTTCATTTTAAAGAAAGTAACATATTCATTTATGTCCAACACAAAAGATTCCCATGTTTTCTTTATTTATGGCAGGGGTGGGGAACCTTTTTTTGGGTTGGGGTCCACTGACCCACAGAAAAATCAACTGGGAACTACACAAGTGAAAAGCAAAAAACCCCAAAACAACCCCAAATAAACAAAAAACCCCCCCACTGATGCAGCCCCCAACTGAGAGGCTTCACTTCTTTGGTGCTCCAGCCCCAATGCGCGGGGAGGGGGCGGAGGAGGACAGTGAGGACTGAGGTTCAGGGCTTCCCATAACCCAGATTTACTCCTTTGGGGTTCCAGAGTTAGTGGATTTTGTGACCACCCCCCCACTCAGCCCCTGGGTTTGGGACAAAAATGGGGAGTCAGTGTGTGGGACAGGGCTTCCAGTGAGAGGAATGGTGGTTCAAGGTCTGGGTGGGAGGTGAGGTGCCTGAGCAGGCTGAGAGTAGGGTGCCTTGCTGGGGGAGGGGTCAAGAACAAGGAACGTTGCAGTGTGTGGCCAGGAAGGAGGGTTCAGTAGCAGGGGAGGGTGCAGGAGCCAGCTGGGGGAAGGTGTCTGGCTAGGGGAAGGGTGCTGGAGCAAGGCGGAGGAATGCAAATGCAGATGAACAAAATTGCAAATGAAGCATGGATTTGAATTTCCCTCATTTCATTTGCATAATTGCATCTGGCCACTTTTTCGAAATACCCTATTTCAAAAAAAGAAACGCTGTCTAGAAACGGTTATTTCAAAAGAAAACCCTTCTTTCAAAATAACTGTTAAACCTCATTTTTTTAGGAGTAAGGATTATTTCGAAAGAAGGGTTTTCTTTTAAAATAACCACGTTTAGACAGCATTTCTTTTTTTGAAATAGGGTATTTTGAAAAAGCAGCCAGGTACGATTATGCAAATGAAGTGCAGGAAATTCAAATACGTGCTTCATTTGCAATTTCATTAGTCTGCATTTGCATTCCTCTCTCGAAAGAGGAATGCAATGTAGACATTCCCTAAATTGGAAACCAACTGGCTAAGCAGAAGTTATGCAGGGAAACACCTTAGGATTACAGTGGATAAGAAGCTGATACTAGTCAAGAATGTGCCCATGGTGCCAAGCAGGATAATTGGGATGCATTAGGAGGAGCATTTCCAGTAGATCTAGGGAAGTGTTTCTTCCCCTTTATTCAGCACTGGTGAGGCCACATCTGGAGTATTGTGTCCAATTCTGGGCCCACCATTACAGACAGGATTTACATGCAATTGATAAAGTCCATCAAATGGCAACAAAATGACTTATGACTTAGGAGGAGAGGCTAAGGAATCTGGCTTTATTTAGTCTACAGAAGAATGAGGGGGTAGGGAGGAATTTGATAGCAGCCTTCAAATACCTGCAGGAGGATTCGAAAGAGGATGGAATGTGTCCGTTCTCAATGGTGACAGATGACAGAATGAGGAGCAATGGTCTCAAGTTGCAGTGGGGACTGTCTAGGTTGGATATTAGAAAATACTATTTCACTAGAGGTGCATTTACACTGCACCCTACCCTCAAAATAAGGGTACATTTTGAAATAACAGGCACATTTAAAGACACGGAATAACTATTTTGGGATACTTCCAGTATCCCGAAATAATGTCGCTGTCTACACGTGGCCTAGGAGGGCAGTGAAGCATGGGAATCAGTTACCTAGGGAGGTGGTGGAAGACTTCGTCCCTAGAGATTTTTTAGTCCTGCTCTGATAAAGCCCTGATTTGGATGATTTAGTTGGGGTTGGTCCTGCTTTTAGCAGGGAATTGGACTTGATGACCTCCTGAGCTCTCTTCCAACTCTAGGATTCCATGATTCTGTGAAGATTGACCTCCGGAGCCTTGATCTTCTGGTAAGTAGAGATGTGCCCTAACTGCCTGAGGTTAGGAAGAAGTTCATTTATGTGCAACTTATTCCTTAAACGAGACCATGTACTAGATTCCATGAATCACTAGTTTGATTTAGCACAGTGATTCCTACATGTTTTCCGTGTATAAGCAGAGTTGGTGGAATGCTGCAAAAAAAGTATGGCTATGTCTACATTGGCATGATCTTGCGCAAATACTCTTTAACGCAAGAGTTCTTGCGTTAAAGTATTTACGCAAGAGAGCGTCTACACTGGCATGTGCCTTTGCACAAGTGCATCCGTGCCAGTGTAGACGCTCTCTTGCGCAAGAAAGCTCCGATGGCCATTTTAGCCATCGAGCTTTCTTGCGCAAGAAATTCATGTTGCCTGTCTACACTGGCCTCTTGCGCAAGAACAGTTGCACGGGAGGGCTTATTCCTGAGCAGGAGCGTCACAGTTCTTGCACAAGAAGCACTGATTTCACACATTAGAACGTCAGTGTTCTTGCGCAAGAACTCCCCTCCAGTGTAGACAGGCAGCACGTTTTTGCGCAAAAGCGGCCACTTTGGCGCAAGATCGTGCCAATGCAGACACAGCCTACATGTTCCCTCAAATGTTGAATGGCTATTCATTTTCACTAGGGCAGGTCAAAAACTTCTCTCTAATCTAATGATTAATGGAAAGCTGGACTCTCAATTACATCACATTTTTCACAAAAAGTGATTTTTCACAGAAAATGTCTTTTGTCTACAAATTCATAAGGGTTTCACTCCTATTGAGGAGATGTGGCTATTCTTTAGATCGGGGTGGACAAAAGTCTCTCAGCGGGCTGGATCCAGCTCGCTTTGGGCTTTGATCCGGCCCGCGAGGCAATTACAGACCCCTCCTCCTAATGACAGGACTCATGATGGGGAGGAGCTCAGCTGAGCCCCTACATGCCCCACACTGCCACTGGAGAGGAGGCAGCGCCAGGACTCAAGCACCTCTATAGGGCCAGCCTGGAAGCATTGCTACCGCAGCCAGGCAGCCAGGGGCCAGCCCAGGAGACACTGCTTCTGCGGCCACACAGTCTGGGGTTGGCTCCGGAGGATGGAGACGCTGATACCACGGCACCTCCAGAGCTGGACCCGGACGGCCTGGCTGCAGTAGTGGTGCCTCCAGGCCAGCCCTAAGACACAGTAGCAGCACCTTCAGGGCCAGCCCTGGGTCACATAATTGTGGTAGCAGTGACTCCAGGGCGAGCCCCAGGCCATGTATCCGCAGTAGTGGCACCTCTGGGGCTGGCCCCGGGCCATGTGACTGCAGTGCCTCTGGGGCAGCCTGTAGGGCCTGCTGTGTAGCCATGACAGTGGCACCTCCTGGGCCAGCCCCAGGCCATGGTGCCTCTGTGGCAGGTGGTACCTGGGGTCCGGCCGCGTGGCTGCGGCAGTGGCACCTCCAGCCTCTGGGGTGGCCTGTGGCTGCAGTGCCTCGGGGTCAGCCCTGGATCGCATGGCCACAGCCGCAGTGTCTCCGGCCTTCGGAACCACGTGGCCCGCAGAAGCAGGGCCTCCCTCTGGGGCAGCAAGGACAGCGTGGCTGCAGCCATTGCTGCAAGGGAGCACGAAGCCAGGTAAGGTTCCCCCTCATGTCCAGACCCCCTCACTTACACCCTAATCCTGTCATTTACCTCCCCACCAACACCCAGCATCCCCAGCTTACTCCGACACCCTCCTTTGTTCTTTAACCCTCTCTCCTGGCCACACACTGCACCCTCCCTCGTTCTTGCTCCCTCCAACTGGCCAGAAACCCTACTCCCAGCCTGCTTCTGCACCCCAGCTACCTCCCAGATCCTGCACCCTGTCCCTATCCTACTTGCTGGGAGTCTTGTCTCACACTCTGTCCCCTTGGGGACAGCCACCACCAGTGTCACAGAGAACGAACCTGGCACCCTTGAACACAGGAAGGATAAAGGGGGCCCTGAAGGTAGGGAGGTTGGAGGGCTCCTTCAGTGTCACAGTGGATAAGGTACCTACCTCTGAAGCCTCATTTTTATCCCTACACCAGAGTCTAATCCACTAACTCCAGAACTCCAGAAAAATAAGTCTGGTCTATGGGAAGCCTGGAACCTCAGTTTCCCCCTTCACTTTCCCTCACTCTGTGGGGGAAGTTGTGGCCACGAGGAGTAACGGTAATTCGGACTAGGAAGCCTAGTCCGAACTACCTAGTCCGTGCCGCGCGGCACGGGGTTCGAACGAGCCGGGATTTTAAAATGGCGGCGCCCGGCTTATGCAAATGAAGCCCGGGAAATTCAAAGCCCGGGCTTCATTTGCAAGTGCAGTATGCCTACGTTACCCTCCTAGTTCCAACTAGGAGGGTAGTGTAGACATACCCCTAGAGTCCCAGGAGAGAACAGCATTGGCAGTATTTAATGATCACACAGCGGTGTCAGAGCTGTTCACATTTATCCAGCAGGGAGAAGGGCCACTTGCAATGACCATGCAGAGCGAGAGCCTGGATGGCCAGGTCTCAGCTGAGCTCCTTTGGGCACTAGAAGACATGTTGATCTCATAAACAACTTTGCCATTTGCTAGAAGTGCCTTCTCCTACCAAGTACTGCTGGCCCTTGCCCATGCTATTGGCTCCTCTGTCTCCTGCTGCCTCTCATCCATTTATCCCTCTCTTTTGCTATTTCTTTCCTCCCCCTTCTCTTGGGACCCATCTAATGTTCATCCTTCCTGCTGCTGCCACCTCTGCTCCTGCCCTTTCACCCATTTGCTGGTGCTTTCTCCCACTTTTAGCTGTCTCCACCGTCAATTTGCTGCCTTCTGCTGCTGCTATTACCACAGGCTTCTCCCTCCTCCCTTCCTAACTACTCTGTGATCTTGTCCAGGAAGACTGCTGATGCTGGGGGGTCTAGATTGGGATCTGATAAGAGCTGATCCAGCTGCTGTGGCATATGGTGGATCTGGCCAGCAGGAAGGTGTTTGTCTGAGAACGGCCCCCACAGACTCAGGGGATGGGATTGCCCCTGTGCATTCAGCAGGGAGTCTGGAATGATAGGATGGGGAGGGAGTGGAGATTATAACAGATTGGCTATCCAGCTGCCCAGGGGAGTTGAGGCTGGAGCCTGTGCGCACTGAGGAGAAGGTGCTGCCTTGGCTAGCAGTGCAGATGGAGTTAGGCAGTAGCCGAGACCACCCCATGAGAGGGCTTGTGGTCAAGCAAATTACTGCACCAAGCCCTGTTGTGCGCCCACCCACACAGGCTTTTTCCTTGGGCCTCCAGCCTGGGAGGCAGCTGTCCTGCATGCTAGGGGTCACTGAGGGGGGAAATGCAAAGCCTTGCTTCCCATAAGCATTCAGAGACTTTCTCCTTGGCCTGGGTGTTTGCTCAGTACTCTATACCTCACCTGCACCCTAACACTGTGCTCCAGCCTAGAGCCCCTTTCCTGCACCCAGTTTCCCTCCCAGAGCTTGCATCTCTTACCCCCTCCTGCTCCCAGAACTCTTGGTTCCAGCCTGGAGCCTGCACCCCCTGTCCCAGCCTAATGAAAGTGTGTGTGTGGGGAGAGCAAGTGATGGAGAGAGCGGGGGATGAAGTCTGTGGAGCCTCAGGGGTAGGGTGGGAGTTGCCCTAATACTTAAAAAATGTTCTTGTGCATAAAAAGGTTGGAGGCCACTGGTGAAGACATTAGGGATGTAGGCAGTTCCCAGGGATGTAGCTTCACTGTGGCAGGGAAACCACTTCCCTGGGAGCCAGGCCAGCAGGGGCTGACAGGCCTGCTCTCAGGGAGGCATCGCTGTGGGCTCAGCAATATAATGCTTATTTAAGAGCATGCAGCATGTTGCCCGTGAGATTTTCAGTGGTCACATAGTTACCTATTTAATCAACTTTTAACATCCCTAGTAGACATACCCTGTCTGCTCCATTCACATTCTCACTCAGCATGGGTGCTTGATACGAACAAAGGAATGGCCAGACTGGGTCAGACCAAAGGTGCATCTAACCCAGTATCTTGTCTGCCAACAGTGGCCAACACCAGATACCCCAGAGGGAGGGAATACAAGTAATCCTCACGTGATCCCACAGATCCTCTCCCCTGTTCAGTTGGAAAACAGTACTGCTCGTGGGATAGCACTCATCAGGCTTTCTAATGCACTGCAAGAGCCCAGCATATAAATTACTTCTAACATGTTATTAATATTTCTAAACCCAAGCATAACAAATATCTCAGGTCAGGCCTGAAAAAAGTCATTCATTTGGCTTAAAAATCATGAGGTTTTTTAAAAAATATATTATTTTTGGACTGTTTTCTGGATTCTGAGTCATTTGGGTGAACTCATGTCATATTTTAAACTTCTCTGTAATCATGACGGATAGAAACTTACTTTTTGAAGGCAAACACTGAGTTGTACATAATCATGAATCCAAGAGCTAGGGCTTGGAGGAAAAACAAAACTAAACAAAACAAAATCCTGCTAAAGTTGGCCACACACATAGATAATCATACTGTGCTGAGAAGCTCTCAGTATCTGTAGCTCCCACTGACATCTGTGGAAGTTGATGACACTAAGACTTTTGCTCATTGCTTTGGATCCGACATGCCAGCCTTGGAGTTTATGGATGTAGACTGTCGCTCTCCATAGACAGCTCAGCAAGTGTGTGGATACATTTCAAAGTGCTTGCTATTCCCTGCCTACATGTGCTCTGCATGTTAGGAAATAAAACGGGTTTAAGTTGTATTTCCTAATGATTATAGTTGTACAAGTTGACAGGCATATATCACTACACGTTTTTATGAGTCCCTGCCTTTGAGTCAGCCTTATGTGTGTCACATCATTTCTTTAAAAGAACAAACTAACTGTTGGGCTACTGTGTATGAAGGCATGTATGTGCGTGTCTGAAGAGATATATCCCAAATAAATATCCTTTACTCCTTAATCTTTCATTGTGTCTGTGTAGAGTACCATTGACATGAATGCAGACACACAGATCTATCTGTGTGGATCATTTTGTAGGAGTAGGGCCCAGATCCATAAAGGTATTTAGCCTTCTAACATCCATTGAAAGCAATGGACTTTAGGGCTACGTCTAGACTGCAAGCTTCTTTTGGAATAAGCTTTTCTGGAAGGGTATGTCTACACTAGCCCCCTAGTTCGATCTAGGGAGGCTAATGAGGGTGACCGAAATTGCAAATGAAGCGCAGGATTTAAATATCCCGCGTTTCATTAGCATGTTCCCGTCCAGTCGCCATTTTAGAAATTGACTAGGCCGAAGTAACTGCCCGCGTCTACACGCGGCAGTGAAACGGGATTCCAAATTAAAGCCCTACATTGAATTAGCTGTTATTCCTCCTGCAATGAGGTTTACCAGTAGTTGCTTCTGGGTGCTGTTGCCTAAGGCTAGCTGAGACATGTGCTTAAAGGGACCCTGCTGCTTGCTTGCTTACCTCTCCGAGGGACAGCAAAGCTTTTGCAGTGTGTGCTCTGGTTGCCCGGCTTTTGGACACCACAGCATACTCTTTGCCATGGAGCCGAAGCTGCCTGTGGGCATGCGATGGCCCCACACTGCTGCAGCTTCTGTTTGTGCAGGCTGCTTCCTGGCCCTGCACGAGCTCGACACCGAGCTCATCATTGAGACCCTCTCCCTGTGTGCGGAGCAAGGCCCTGGCAACTGCATCCCACAGTGAAGAGACGGTTTTGGAGGCTGGACACCAGTTCCGACTGGTGCGACCAGCTGGTCATGGAGTGGTGGGACAACCAGCAATGGCTCCATAACTTTCGTATGAGGAAGGCCACCTTCATGGAGCTGTGTGCCTGGCTTGCCCCTGCCCTCCATTGACGGGATACCCAGATACGACCCGCCATCCCCCTGGACAAGTGGGTCACCATCGCTGTCTGGAAGCTCGCCACCCCAGACAGTTAGTGGTCTATGGGCAAGTAGTTTGGCATGGGAAAGTCCACTGTCCGGGCCCTCCTCATGGAAGTAAGGTGTTCTCAGAATCTCTGGGGGGGGAGAAGTCTTGGAAAAGGGGACCCTAGGGAAAGGGGTGCGAGGCTGTGGGGGGTGGCCTGGGAGTGGAGGGAAAGTCCCATCCCTGGGGGGGATGTGCCATCCCGCCCTCACACAGCCCTGCAGGGGGTGGGGGACGACTCATAGGGGGTGGCTCCTGCGGTGTTTGAGGGGGAAAGGAGGAAGAGGGACTCCGGAACCTCCCAAGGGCTCAGGCACCCCCTCTCATTCTCTGTTTTCTGTATTTCTTTGTCTCCTTCTGCAGGTGGTGAAGGCCTAACTCCATCCTGCTATACAGGGTCATCTGCTTGGGAGACCTGGACCCCATCATGGCCAGATTTGCCACCCTGGGCTTCCCCACCTGCCGTGGGGCCATAGATGGAACCCATATTCCCATGCATGCACCACAGCATCGAGCCACCCAATACATCAACTGCAAGGGTTATTTCTGCATGGTGCTGCAGGCCCTGGTCTACCACCATGGACAGTTCATGGACATTTTTGTTGGGTGGTTGGGCAGAGCTCACGATGCACACATTTTCAGGAATTCCAGCCTCTACCACTAGCTGGAGGTTGGCACATTCTTCCCCCAGCGTGACTGTCAGGTTGGGGATGTGCAGATGTAGGGATAACATATTAATATATTGAAAATGATTCCCCCAAATGAAAGTGACTCCCCATAATTTGTTCCCCACAACTTAAAGTGTTTAGATTTATTATTAATTCTTCTTCTTATTATTATTATTATTATTATTTGTTAAGATTGTTAAATGTTTAGATTTATCATTATTATTGCCCCTTTAGAATATAATGTATTAGGTTATGTAATTTAGAATTTAAGAATATAATCCTATGTAGCCAGAAACAGCCCCCCCTCTGTGCTCCAGGGCATGCTCAAGCTTGTGCAAGGGGCTGCTTGAAATTGACATTGCCGAGATACATTGTAACAATGCACTGTCAATCCACTAACTCTGCTATGGGAGCCAAGCCCTGTAATTGACTAAGGGCATTATTACTTACTTAACGCCTGTTCTCTTTAAAACATTGTAACTTTATTCAGCACTCAGAGAATGTTTTAAGCAATACCATCCAGAAACTTTTTGTAACTACAACTCTGAGATATGTAAAATTATTATTATACAAAAATATTGTGTGGGAAACATTAATTAAGGAATGTATGTAAGAGAGAGAGTGCTTGGATGATGAGTGAATGGTTCTGAGAGGTGCCAGCCTGAGAATACAGCAACAAAGGGCTGAAAAAGGCGTCAGGTGCCAGTGCAACCAAAAGGTGTCAAATACTGAAGGTCCACCCGATGAGATCACTGTCAAGCACCTGGCAGCCACCCTGGAGACATCAGCATGATGCAGCAATTTCCATAGACTGGCATAGGAAAAAATTCCTATAAGAACTGGACTAAAAAACTATGGAATCAGAGTCCAAGGTTCTGCTGCCAGCCTACCAGGAGCTTCAGATGCACATCTGATCAGGACTTTGCTCCCCACTACCATCACTTGTGTACAGAATACCTGGCCATTTTTCTGTCACAAGCAACTTCCAGGCTGGTAACTATAACAAATACACAGAACCTGAATAAATGGATGAATGAATGTTTATATGTATAAGGGTTAAGTAGTTAAACAACGTTGTTTGCTTCTATCTTTTCTTTATTTTTTATTATTATCTTTACAATAAACGTGGCTTTTTACCTTATCCCCCTCATAAGATCCTGCTTGCTTTTATTTGGTATAACATAGATGCCACTGTGCATCATGGGGGATGTGGCCTACTCCTCATGCCATGGCTGATGAAGCTATACACCTGCCACCTGGACCTCAGCAGGGACCAATTTAATACCCACCTAAACAGGGCCTGTATCCATGTGGAATGCGCCGTGCACAGCTGCCATCCATCAGGCCCATCAAATGAGGGTGCACATCTGGGAAGCTCTGAGGGAGAGTTTCTTTGAAAGACCCCACCAACTCTCCCCATGACTCCCCTCCCCCTAGAGGCCTGTGCGTTGCCCCTCTCTGCCTTTCCCACAACAATCTTTCCCTTCCCCCCTTCCTTGGTATCAGTACAGATACCAGTTTTGTGTTGAAAACCAAGAACTTTGTATTTTGTCCATAATAAAAGTAACTAGGGAGGAGCAGGATTCAGAACCTAGAATCATAGAATCATAGAACCATAGAGCTGGAAAAGACCTCAGGAGGTCATCAAGTCCAGCCCTCTGCTCTAGGCAGGACCAATCCCAACTAAATCAACCCGGCCAGGGCTTTGTCAAGCCAAGACTTAAACACCTCTAGGGATGGAGACTCCACTACTTCCCTAGAGAACCCATTCCAGTGCTTCACTGCCCTCCTAGTGAAATAGTTTTTCCTGATATCCAACTTGTACCTCTCCCACCACAACTTGAGACCATTGCTCCTTGTTCTGCCATCTGTCACTACTGAGAACAGCCTCTCTCCAGCCTCTTTGGAACCTCCCTTCAGGAAATTGAAGGCTGCTATCAAATCCCCCCTCACTCCTATCTTCTGCAGACTAAACAGACCCAACTCCCTCAGCCTCTCCTCATAAGTCATATGCTCCAGCCCCCTAATCATTTTGGTTGCCCTCTGCTGGACTCTCTCCAATGCGTCCACATCCTTTTTGTAGTGGGGGGCCCGGAATTGGACACAATACTCCAGATGTGGCCTCACCAAAGCCGAATAAAGGGGAATAATGACATCTCTGGATCTGCTGGCAATGCTCCTCTTAATGCAACCTAATATGCCATTAGCCTTTTTGGCTACAAGGGAACACTGTTGACTCATATCCAGCTTCTTATCCACTGTAACCCCCAGGTCCTTTTCTGCAGAACTACTACTTAGCTGGTTGGTCCCCAGCTTGTAACTATGCTTTGGATTCTTCCGTCTTGTTGAACCTCATCAGATTTCTTGTGGCCCAATCCTCCAATTTGTCTAAGTCACTCTGGACGCTATCTCTGCCCTCAAGCGTATCTACTTCTCCCCCTAGCTTAGTATCATCTGCAAACTTGCTGAGGGTGCAATCCATCCCCTCATCCAGGTCATTAATAAAGATATTGAACAAAACC
Source organism: Pelodiscus sinensis (assembly GCF_049634645.1). Lineage (NCBI taxonomy): Eukaryota > Metazoa > Chordata > Testudines > Trionychidae > Pelodiscus > Pelodiscus sinensis. Next base: position 849,046 of record NW_027465948.1, on the reverse strand, counting down.
GGTCCTAGAACCAAACCTTGGGGCACTCCGCTAGAAACCAACCACCATCCTGACATCGAGCCATTGATCACTACCCGCTGGGCCCGGCCTTCTAGCCATCTTTCTATCCATCTTACCGTCCATTTATCCAATCCACATTCCCTTAACTTGCTGGCAAGAATATTGTGGCAGACGGTATCAAAAGCCTTGCTAAAGTCAAGTATATCACATCCACTGACTTTCCCACGTCCACAGAGCCAGTTACCTCATCACAGAAGCTAATCAGATTGGTCAGGCATGACTTGCCCTTTGTGAATCCATGCTGACTATTCCTAATCAGTTTCCTCTCTTCCAAGTACCTCGAAATGGATTCCTTAAGGATCGCTTCCATGATTTTTCCAGGAACCGAGGTAAGACTGACCAGCCTATAGTTCCCTGGATCGTCCTTCTTCCCTTTTTTGAAGATGGGCACTACATTTGCCTTTTTCCAATCATCCGGGATTTCTCCCGACCTCCACGACTTTTCAAAGATAATGGCCAAAGACTCCTCAATGACATTTGCCAACTCCTTCGGTACCCTCGGATGCATTAAGTCTGGACCCATGGATTTGTGTACGTTTAGCTTTTCTAAATAGTTCCTAACCTGTTCTTTACCCACCAAGGGCTGTCCATCTTCATCCCATCTTGTGTCATTTAGCGCATTAGTCCGGGAGCCCACCTTGTCCGTGAATACAGAGGCAAAGAAAGCATTGAGTACTTCAGCTTTCCCCACATCATCTGTCACTAGGTTACCTCCTTCATCCAGTAGGGGCCGCACACCCTGTCTGATCACTTTCTTATTATTAACATGCCTGTAGAAACCTTTCTTGTTATCCTTCACATCCGTAGCCAATCGCAATTCCATTTCCGCTTTCGCCTTCCTGATAACCCCCCCGGCATTCTTGAGCTATACATTTATAGTTCTCCCTGGTCATTTGTCCAAGTGTCCACTTTTTGTAAGCTTCCTTTTTGTGCTTAAGTTTAGCAAGGATTTCCCCTGTAAGCCAATCCGGTCTCCTACCATGTTTGCCTCTCTTGCTACGTGTCGGGATGGTTACTTTCTGTGCCTTCAATAAGGCTTCTTTAAAATACTGCCAGCTGTCCTGGACTCCTTTCCCCTTCATGTTAGCATCCCAGGGGATTCTGCCCATCCGGTCTCTGAGGGAGTCAAAATCTGCTTTTTTGAAGTCCAAGGTGTGTATTTGACTACTCTCTTTTCTTCCTTTGGTCAGGATCCTGAAATCTACCATCTCATTATCACTGCCTCCAAGGTTGTCACCCACCTCTACTTCCCCTATTAGTTCCTCCCTGTTTGTGAGCAGACGGTCAAGCTGCGCATGGCCCCTGGTTGGATCCTTTAGCACTTGTGTCAAGAAGTTATCCCCAATATTGTCCAAAAACTTCCTGAATTGCCTGTGTACTGCCATATTGGTTTCCCAACAGATGTCAGGGTGATTAAAGTCCCCCACAAGAACCACGGCCTGAGATCTGGAAGCTTCTCTCAGGTGTCCGAAGAAAGCCTCATCTACCTCATCCACCTGATTCGGTGGCTTGTAGCAGACACCAACCACAACATCACTGCTGTTGTTTGCTCCTCTAAACTTAACCCATAGACTCTCAACAGGTTTTTCTCCCTCTTTATACTGGAGTTCAGAGCAGTCATAGTGCTCTCTTACATATAGTGCAACTCCTCCTCCTTTTCTTCCCTGGATAGGGCCAAGGAGGAGGGGGACTCAGGGCTGGGAATGGTGCGTGGTGCAGCTGGAAGTGCCACCTCAGGTCTCAGGACCTCGGCAACCTCGGGAAGTGGGTGGGGCCTGGGACAACAGGAGAAGCAGGAGCAGGGAGGGCAGTGGGAGCAGCGGGGACAGGGACAGGGACAGGAGCTGGGTGTGCCATCATTTCATATATGGTAGCACACATGTTTTGGCTCTGCTGCACCATCTGAGCCCATATTTGGGTCCCATCTAGACTGCAAGCCTCTTTCGAAAGAGCATCTAGACTACAACCGGTACTTTTGAAAAAGCAAGCCACTTTTTCAAAAGAGAGCACCGAGACAGTCTGGATGCTCGCTTTCGAAAAAGCACAGTTTGCAATACATAGTGCCTTTTTTTGAAAGAGCACTTTTGAAAAAAGGCGTTATTCCTCGTACAACGAGGTTTTCCATAGTTAAAAAACCAGCCATGGTCTTTCGATTTACTTTCAAAAGAACATGGCAGCAGTTTAGATGCAGGGGAAGTTTTTTCAAAAAAAGGCCACTTTTTTGGAAAAAACCCTGTAGTCTAGACACACCCTGGCTACATCTACATTGGCAAGATTTTGCACAAATACTTATAACGCAAGAGTTTTTGCATTAAAGTATTTGTGCAAGAGAGCGTCTACACTGGCATGTACTTTTGTGCAAGAGATGTGCTTTTGCGCAAAAGCATCCGTGCCGGTGTAGACGCTCTCTTGCGCAAGAAAGCTCCCATGGCCATTTTAGCCATCGAGATTTCTTGCACAGGAAATTCCTGTTGCCTGTCTACACTGGCCTCTTGCACAAGAACACTTCTTCAAGAGGGCTTATTCCTGAGCGGGCGCATCATAGTTCTTGCGCAAGAACTCGCGGCCAGGTAGACAGGCGGCAAGTTTTTGCGCAAAATCTCGCAAATGTAGACACGGCCCCTGAGCGTCCTCCTGGTCCTTCTGGGCCAGGATCCGTTGCATGCCTTGGAGGATGACCACGTGCTGTCTCATCAGGTCCCCCTGGACCCTCCTGCACTTGTTGCTCCCCCAGGGTCAGGCGGCTGCCTCAGCTGGCGGTGATCGCCCATTAGTGATGCTAGTCCGGCTGTGGAGAATAAAGAGGAAGAGGCGGTCAGTCATCCATGCAGACACTGTCCCTGAGTCCGTGCCCTCCTCTGTGAGCTGAGAACAAGAGTCCTCAGGCTAGAGGGCAGGGATGTTCCAGGAGCAAGGCTATGTGTGGCCTGGACATCGGCCCTGCCTCACAGAGGCCCTGAGGTGCCCAGGGGACCATGCTTCTTGCTCCCCCCCCATCCTCATCCCACAGACAGGCAGGGCAAGGGAAGTGGTCGGCCACAGTGGGATGCCATGGGCAGGAGAGGGGCCTGGAGCAGTCTGCTCTTCCATGGGGGCTGCACGCACACCTGCCAGCGCTGTCCGTGGAAGTGGGTGGTGCCTCAAGTGTGCAGGCATTCCTGTGTGTCGTGTGCGGCACTCCTAAGTCTGTGTGCAGCCACGTGTGTGCCCTTGTCCCCAGCCTGCTTCCAGCAGTGGTTAGTGGTGGGAGGGCATCTCCCACAGGGGTCAGATGTGTGTGTGGCCTCCCCAGAGCCCGTGAACAGGACCCTGGGGACAGGGCCGGATGGAGGCATGGGTGAGCCGGGCAGCTGCCCAAGGCGCCAGCCGATGAGGGGCGCCTAATGGCAGCTGTAAGGGGTGCATGGCGTCCCTTACAGCTGCCATCAGGAGCCACGTGCCCGGATCCCGCAGCGCCGGCCCCGCGGCGCTGGCCAACAGCACCCTTCCACCCATGGCTGCGGGGCCCTGCACGGCCCAGCGTGCGTGCCAGCAGCGCTGGCCGGACCAGGCTGGGCAGCGCATGTGCTGTGCACCCTGGGGGTGGCCCCGGGCTGCGCGCCAGTGGCCGTGACCAGCTCGCGCATGCGCCGAGCGCCCTGGGGGGCAGGCCCACGCATGCACCCTGCAGGGCCTGGGGGTGGCGCCGCATGCCTGGGCCCAGGGTGCCAAAGGGCTCGGGCTGGCCCTGCCTGGAGGTGCTTTGGGGCTGCCTCCTGGGGCTGCATGTTGCAGACTGGCACTGCATGTAGTTCCACGTGCACGGAGTGTAGCACAATATCCAGGCCAAGATGACCAAGCGACGATTGCATCCCATCCCCTCTGCGCCCGCCTTCCCTGCCCTGTGTGTGTGAAAAACAGAGCACTCACCTGATGATTCCTCCTCGTCCTCAGAGAATGCGTGTAAGACATCCAGGCCCTGGGGTACGGGCTTGAGGGTGAGGGTGACTGTGCTGGCTGTCTCCTCCTCCTCCTCCAGCTCGTCGTCGGATTCTTCCTCCTCCTGGCCTGGGAGCCCTGGGTTGGCAAAGATGAGCATCTCCAGCCCCAAGTCCACCACCAGGGGGGAGGAAGGGGCTGAACCACCCCCCAGGATGTGGTGGAGCTCAGCGTAGTAGGGCTAGGAGTGGGGTCCTGCCCCAGAGAGAGAGCTGTGCTCCCTTGCCCTCGCATAGCCCTGGCAGAGCTCCTTCACTTTGCTCCATACTTGTATGAGGTTCTGGAAGTGGTGGCCTCTTGTGGCCCGAGCCTCGGCCATCCGACCGTATATGTCGGCGTTGTGCCACTGGGAGCCGAGATCCTGCAGGGTCTCCTGCTCACCCCACACCTACAGGAAGGCCAGGATCTCTGCCCCGGACCACTATGGCACAAACCTCTTCGGGCCTCTGGCTGAGTCCTGGGAGCCCTGGTCATGCTCCCTGTGAGGGCCAGAGAGGTCTCAGGAGGCTTGTGGCTGGGCCATGGGTCCCAATTAGTGTGGCAGTCACAGCCACGCAGTGAGGTGCAGCTCTCTGGGCCAGCCCCCTGCCACAAGTGTTGTCCCAGGTGCCTGCAGCTTTAAGAGCTGGCCGGAGACAGGGACTATAGAGATCTGATTAGATTGGACGGAGTGGCCACCAGGGCACCTGTGCTATTTCCTGGAGGCCTCTTCTTTCAAAAGAACTCCCTCTTCTGCTCTTTCAGACAAAGACGTCTTCCTCGTGAAAGAACCCCTTGGTTCTTTCAACTTTTTGTCAAAAGAATGCAATAGCAGTATGGACGCAAGTATTTTTTTCTGGACTAACGGCAGTTATTCTGGAAAAACACTGCAGTGTAGACATACCCTAAGAGTCGAAATACCTCTGAGGTTCTGGGCATAAGGCCCTTAGACGTGGTGTCTGCCCTTTAGGTCTGAATAGGGTTTCCTGCCCCGCAGGTATACTAAGAAAGACATGACACTCCCTCACTCCGACCTAATTCTCCACTTGAGTCATTTTCTCCTGTTTTTTGTCTTGTTGCTGAAACTTTCAATTTTCTCTTTTTTTTAAAAAGATATTGTTTTGAGTTTCCCCTGCCACTCTTTTGTGCTACTGTTCTGTCACCTGACGTGGCTACCATTGCATTGAGTCAGCTTAGGGTTATCATCTTTCCTGACCAGAGGGATGGGACACCATTGCTGTAAATGGCGTCCAGTCCATCCAGTTGGGAAAAATGGTAAGCCTAATTGTCAGCTCTTCCTAGTCTTGCCTGTGTACAAGAGATGCTTCATTAAATGATGCAACACAGGAGGCAGTTTGTATTGGCCCATGCGAGACACGGTTATATAGGCCTCTCCGAGCTGTCCAGGCCCCACAGTGGATGCCTCAACCATCAGATGGATGGGACCCATGGTGCCCAGGTAATTATCTGGGAAAATCTAGCACAGGGCAGTCAGAGGGGGTCATGCCCCCAAGCACACACCACAGTGGTGGGACCTGGAACAACCAACAGCCTACTGTGCTCCACCATCTCCCAGCTGGGTTGCTCTACTTCACTATGGTGGTGGCCGGGAAGCAGAGTGTCCTGGCCCTAGTCTCAGTACCCAGTGGGGTGAAGCAGGAGTGGGATTTGGGGGAAGAGATAGAGAGGGCTTGGGGCTCTCAAGTTTTCCAATCAGGGCTGCTGCTAATGCAGCAGCAGCCAGAGCCCAAGACCCTATCAATTGCTGCTGGAGCACCACACACTTTGGGTAGCTCGGAGGGAGGAAGTGCCACACCCCTTATGCGCGAAGCCATGTCCCTTCACCTCACCCGGGGTCCACAAAGGACATCATATGCAGAGACACAACTGGTTTTAATGAAGGAACAAGCCATGAACAGGAATTAATGACAATATTGGACTGCTCTCTGTAACAGAGCAGCATTCACCTCTCTTGAGTACCCCTTCTGGCTAAGCACACGTGCCTGCACTCTCTTGTCTGACTTCGGTGACACAGTCTCTGGCCGAGTCTCACTCATTGTGTGTGCTCATCAAAACCCCTTCCAGGGTACACATCTAATCGGAGCCTATCTTGGTTAGCTCTCTTATGTCCTTTTAAGTTTGTTCCCCACTCAAAGAGAGTGGTGTCCCCAGAGCTACCCCACCAAAATACAGCATTTTTGCCCTTACCTCAGGGCTTTATTTCAAAGTCCCATCACAGTCCAGCACTCGCCAATAGCTCTTCACAAGAGCTGTGTCCAGACTCAGGGGTTTTTTCGAAAAAAGTAGCCTTTTTTCGAAAGAACTTCCCCTGCGTCCAGACTCAAGCCGCGTTCTTTCGAAAGTAAATCGAAAGAATGTGGCTTTTCTTTCGACGGCGGTACACCTAATTCTACGAGGAAGAACGCCTTTTTCGAGGGAGATCCGTCGAAAGTAAGTGAGTGTGGACGGGGGGAGCCCTTTTTTTCGAAAGTATTGGCCTCCAGGAAGAAGCCCTGGTGGACAATCGGGGCCATGGGTTGCATGTCTGTGGTTCCTGGCTGCAGCCATTCCTTAAAGGGACAGGCACCCTCACAGCCACTTGTTGCAGAGAAGGAGCCAGAGCACACGGCTACTTTGCTGCAGCATGTCCCAGCCCCAAGAGCGTCCTGGCCCTTCCAGAGAGCCTTCTGGGGACCCAGCCAAGGGCTCCAAACGCCGGGCACCATCCTGGTCTGGCGCAGAGATCAAGAGCCTGCTGGAGCTCTGGGGAGAGGAGGAGGCCTTACAGGCCCTCAAAAGCCGGCGGCGAAACGCAGATATTTATGGCCGCATGGCTGAAGCCCTGGCCCAGAAGGGCCACTACCCCCGCACCCAGGACCAGGTGCGGTCCAAAGTAAAAGAGCTGCGCCAGGGGTACGTCAAAGCCAGGGAGGAGAGCTCCCGTTCTGGGGCAGCCCCCCACTACTGCCCCTACTACCCCGAGCTGAACCAGATCCTGGGTGGCAGTGGAGAAGCACGCACACCACGGCGGTTCGTACAGTCTGGATTGGCAGACCCCATGGTGGATGCTCCCGAGCAGGACCCAGAGCAGTCTGGAGACGGGGACATGGTCCCAGAGGAGGAGGACAGTGAGGAGACGGCGACCCTCACCCTGGAGCCAGTCACCCAGACCCCAGAGGCCTCCCAGGCGTCATCTGGCGCAGGAGAGGAAGCAGCAGGTGAGTGCAGTGAGGTTGTGTAACACCCGGGGGGGGGAGGTAGGTGGGTGCACAGTGGGTGATGCACAAGGGAAACCTGTCATGCTCAGGCTGATGCCCAGGTCACACACACACACACAGTGTAACCTTCAGAATGTCTGATTCCCCTGTCTCAAGGGAGAGGGCATGCCCTTTTGGACAGCTGTTGCACACATGACTGATTGTGATAGAAATGTAGCCGTGTTACTCTGATCTGAGGAAGTGGGTCTGGCCCAGGAAAGCTCATCCCCTAATAAACCATCCTGTTAGTATTTTAAGTGCTACAGAGTCCAGTTTTTAGGACTGATTGTGTGTTCTTCTTTTCCTCCACAGCCAGACCAGCCGTGGAAGAGGGCCGCAGCACCCCAGCCCCACCTCCATCTCCATCTCGGGGACATGGGAGCCGCAGACACAGGCGTGTCTATGCGAACATCCTCAGGCAGCACGTGGAGGCCGTGCAGGAGCTGAACTCCATCCTCAGAGAGAGGGCGGAGGCAGAGGATCGCTGGCGTGACCGGCTCATGGACGAGCTGGTCCTGCAGCGCACTTCCCTGTGTGCCACTCTCAGGGAGGTCTGCGGCTTGCCTGCTCCTGTGCCTGGTCCTGCTCCTCCAGCACCCCATGACCCCACCCCACCAAACCCCCCTTCCACAACAGCATCCCTTTCCCTCCTTGGACCTCCCTCTCCCCCAGCCCCCCCAGTTCCCCAGCCCCTCTCTCCCCCTGGCCCTCCTCTCCCCCAGGCTTCCACGTCCTAAGAGCACCCCAGCCAGCCAACCGACAGGTGCACCACCCGATCCCGTAGCCGTGGAGCACCCCAAACACGAGGCCCAGGCAGGAGAGGGAAATCTGGCAAGCACCGTGCAACCTGATCCCCTTCCCCCCTCCAGGTTTCCAGTCCCCTTCCCCCCTCCAGGTTTCCAGTCCCCTTCCCCCCTCCAGGTTTCAAGCACCCCCATCACCCCAGTTAAAGCACAAACAAAGGGTTCAACAAAATGTTTCTTTATTGTAAATAGTGTTTTCAACAACAAAAATGAAAAAAAATGTGTTATGTTTGCTACATTTATACTATTGTTTGAGAATATGTACAAACATTAAACATAACATTTTAGTTTGCAACACACCCTGGTGTTACTGATGTGTCCAAACAGGGTCAGGAGATGGGTTGTGGAGGGAAGCTTCTATTGGGCCAGGGCCCAGTCCCCAGGCAGAAGCCCCTAAGTAGAGTCAGTGGCCTCCACTGGAGAATTGCTCCCGGAGGGCCTCCCGGATGCCAACAGCAGACCGGTGAGCCTGGCGGATGGCAGCTGTCCGGGGCTGGGCAAAGTGCCTCTCCTGGCCATCAGCACCTCTACCCCACCCTGGTAGGAAGGCATCCCCTTTCCTCTCCACCAGGTTATGGAGAACGCAACACGCGGCCACCACCTCAGGGATGTTGCTCTCCCCCATGTCGAGGCGTGTGAGCAAGCACCGGAATCTGCCTTTTAAACGTCCGAACGCACATTCCACCTGGTTGCGAACCCGGTTAAGGTGAGCATTAAACTGCTCCTTGCTCGCATCCAGGTGGCCGGTGTAGGGCTTCATCAGCCACGGCATCAGGGGATAGGCGGCATCAGCCACTATGCACACTGGCATGTGCACATCCCCAACCGCAAACTCACGATGTGGGAAAAATGTTCCTTCCTGAAGCCTCCGGTAGAGGTCCGAGTTCCTGAAGATGCGGGCATCGTGTGCCCGCCCTGACCACCCAACACAAATGTCCGAAAATTGGCCACGATGGTCGACCAGGGCCTGGAGGACCATAGAAAAGTAGCCCTTTCTGTTGATGAATTGGGCTGCTCGATGGGGCGGTGCACGGATTGCAATGTGTGTCCCATCGAGCGCTCCTCCGCAATTCGGGAAGCCGAGGGCAGCAAAGCCGGCCATGACGCTGTCCAGATCTGGTAGACAGATGAGCCTGTTGAGCAGCTCTGAATTGATGGCCCTCACCACCTGCAGAACGAGACAGACAACAAAATGTTAGAAGGGGTGCCTTATCTCTTAGGAGGAGAACCCACCGCCCACCTTCCCTCTCAAACACCCCGGGAATCCCCTCCTCAGAACCCCCCCCCCAACAATTCAGGGTGAGTGGAGGAGCTCCCTCCCACTCCCACTCCACTTGGCCCTTCCTGACAGTCTCCCTTCCCCCCACCCCAAACTGTGACTGTCCCCAGACAATGACTTACCTCCATCAGGATGGATCCTACGGTAGACCTGCCCACGCCAAATTGGTGTCCCACGGAGCGGTAGCTGTCGGGGGTTGCCAGCTTCCAGAGGGCAATGGCGATCCTCTTTTCCAGGGGGATGGCGGGCCGCAGGTGGGTGTCTTGCCGTTGCAGAGCAGGGGCGAGCCAGGTACACAGCTCCTGGGAAGTGGTCTTTCGCATCTGGAAGTTGCGTAGCCAGTCTTGGTCATCCCAGATCTCCATCACGAGCCGGTCCCACCAGTCAGAGCTGGTGTCAAACCTCCAAACACGCCTGTCCACGAAAAAGTTTGGAGGCAAGGGCAGTGCGGCTGCTTGACGGAGGAGCCCCTCGTACCTCTGGTCTGGGTCCAGCTCGGGAAGTAGCCTCATGACAGTGTCATGCAGATGCAGCAACAGCTGCAGTATGGTGGTGTGGGGCCATCGCCTGCCCAGGGGCAGCTCTGGCTCCATGCCAAAAAAAAGGGTCTCAAAGCGAAAAACCTCAAAAGAAAAAAGCTGCTGGGGTGTCCCAGGAAGCTGAGCACTCCAAAGCAGCACTGCAATGCCTTGCTTACTTCCTCGAGGGACAGCAAAGGCAGCTGCAGGAGCAGAGCAACGGGTGTTCAGGAGTGTCCCTCTCACCACGCGTCTCTGCAAAGAGCAGGCAGGCAGCACCCGGAAGGAAATGCTGCCCCCATGCCCTGGCAGAAGCAGTTCCGGGTGGCTTTCAATTTCGAAAGAGCGTCCAGCAGTCTGGATGCTCTTTTTCGAAAAAGCGGATCGATTTTTCGATCCGCGTATTGTAGTCTAGACACGCTCTTTCGAAAGAGGCTCTTTCGAAAGATGCTTTCGAAAGAGCCTCTTTCGAAAGAAGCCTGCAGTCTAGACATAGCCAAGGAGCTGTCTGCAGTGCTGCCACTCTCTCAGGCAGCCTGTCTCCTGGTTCTGCATACCTTGTGGCCTCCAGAGACACTGACTGATACTGGTCTTTCCGCTGCTTTTATAGGACTTTCCTGGCCCTGATTGGTTGCTTCTCCCACAGCCACTCCAGTCTGTCTGGAGGACTTTTTTATTGTGTCTCTAGGGTATGGTCAGACCATAGGGCCTCCAGGAGGGGATCCCAAGGCCAGGTCAATTGCATCACGTTCCCTTTGTCTGTAAAAATGTTTATGGACGAAAAGAATCATAGAATCGTAGAATACTAGGACTGGAAGGGACCGCGAGAGGTCATCGAATCCAGGCCCCTACCCTCATGGAAAGACCAAATACTGTCTAGACCATCCCTGATAGACATTCATTTAACCTACTCTTAAATATCTCCAGAGATGGGGATTCCACAACCTCCCTGGGCAATTTCTTCCAGGCTGTGTCTAGACTGCATCCTTTTTCTGTAAAAGGGATGCAAATTAGACACATCGCAATTGCAAATGAAGCGAGGATTTAAATACCCCCGCTTCATTTGCATAAACATGGCTGCCGCTTTTTTCTGGCTCGGAGCTTTGCCGGAAAAAGCGCCAGTCTAGACGGGGATCTTTCGGAAAATAAAGCCTTTTCCGAAAGATCCCTTATTCCTTTTTTTAAGAGGTATAAGGGATCTTTTGGAAAAGGCTTTATTTTCCGAAAGATCCCCGTCTAGACTGGCGCTTTTTTCCGGCAAAGCTCCGAGCCGGAAAAAAGCAGCAGCCATGTTTGTGCAAATGAAGCAGGGGGGATTTAAATCCCCACCTCATTTGCGATTGCGATGTGTCTAATTTGCGTCCCTTTTACGGAAAAAGGATGCATTCTAGACACAGCCCTAGTGTTTGACTACCCTGATAGTTAGGAACTTTTTCCTAATGTCCAACCTAAATCTCCCTTGCTGCAGTTTAAGCCCATTGCTTCTTGTTCTATCCTCAGAGGCCAAGATGAACAAGTTTTCTCCCTCCTCCTTATGACACCCTTTTAGATACCTGAAAACGGCTATCATGTTCCCCCTCAGTCTTCTCTTTTCTAAACTAAACAAACCCAATTCTTTCAGCTTTCCTTCATAGGTCATGTTCTCTAGACCTTTAATCATTCTTGTTGCTCTTCTCTGGACCCTCTCCAGTTTCTCCACATCTTTCTTGAAATGTGGTGCCCAGAACTGGACACAATACTCCAACTGAGGCCTAACCAGCGCAGAGTAGAGTGGAAGAATGACTTCTCATGTCTTGCTGACAACAAGCAGTATAAGAACCTCTATAGAGTAGTGAAGGAAAAAAGAGCCTCTTCCCAGGATTATCCCTGTCCCTGTCCCTACAGATAGAATCATAGAATCATGCGGAGTATAATTTGATGTATTTCTACAACAGGGAATATAAATAACAAACCCAAACCACTAGGTGGAGGCAGATATTTTGAGGAGTTTGTGAGAAAACTTTCAAAAAAGAGAAGTAATATTGGAATTCTGCTTTAAGTCATTTGGCTCACATCTCAGCAGAGTGATCTGTACAATGCTGGATCTTTAATTTTTTTCCATGAAAGAACCTGGTTAAAATCTTTTAAATAAATCAGGTTATTTCCACTCTCCTATTTGTCTGTGCTCTAATAGGGATAGAAAAAATATAATTATTGGCTAATAATGGCTTATATTTGAATCAGAGAGTTAGTAAAATTATTTCAAAAGGAAAATCTCTCTAGAAATGCATATTGTTGTTGCATCAAATTCTGCCGTCCTTGCTCAGATCCTCCCAGGTATTGAGATTCCTGGCTCCCATTGGTTTCAATGGAAATTAGTCTAAATACCTTTGAAGATCTGGGCCTCATACCCTACTCTGACAAAACTTAGGTTGAATTAGAGTCAGTCAAACGCTGAGCGGGATTAAGGTGTGCATCTTACTGCACATTGTACAAAAGCTTCTTGCTATCAGTCTATTTTTTGCAGTACAGCTGCTCCCCGAGTGGTCGAGTTAAGAACGTTCGCACTTACGACCAAAGCTCCCATGGAGCAGTCGTAAAGGCGGTCCCCGTGTTACGAATGTGACCCGCGCTTACAAACAGCGTGGTCACGTGTAACTCAATGGGGTCCAAGTTACAAACTGATCGAGTTACAGCCAAGTGTTTGGTCTGTAAGTCGGAGAGAGGCTGTAATGTTTTTTCTGTATTCACCAGTTTTGTTTTCTTGCCTCCTTGGACATGTTGGACTTTGTACATAATGGTGAATAAATGGTATATTTATCATCCTCTCTGACTGTAATGTGTTTTGAGTGATGGCAAATTGTCAAGCCATATTCAGTACAGGCTGATCAATTGATACCTATTAGTGAGATAAGCATGTGAATTGTAAGCCCAGGACTTGCTAAGGGCAGGATCCCACTACTACTTGCTGCAGGACAGTGTGCGTTGCTGCAGAACTCTTAGTTGTGTATGTGCACATGACTTGTTTTTGTAAAAATCTGGCCCTGGGGCAAATAAACTAACATTCAACCAACGATTCAGCTTTTTATCTTGTAAAATACAACCAACTGATAAGTAAAATACAACTAAGTAATAAGTAAAGTTTCCTTTTGAGGATATACTATTGCACCAAGATCGGAATGAAGGTTATATGCTAACTTATGAGTTCCCTGACGTCTGCACGGTGTTTGTGATGACTTTGCTACACACATTGGTGTCCTTAATCTGTTCTGTGGTCCTGGGGTTATTTGTCACATGCACAAACATTATTCCTATTGCTGATCCACCCATAGTGGACTGATATTGGATGCCTTGCTCTCATGTGAACAGATACAACGAACAAGCATTGTTACAGTTACCTGTACATGATGCTGTGTTTTTGAAAGGCCTGAACTTATGGAGCAGGCGTAGACAGTGAGGGATGCATAAAACTAGCAGAGACAGGAAGTCTCTCTGTGATGACCATGCCCTTAGCTTCTTGTGGAAGTGACCTCCTGTGCATGTATTAAATATGGAGTACTCTTGAACTGTACTGCTGTACACTTTCTATCTAGCGCAGTTGTATAAGACCCCAGTTTGCACAATGGTATGGAACTGGGGCTTAGCCACAACAGACCCTGAATCAGGGAGAAAGTTTCCTAAATATGTAGTATTATTACACTAGTTTCATGTTGGTACCTGGTCAAAGTAGGCTTATCTTCTTGCTTAATTATCTTCTCTGTTGTGCTGTGAATAAATATTACTTAATGACAGTTAAGGACCATCTTATTCTGAGTTTGTACAGGTCGTAAGGCAATGAGATTCTGGCCTATGACTGGGACTATGAGGCAGTACCGCAATACAAATAATCACATGCTGATCTACAGAAATATTTTTCTGCCTTGGACATCCCCACTAGCTTGAGAGATCCAGATGTATCAGTTAGTGAAAATGGAAGCATGTGAACTTGACAGCTTCAGTTTCAGTCCCCTTGTTTCCTGCACTGAGTGTTTTTTCTGCTTTTTACACTAAATGGTAAGCATGTCCACATAATAGTGTGATGAAGATGGATGGATGGGAGGTTTTGACTTCCTTAGTCATGGCGTACTGTTGCAGGAAGGAGGTTTGCTGGGAAGAGATGGGGTCGATCTGACCACAAAAGGGAAGGACATCTTAATGCAGTGACTCACCAATCTTATTAGAAGGGCTTTAAACTAAGTTGAGTAGGGGCAGGTGACAAAAGGCAACTAGGTTCAAAAGGTATCTTTAATAGAGGACTAGTTCTTTGGGGAGAATCAGATATGGAAAATTAGAGTAGAATTACAGGAGCAACAAGAGGGAAATTCCTGGGGGGAACTTGATCAATCCCTTAGATCAGTGTTTCTCAAAGTGATCCGTGAAACCACTTTGAGAAAGTTGCTAACTGGCCGCGCCGGTGTGTTTATTTATGTTGGAAATAAGCCAGGACACTCTGGATGCAGGTGAAAACAAGCAGAGGATTTATTATACATCAGCTGATGGAGTGACACGCAGGGGTTACCCTGGTGAACACTGGTTAATTAACACAATACAATAGATTATATAGTCAGCAGGAGGACGGAGGAAAAATGATTTGATAGGTCTAGCAGCAAGACGAAATGAGCACATAAGCCAATAGAACTACACAAGATTACATAATATCTCCACCCATTGCAAAGTAACAGCTCGTTAATTAATATACAGGTGGTTATTGTTCAAATGCCAAAACATGTCAGCAAAACAGTAATAACATTTTAGTCTCCATAGATGATGATGTTGCTATAGGAGGCGGGTATGGCCTTGATGTGGTGCAGCACTTGGTTCTCAGGCTTATTATCTAGGAGTGAAGCAAGACAGTTTAAGCAAATTTTATGAATGTTATCTCAAGCAAAATGTGTTACGTTACCAACTGAGACCCAGTTCGAGTGTTTTAGAACGTGGTTGCTATGGTGCCCAGGGTCTTTTACTGTCTGCAGTTCTTATCCTGACTGTGGTGTTCCCAGGCCTTAATCCTAGAATGGAGTTATGCTGTTTAGAGGCCTACTAGCACATTTAGGGCTGCCTCAGTTTACCCTACAATTTACCAGCACTGAGGCCACGGAGCCTTGCAGGTCCCTTTGGCTCTGGTTAGCCAGTCATAGCAAAAGGAGCTGTGGCTGCTGCTTCCCATGGCTCCCTTTGGCTGCAAACAGCAAATCGGATCCAATGGGAGCCACGAGGCTTTGTGGCTGCGGCACCAGTAAATAAACACACCAGTGTAGCCAGTTAGCAGTTTTCTCAAAGTGGTTTCATGGACCATTTTGAGTGTCACTGCTTTAGACGTCTACTCACAAATTCAAGGAATAACAGGAATAAGCAGTCAGAATTGGGAGTACTAATAGACAAGTCATAACTGAGCTTAAGTGGCATCTCAGATACTTGATGGGATAAATCTCATAACTGCAGTATTGGCATAGAGGGGTACATCTTGTTCAGGAAGAGCATGTAGGAATAAAAGGGAGGTGGTGTTGTATTGTACACTTGTTCTGAGTTCCAGAAAGAGGCAAGAGGCAGACCAGCTGAAAGTCTCTGGGTAAAGACGAAGTGGGGAAAACACATCCAAACCAGGAGGAGGAGGGAGATGAGGCATTTCTAGAACAAATAAAACAAATATCCAGACCCTTATAGTAATGAGGGACTTTACCTACCTAGGCATCAGTGGGAAAAGTAATATGATAAAACACAAAATATCCAATAAGTTCTTGGAATGTCATGGGGACAATGCTTTGTTTCAGAAACTGAAGGAAGTAACCCAGGGCATAGGCATTTAAGAATTGATTCTGACCAACAGGGAGGAGATGGTTGTGAACCTGTAGGTAGAGGCCTATTTGGGAGAAAGTGATTATGAATAAGGCTGTGAATCATTCATGGAGGTCACAGAAATCACGAAACAAAAAACAGGACTATGTAGCACTTTAAAGACTAACAAGATGGTTTATTAGGTGATGAGCTTCCGTGGGCCAGACCCACTTCCTCAGATCAAATAGTGGAAGAAAATTGACACAACCATATATACCAAAGGATACCATCAAAAAAATGAACACATATGAAAAGGACAAATCAAATGTCATGTGTTCATTTTTTTGATTGTATCCCTTTGGTATATACGGTTGTGCCAATTTTCTTCCACTATTTGATCTGAGGAAGTGGGTCTGGCCCACGAAAGCTCATCACCTAATAAACCATCTTGTTAGTCTTTAAAGTTCTACATAGTCCTGGTTTTTGTTTCAGCTACACGAGACTAACACGGCTACATTTCTATCACAGAAATCATGGATTCTGTGACTTTCTGGGACCTTTGTGACTTCCACAGTAGTTGGCGTGGTACATCTCAGGGCATCCCTGGGGCCAGATGCTGTGCTGGAGCATTGGTTGGAGAGCAGTCAGGGTACCCTGGGCAGTTCACCCACCTAGAGTGGAAGTAGTAGTGGCACCCTAGCCTGCTCTCAGAGCGGTGGAGTCTGCTGGAGTGCTGCCTTTCCCCAGCACCTAAAATTTATTTAGGGCAATTTTTAGTAAAAGTCATAGACAGGTGACAGGTCATCTTAACCATAGTTCTCTCCAGCAAAGTGACAGAGTCCCTGTGTGCCTACCTGGTCATCAACAGTTTATGGAATTTGCTTAGGTCACAAGGATGTCACAATAGTGCTTGTGTAAGTTTAACTGGAAGTTCTGGTTGACAGACTGAGAGGCCATCTATCTCTCAGTACTGGAGCTAGTTGGAGAAAGGATTGAGAGAAGGTGTTGAGGAAAGACTAAACCATGAATACATTTGTGAGTGAACAGGAGGTAATTGATAGAGGTAAGGGTCACTATTGTATTTTTTATATCCAACCTGTAGCCACACATACACATACAAGAGCATGGGTGCATAGAAACGTGTAATATTCTCCATTTCTATGACCAGATCATTAGCTGCTGTAAATCCAGTGAGCCTCTACTGACTTCCCTTTTAATTGACGTGAGTTGAAGGACTGGCCTACAGCCTCTGAACCTGGAAACTAAATGGAGGATAACAAAGCGTTTCTTAGCAACATTAGTGCTCTTAATCCTTCACCATTACTATTGCAACTGTATGGGCAATGTAAGTTACAGTTCTGATTCCATCTGCATCTGGGTGTTGGAATCGAAGGGTAAGGATGGGTAATCGCCTAATCTTGAGCAATCTTTCATGGGAAGGGTAAATTCTGATCAATTCCTCCTCCATGCCTTGGAATGCTGTTACAATGGAGACAGATAAATATGGCATTTCAGATTTCTTGTTAAATATTAAGTCTCCAGGAGAATTTCTGCTGAGAGACACATGGGAGATAAAATCCTGATTTTATTAATACATCAACTATGTCACAGTTTCATAGAGTTTAAGGCTGGTAGGTCATTAGATCATGTACTTTAATCTTCTGTATGTCACAAACCATTACGTTTCACCTAGCAACCCTATGCTGAAACCAAAACTTGTCTTGGACTAAAAATTGTCACTCTTGAAGGGTATGTCAACACAGTAGTGTTAATTTGGAATAACTGATGTTATTGCAAAATAACATAGTCCGCATCTACACAGCAAGCCATTATTTCAACATAATGTCAAATAATGTCAAGCTGGAGGACTTCTTTCTCCAACTCCTATAACCCGCATTTTATGGGGAGTAAGGGAAGTAGGAGGAAGAGTGCTCTTTCCCCGACTTCCTGCTGTGTAGACAGCGCCAAAAGCCGAAATAAACTATTTCAACTTAAGCTGCACAATTGGTAGCTCAAGTTGTGTAGCTTATTTCTGCTTTAGCCCTGCTGTGTAGATGTGCCCAAGACCTAGGAGACTAAGATGCTGTGTGCTGCAGACAGAGGATAGGAGAAACTGAAATGCTACCAATGCCTGAGGCCTTTGCAATGGTAGAGAAATGATTAGGTCAGAAATGCCCTGATGATCCTGGTGGTTGATCAGTGCCCCATACTCCCGAAGAAGACAAATTCCCAACCTCCCAAACAATAATCCCTGCTAGTCTGACCCAGGGAAAATTCCTCCCCACCCTCAAATCTGGAGATCAATTGCATCCTGACCAATGTTCTCTCCAATTCTACGTGTAGAATACATTTGATGTGCATTGAGGCATGTACGGATGTGTACAACCATTAGAAACACATGTCTGCCACCCAAGTGCTCAGTTTACGGGTAACACTGATCCTGGCTATGTGAGCAAGACTTACCAAGACTTAATCTCTGAGGCTTCACATAAAGGTATGGGGCAATCACCCTACCCATGGAAAACACCTAGCTAGATAATTTCATGGAGGTTAGGTCCATAAAAGGCTATTAGCCAGGGGATAAAATGGTGTCCTTGGCCTGTGTTTGTCAGAGGCTGGAGAGGGATGGCAGGAGATAAATCGCTTGATTGTTGTCTTCTGTCCACCCTCTCTGGGGCACCTGGTGCTGGCCACTGTCGGCAGACAGGATACTGGGCTAGATGGACCTTTGGTCTGACCCAGTACGGCCGTTCTTATGTTCTTATGTTGTGCATTGGGGGAAAATCTTTTAGGGTCTCTAGAGGCAACTGGACAAATACCTATTCCATGTGTCTTCTCTGCAAGTATTTAAATTACCATAAAATAAAACTGAAGCCTTTTTTCAAAACAGAGTGCATAAAGTTTGACTTCTAAATTCATACAGTGGGGTCTTTAAAAAGTGGCTTGATTTTCAAGAGATACTGAACCCCTAGAAGTTCTTTGCACCATCCATAGGTAATTCTGGGTGCTCAGCACTTTTGGAAATGACACCCTGACTAAGCAAAACACTTCAGCATGTGTTTAACTTTAGATTTATTTGTTGGCATTGAGTTAGGCATGTGATTAATTTGTTGAATCAGGATGTAGGCGTGTTAATATGGATTGAGGAGTTTTAGTTTAGGCACCCAGTTTTAAAAATCTTGGCTCTAAATTATTCTGTGTGCTATCAAAATGCCTAAATTAATAGTAAAGGTGGAAAAGATTATTTTATGTGGGGATCTTATTTAAAAGGAGCAGCTTTTCCTTATTATAATCCGTCCCCCCACAATAGCTCTGCAAACAGACATGGTCACCATGAGGGAAGAAAAGGATTTGCATGATTCCCAGGTCCACTTATCACCATGTCTGGTCTCCTACAGAGTCTTTACTAGATAGTGAATTAAAGACACAAGCCCTGAATCCCAACATCAATGATAACCAGCAGAATCCTTTCCTTTAATTTCAGCTGTTTACAGCGAGGTTGTTTTCCTCCTGGACCATATGGACGATCAAGATAAGGCCTCTATTGCCCTTCAGATTGTCAAGATAGCTGAGACCAAACTGGCTGTCGTTGTGACTGTTCTGCTAGAAAAGCTTCAGCAGGATGAGGTAGGGCAGTTTCATCAAATCACATCTGTTTTCCATGTTTCCACTCCAAATTCTGTTTGACTTCATGGAAGTAATTCAATACAGAACTTGGCTCAGCCCACCTTCAGTGTAATCAGTATTTACCCTTCTGTCTTCATGCAAAACTCATCATGCAAAATTCTGTTACAGATCAGGATGATATAATAAAGAGACACTCAGAGGAGCACTGTCCTTTTGTACACACTGGAGTACATGGGCTGTAGATTATAAAAGTGCACTGTAGGGGTATCTATAATCTCTTATAGCAGTATTTTGTCCTCCTTTAGCATCTTCATCCAAAAACCTCAAAGCACTTACCTACTTACGCATGAATTCGGTTTTACAGCCCCTTTGGGAGAGTGATAAACATCCCCATTTACTGATGGGCTGTGTCATGGGGAATTAAATAACTTGCTCAACACCACATAGTGAGTTAGTAGAAGAATGGTGAATAAAACCCATGTGAACTGACTCTCTGCTCTAAACCCAAGACAACACTTCTTAATTATAATGACATATGATTGGGATATAGCTCTGAAGGGTTCTTAAATAATCCAAACCCCTTTTTCTTTTATTAATACTCGCATCCAGCAAAGTCCATTTCTCTATTAAGGGTCAACACAGAAGGCATTTTAGTTTCAAGTACCAGGAAGCCAAGACAAGCAGTTCATTTCTGGCTCGCTTGAATAGTGTGGGGCGCTTGTATTCATAAGTTATCAATTATGATTTTCAATTAAAAATCCTCCTTACATTTAAAAATGAATGGAAAGAGGCAGAGCCTCTCCCCACTAGAGCAGTAATAATAGCAGTTTGCAGAGGCATCCTTTAAAAGCACAACCACTGGAATGTGTAGCCAACCATTGGCTTTGAACATTCCAAAGTGCTTTATGACCTTAGCAGGCAGTTCACACCTTCAGCTGCCTGAATTCAGAGTTATAGACTCACAGGAGACAGATGTGAAAGGCTTGTTGGATCATCCAATTTCCCAGCAGTGCCTTTTTCATTTTTTGGGGCCAAACCAATTTTAAAAGCTCCTAGTGACTGGGTTTCCACCACTTTCCAATGAAGACGATGTAATAACCTGATAGATGTCTTATAGCTGGGGCATTTTTCCTGATGTTAAAGTCTAAATTTTATGTCTCTGATACTGCCCCCTGCTGTGCAATGTATGTGCTGCAGGGTAAGAAACACTGACTCCTAAGCATCCTCACTCCACAGTGCATGCTATGCAGCAAGGAGGTGGTGGCTGGCTGGAGTAGGCAGTCACGGTTGTGCTGACTCTGTGGAGGAGAGCTGACCTGATCTGAGCCCAGGGGAGTCCAGTTGTTTTCCCACTGTGATGTGATACGATTCATTTTAGATCCAAGAGAAACCAGGACACTCCAGGGATACTTAACCACTTTCTTATTTATTGCAAGCTTTAAGCAGTTATGACAGTTGTTTAAGTTTTACAAGCCTTAAAAACAATTACTACACAATTTAAACCTTAAATGCCATACATTCTAAAGCAAGAATATAGTGCAAAGCAATGCAAAAGCAATTAATAAAAGAGCTACTATAATACAATAAGAAAGACTAGTTCACTTACACTTCACCCGTATGCTACCTACAGTAGCAGGCAGGAGGCCAGGGTTCCTTTTCTTCCCATGCATTGGAACACCATGCACTGGATCACCGGTGTGAAGGGCCTATTTACTTCTAGTTACATCGAGCAGTACCTGTGGGTCAATCCTGCTCATTCCCTCCCACAGATTGTTCTTACTAAGCCCATTTTATAGCAAAGCGAGACTTGGTTGTTCTAATAATATTTACCAATTGATTACGTATTGTGTAGGATATGGAACATGCCCAATACCCTATCTGGAGTACATCCTGTCACTCAGGATGTTGCTGCTATGTGCATAGTTGACAGCTGTATGGCTGCATCTGTAATTTGTGGTTATCAGAAACAGAAGTACCTGTACAAGATTGCTTGCCATGTGTTCTTGACATAGTCTCACGTACCATGCTTCATCTGCATTGTTATGCAAAACATTCCTTCCTCTCACAGCTTCTCCCATGACCTTGCCTGCATGCTTATGTGCACCAGACTTGAGACAGGCCTGGGTTTTGCTTGTTAGAGATCCGCACGTGTTAAAGGGAGACGTGGCCATTTATTGTCAAGGCAGGCTCCCCTACACCCACCCAACCTCACCCTGATGCATGAGGTCAGATCCCATAGAGGTTGCAGGTCTCTATTTAAAAGTCAGTTCTGCTGGCCTCCCTGCACTTTTTAAAATTTTCTCCTGAATTACTTCCAAGCTGTTGATCTTTTCTGGGGAATGTGGTGCCAAAAAAGTGAAATAAGCCAGAAGCAGTCACACCTCAGATGAACAATGAGAAACTGTTGTCTTCCTGCTTTATGACAAGATTCCTGTATGTAACAAACCCAACCCAGATGGCTGACTTTTTTTTTCACTGTCACTCCAGGTCACTTGTTGTTTCCCACTTTTTTCCCTCTCATTATGTCAGTTATATTGACCCCCTCTCTAGGTGCGCTAGTTTGCAGTTCTCTGAAATCAGTCTTGTTCTGCTCAGGTTTCTAATTTCTCTGTGCCCCTCTTTATTATTTCTCTGTCACAACTCATACCTTCAACTCCTCCATATTTAGTATCATCTGTGAATTTGAACTTTGATGGACCCCATAAAAGAGACCTTCAAGTGTGCTACTGTCAATGTAGAGGTAACTCCTGAGCTAATTTTCCCTAAAAGCTGCAGAAGATTTACTGCAGGAGTTGGGTATTTTATCATTGTATTTACAAATTCTGTCTGGAGTGGATAAAAAAAGGCATGATGCTAATAATAACAATAACAACAATAACAATAATAATAATAATAACAACAATAATAATAATAAACGAAATTAGATAAGGGGGCAGTGCAGGGCCCTTATTCTGATTAAAAATTTGTAAATTGCTCAGCTTCTTCTGAAATGCTGCTAGCTGGGGTGATTGTGGAGGGCATAGCAAGTTTTATACAAATGAAGACTAGGGGTTACTTGAGTGAGTATGCAGGCTGAGAATCAGTGTGGTCTAGTGGAGAGGACTCCAGATAGTGAATCAGAAGACCTGAATTATTTTCCTGGCTATTGATCTGCTCTTTTAGCCTGGGCTAGTTGTTTCATGTTTAGATTGTAAACTCTTTTGGGCAGAAGCTTATTAGCGTAAGTGTTACTATATTGCGTTACTATATTAGCTTATAGCATTACTATATTGTCATCAAGGAAACATTTCCCCCAATTGTTCTTTTATGTTTTGTCCCCAGAAAAACAGAGTAGACATTTACTGTATCCTGGAGAAAGTATTACAGCAGGATGCCCAGGTCCTAAAGAGAAGGCTACTGAGCAAAATAATAACACTTGCCTCAAAGCACATGAGAGAGACTCAGGTAAGTTAGATTAAGGGAAGTGTTGGAGCATAAGCTTTTGTGGTCAAAGACCCACTTCGCTGCTTTTGCAGATTCAGACTAACACGGCTACCCCTCTGATACTCAGGTAAGTTAGTTTTCCCTATATGCTAATGACAGGAATGAAAGCTTAAACTAATTAAAACATTTTTTGTAAACTATATACTGAAACTCCAGGATTAATGACTGCTAGGGGCCCACAGATCCCCACACCGTCCTCCAGAAATCCCAGGTCCTATGCAGCATGTGACTAGTTTCATCTTGTTCAAGTTACACGTGTGCTTAAGTGCTTTGTAAGGTCAGGATATTGTGACATATATCAGATGCAGAGAGGCCTACCGTTTCTTAACAAGCAAGTATTTTGTGAAGTCTCCTAGGGATTTCATTATTGATACTGATTTTGTGTGGAAGGTGCTCTGATACTATGGTGTTAAGCAGCAGGATGAAACCTTTAAACAGAATCTGAGCTGTTTCCAAAAGAAGCAGTATTTGGATTTAGGGTATAGTTTATTCAGGAAAATTCTCTGAATATCTTGAAGCTGCCCACCTCCTCTGAGGGAAAAATATCATGTCACTATGATAGCCAATCATCCACCACAAATAGCTAATAGCGAATAGTCTAAGCAGCTTGCAAACAACTGAAAGGCTGACAAGTGTTTAGGCAAACAATTCAATGATTATTTATGACTCATGATTCTGTTCTCAGAAAGTTGGGTGGAAAACAGAAATAAGAACTTGATTCATTTGAGCAGCATTGGCTGGTGTAGTTGGCTTTAATCACTTCAGTCTCTCTCTTTTTGTATTTTTTAAGGAAGCAACAAATGAACTAAAAGTGGCAGCGAGCAACACATTAGTGGCTCTGGCACGCTGCTATTTCGGTGAGGTGATGTATGAGCTTCAATGTCATCTGAATCCACTGAAGCTGTCTGACGTGTTCACTTTGATTACGCTGGGCAACCTATCATCAGCCTATCGTAGGTCAACTTCCATCTTTTGTTTCAAAGTTATTGTCTTCCATTTAAGGACAGAGGTTCACGCTCTGTACAGCTACACAGAGTGCTATTTGGGGGGCATGAGATGAACTGCTGTGGCTGGTTCCAGTTGCTAGACCATGAGCTATCCACACCAAGGTGCAAGCTCTTATGCCCCATTTGAAGTTCTTAAAGGACAGGATTGAGGAAAATCAGGTCTAGTGGAGCTCTTCTCCATTCCATTTCTCATCCCTCCCCAGTGCTCTCTCTCCTACTCTGGGAGAGGATTGGGCATCTGGCACAGCTGCACATTGGTGGAGAATGCTCCTCCTCAGGGTAAATCCCCCACTGATTTTTTACTTCTGCCTTATCATTTGTGTACGCAGCACAAAATGACCTAGGAGCCCATAGCATCCGACCCAGCGGTGTTTCTAAATGCGATAGTAAGAAGGCAGATAACAGTCAATTGTCTCTCTTCCTTTTCTTCTGGTCCTTCTTTTCAGCACTCAAGTGCATTCCTTTTGTGGGAATGACCCTGTACGGCATGAGCTCCATGCGGATGTTAGACGACGAGAGCAGGCTGATGCAACAATTTTGTGGTGGTAAGTGCCAGCACTTATTGTAGATGTCCAAAATGGATATTTAGGGGCCTTGGTACAGAGTTAAGTGACTGATCGTTTACAAACAGGCTCTGAACTGGATTGTACCAGGGGCTGAGTCCTCATGCTCCTGTGGCACTCAGTGGAGTTGAGAGTACTCCTTACTTTGCTGGAGGTGCTGAGCATTTGTAAGTTCAGGCCCTTTATGACTTGTGGCTATTTTAAAAATAAACAAAAGCTGATGCTGCCCATGTGCCAGGAAACTCCTGGGGGAGAATGTGCAGGCAACAGACTG
This sequence comes from Pelodiscus sinensis, assembly GCF_049634645.1. NCBI lineage: Eukaryota > Metazoa > Chordata > Testudines > Trionychidae > Pelodiscus > Pelodiscus sinensis. Next base: position 824,425 of record NW_027465948.1, on the reverse strand, counting down.
AATTACATTTAAAAATTTCCCGTTTTCCACCCCTCCACCCATTCCTCCTCTTTAGTTGCTTAATTATCATCTCCTTTCACCCTCTTTCTCTGTCCTCTGGTCTTCTCCACTTCTCTCTTCCTTTGCTTTTTAGTTGATGCTCAAGTAAGGCCACGTCTACACTATGCAGAAGATCAATGCTGCTGCAGTTGATCACCAGGGTCCAAATTAGCAGGTCTAGTGAAGACCCACTAATTCGAACTGAGTGGGTGCTCCCGTTGGCACCGGTAGTCCTGCTTCTCATGAGGAATAACACTCCTGTCAACCTTCCACTGTGTGGACAGTCTGAAAACACGATTTAAGATACATCAACTCCAGCTACATAATTAACATAGCTGGAGTTGCGTACCTTAAGTCAACTTTCCCCTTTAGTGTAGATCAGGCCTAAGGGATTAATCCTACACCTTTGAGATAAATGGGAATTTTGCCATTAGCTTCATAGAACATAGGATTGAGCCTTAATTTTCCTTTCAAGGGCAGCGGGTGCATCTAATTTTAGGGCAAAATGCTGTCAAATCTCAGTATAGCTAATAGGAGTTAGGGGCACTGAACATCTTTCAGACAAACTGTAACCCAACAGGAAATCATACAGTTTTAGGGCTAAATAAGCAATAACTGCAGAGGACATGAATCATTCAGAAAACAGCTGGTCAAAATATTTTGGTTTTGTATTACATTTTTCATATTTTTTTCCAAGTTGATGGAATATTAAACTGAAAAAATGTCAATGACAGTTTTAATCAGGATGTGTTCAGTGTTTTTGTGCAGCTAAAAAGGTGGCTGAAATTTGTTGATTTTTGAAACATGTGAATGATCTTTGTAATTTGAAATTTTGAAAAAAACAAGAGTAAACACTTTTAATTTAATTTCAACTACCTTTACAATCAGCTCTAATTAAGAGGTAACAAGGGAGAAAAAAATATGTTTTCAAATGATGGGAATTAAAAAGAGATGGAGAGAGACAAAAGAGAAGAAAGCCTTTTGAGAAACAAGAAACGGAAAGGAGGGAAGAGAAATCATTCAAAACTGTTATTGGATTTCATCAGCTGTTCCTGAATTGGGAATGGAATTGTAATAAACTACAAGCCTGGGTGTGTCCACTGATAAAACAACGTATCCTTATTACTAGTGCATCCTTTTCATATTGCCTGTCTTTTTTCCTTCCATGCAGTTCTGGAAAAATGGTCAAGGGCAGTAAATGTATATTTTAGTAACTGGGAAAAGTGGCCATTTCCCAAAATGGGTAAATCTCAGTTCTGTGATGAAATTCTTCCCCTCTATCGTCATGTGACAAGCAAATGGACCACATGTGAAGATTTGGAGGTGAGAATTGTAGGCTTTCTAAACCTTTATGAGAAATTGTATTGTTAAATTCTCTGTGTATGGCACTCTTTGTGATGATGGAGTTCAATGGCAGGTTCTTTGGGATAGAACGGAGTATGATGTAAAACATTTAAAAAAGATTATAATGTCACAATCTCATGGAAATTCTGTCTGTACATAGTGTGCATAGATTCCAGTTTTGTCACCTGACATGCAGATGAATATAGGAGAATGGGCTAAATTCATTCCTGGCAGATGTCTATTCAGTTCCAGTAGAGTTACAGCAGGAATGAGTTGGTTTAGTGTGCATACTAATCTGGGGAAATATCCCACTTGGGAAAGTTGTGAGGTGCAGTAGAATATAATTCTGAAACCAACACCATAGCTGTGTCTAGACTGGAAAAACTTGCCAGCTGTCTACACTGGCTGCTTGAATTTCCGGAAAAGCACTGACGATCTCATGTAAGATCGTCACTGCTTTTCCGGAAATACTATGCTGCTCCCGTTCAGGCAAAAGTCCTTTTCCGAAAGACTTTTGCGCAAAAGGGCCAGTGTAGACAGCACAGTAGTGTTTTCTGCAAAAAAGCCCCGATCGCGAAAATGGCAATTGGGGCTTTTTTGCGGAAAAGCGTGTCTAGATTGGCCACGGACGCTTTTCCGCAAAAAGTGCTTTTGCGGAAAAGCATCCTGCCAATCTAGACGTGCTTTTCCGAAAATGCTTTTAACGGAAAACTTTTCCGTTAAAAGCATTTTCGGAAAATCATGCCAGTGTAGACGAAGCCATGCATGAGTCTTAACTCTTTACCAGGAAATATTGAGATAGGGCTGTTTCAACAGTGGAAAAGGGAAATTGCACTCGTCAGAAGTAGAAAAGATGGGCCCATTGCATGATATTGAATGAATTTGTAGGAACATAAATTCTGTGTCTCTATGTAGCTCAAGCAGGCCATTATCAAAGCCCTTGGTACTATGATGAGCCTCCTCCTGCATAAAGAAGAGCATCAAGATAAGGTGTTCGAACAGATCCCATGGCTTCTTGAGCAATATAAAGAGGATGTTAATGTTTTTCATGTCACCAAGGTGAGATACTTATTAAAATAACTATCAATGTGTGCGCATAGGTGAACTGCACTAGCTGCTACCAGTGGCGTTTCCTGGTCTACATAGTGACTTGTTAGATAATAGATAAACACACAAGTCTTGATTTTATAGACATGGTGACACAGGTGACAAGTTTTGTAGGTAAAAGCCTCTCATGAAAAGTATCTTCTGTTTCTGGAGATGATAAGGAGGTAAGAAACAAAACACCTTTTCCCTCCCCCCCCATAAGATACTCCCTCCTTGTGATTTACTGGTACATCCTATCAACTCTGTGTCTCTCTTTTAGATTATAAATAAACTCCTCAGAGCAGGGGCTGCTGTGTGTTGTCTCTGGGCAGTATTAAGTAAACTGCCAGTAGCTGAAAATTAATACTAAGAAGGCCTGAAGTGCATTGCTTTAGATTATATAACTAGATAGATATAAAATCACTGTCTATTTCATCTACTGTTGTGTACAGGGCTGTTGTAGCTGTGTTGGTTCAAGGATATTAGAGAGACAAGGTGGGTGAGATAATATAATTAAAGATATTATTTCACCCACTTTGTCTCTCTTATTTCATCTACCCTCAGTATCACATGACCAAGGTAACTCTTGTCTGCTGATAGTGAGAGGATGGAGTGAGGGCAGTTGGCTTCAGTAGTATGATTGAGCATGCTCAGTCTCTGTGAGCTGGCTCAGTACAAGCCAAGCAGCAAATCCAGGGCCACAACCCTGCTGCCCTTCCCCCCTCCCCACTTCCTCCATGGTTTACTCCCAATCTATGTTGGCTTTCTGGTCCAGAATATGTGGTTGCTTTTGGGATTGGAATGCCCATGACTTTGAGGGAATCAATGTCTCATGGACTTGACTAAAAGTATCAGAGGACTACACAAGAGCCTAAATGTAGTAAAATATGTAGATTTCATCAGAGCTATCCTGGAAGCTTCAAGCAGCAAAGAAGAAAAGTGTGTAGGTACAGGAAGGAGTTAGACTGTCATCTCATTATCAATAGCCTGGAAGAGAACATAAAATCATCATTGATAAAATTGGCAGATGAAATAAACATTGGGGAGTGGTAAATAATGGAAAGGACAACTCACTGATTCAGAGTGATATAGATCATTTGGTAAACTGGGTGCTAACAATAAATGTGCATTTAAATATGGCTGAATGTAAATAGATGCATCTAGGAACAAAACAATGTAGGTGATACATACATGTTGAGGGATGCTTCCTGAGAAACAGTAACTCTGAAAAATATTTTGGGAAACTTGGTGAATACTCAGCTGAACATGAGCTACAAATGCGATGCTGTGGCCAAAAAAGCTGAAGTGATACTGGGATGCATACATGGGGAAATCTCAAGGAGGAATATAGTGGGAAATGCAAAGTTCATTTCCACACTAGAACTGACCAACAGATATTGGTAGATACCCCTGATACCGGCTTCCTGTGAGAAGAGTGCCTTCCACACCCTGCTTGGCTTATAGCAATTCAGCAGGATGCCATTTGGGCTGCACAGAGCCTCAGCCACTTTTCAGCAGCTCACGAACCAAATATTGCAAACATATATGCAATATACAGCCGTGTGCATTAAGAATATTGTCATCCACAGCACCAGCTGGGGGAAACACCTCTGACATCTTAGCAAGGTATTGTAAGCCCCAATAGATGCAGGACTCACTGTGAATCCAGCCAAGTGCCATCTTAGTGAACACAGTAGGAAGGGGAAAACTATAGCTCCTTGATAAATAAGGTCTAAGGCTTGTGTGACTGCCCCACCTCCATGACAAAGAAACAGGTGCCACAATACTTCAGACACAGTGGCTGCTTAGTACTCAACTTCATCACACTGGGCACCCTATTATTGGACCTGATGAAGAACACCCAATCACAGAAAGTCCAGTAATCAGAAGACTGTGAGGAAGCCTTCCAGGCCCTGTGAAAACAGCTGAACCAAGAGCTGGTCCTATCCCATCCAACTTCACAAAGCCTTCTATCCTTCAAATGGAGGTCTCGGAGGTAGGACCAGGAGTGGTACTATCTCAAGAAATAGGTGGGAAGGAGCACCAGATCCTTTATCTCAGCTGCAAGCTGTTCTCCTGAGAGACCTGCCGCCCTACTATAGCAAGGGAGGCCCTGGCCATGAAGTGGGTGATCTACACCCTGGGGGTATGTCTACACTACAAAGTTAATTCGAACTAACGGATGTTAGTTCGAATTAACTTTGATAGGTGCTACACTAGCGCTCCGCTAGTTCGAACTTAATTCGAACTAGTGGTGTGCTTAGTTCGAACTAGGTAAACCTCATTGAACGAGGACTAAGCCTAGTTCGAACTTACTAGTTCGAATTAAGGGGTGTGTAGCCCCTTAATTCAAACTAGTGGGAGGCTAGCCCTCCCCAGCTTTCCCTGGTGGCCACTCTGGTCAACACCAGGGAAACTAGTCTGCCCCCCTTCCGGCCCCGGACCTCTTAAAGGGGCACAGGCTGGCCAGCACCCAGCTAGCAGACCCTGCACCTGGCACGGCTCGAGCCAGCCACCCGCTGCCACCCAGCCATCCCCCTCTTCCCGGGACCAGGCTGGCGGCTCTCGGGAGCCTGCCCAGGACCGCACCCGCCTGGTTTAGTGCGGACATCATGGACCTCGTCCACGACCTCCGCACTAGGCACAGGAAAGTGGCCGTCTAGGGCAGGAGAGCTGCCAGCCTGGCCACCTAGGAGCAGGTGTGCATGAAAATGAAGGTGGTCCACTGAGACCCCCAACCCTGAGCCCTGAGCTTACAATGGGCGTATTGGGTCATACCAAAGGTCCATCTAGCCCAGTAGCCTGTCTGCCGACAGTGGCCAACCCTAGAGACCCTGGAGGGGATGGACCGAAGACAGTGATCAAGCCATTTGTCTCGTGCCATCCCTCTCCAGCCTTCCACAAACTTTGGGCAGGGACACCACTCCTACCCCCTGGCTAATACCACTCCATGGACCCAACCTCCATCACTTTATCTCACTTCTCTTTAAACTCTGTTCTAAGTTCTAGCCGTCACAACCTCCTGCAGCAAGGAGTTCCACAGGTTGAATCTTTGCTTTGTGAAGAGCACCTTTCTGTTAGTAGTTTGAAGCCTGCTACCCATTCTTTTCCTTTGGTGTCCTCTAGTCCTTCTATTATGGGGACTAATGGAGAACTTTTCTTAATGCATCCTCTCCACCCCACTCATGCTTTTATGGACTTCTATCCTATCCCCCCTTAGTGTCCTCTTTTCTAAGCTGAGAAGTCCCAGTCTCTTTAGCCTCTCTTTATATGGGACCTGTTCCAAACATCTGATCATTGTAGTTGCCCTCCCCTCTCCCACCCTCTCTCTTCCCCTCTCCCACCTCCTTTTCCCAGTCTCCCCGAGTTTTGTTCAATAAAGAGAGATTCTATTTTTGACCACACGTTTTCTTTATTTTGTACATCAGGAAGGGGGGCTAGGGAAGGGTAAGTGGAAGGAGGTGACGGAGGAATGGGGTACGAGCCCCCGATGGGGAGGACTGGGCTGGCTCTGCGTGCTTCTGGGGGTGGAAGCTCTCCTGCAGCCCCCCAATTGCTCCTTCTCCCCAGATGGCAGCCTGCGGCAAGTACAGCCAGGCTGATGGCCGAGTGCTGTGATGTGCCCAGTGTGGGCACTCAGAGCACTCCAAGCCAGGACTGCTTTGCAAGAGGGGCACCCCTGAGAACTGTCTGTCCGGGGTGGGGGTCGGGTCCCTTTAAGCACAGCCCTCGGCTAGCCTGAGGCAGCAGCTCCACGCTCTAAGTCCTCATGTGATGCCCTGCCGGCACTGCTTCCGGCTATCCTTAACCCCGGTTCAGGGTCCACTTAATGTGGACATGCTAGTTCGAATTAGCAAAACGCTAATTCGAACTAGTTTTTTTAGTCTGGATGCATTAGTTCGAATTAGCTTAGTTCGAATTAACTAATTCGAACTAAGTTAGTTCGAATTAGCGCTGTAGTGTAGACATACCCTGGGATATCCTGTACTGGGGAAGCCCTTTCAACTGGTCACCAACCATGCACCCCTCAGATGGATTAATAACATGAAGGACACCAGTGCCTGAATCATGAGGTAGTACTTCCCGCTCCAACCCTATGACTTCTGTATGTTACGCTGGGCCAGGGAAGGCTCATGCAAACACAGACTTCTCCCAAGTGGAAGGAGACGATGAAGAGGAAGGTCCACCAATGGACACCCTCTTAAGGGGGAGTGTTTGTGACAGAGGATACCCCCCATGCATGGTTCAGCGGGGGCTAATCATGATCTGTGGGCTATGCCCCTTCATACTTGCTGGGAATGCTCCAACTGGAACCAGGATATAAAAGGGAGCAGCTCAGTTCTGTCTAGGCTGACAGCTGAAGGGAGCAGAGGTGCTTTGCAGGCTTTTGTGGAGGGACTGCCAGTGCCCTAGGATGCAGAAACCAGCCAGCCTGTGGTTCCAGTTGACCCCCCCACAACCATCCAATGCCACAGATGGAGGAGAGACCACGGAGTTACTGAGATGACCTGCTGCAGAAGAATGGTGGGAAGTAATCTATGTGAACTAAGCATTATTGAGTTGAGGTATTAGTCTTTGACTCTGCATGTTTTGGAAGAAACCCCATTGAGCTGCAAGACAAGGCCCTGGGCTGGGACCCTGTGGAGTAGGTAGAGCCTGGTGGAGAAGGGCTGGCCACTAGGCAACACTGGTTTGCCCCAAAGGGTGGTTGAGCACTAGGTTGCACGGTCGTACCTAGAAGGGCTTGGGTCGTTGAGCTGAAGAGCCTCATTAAAGGGCTGCTGCACTGACCCTGACTATTAGGCAATGCTGCTCTAAGAACCAGGCCTGCTATGGTGGTTGGGGAGACTAGGTCACTTGGGCTGCCTTAGTTCTTTAACTCCTCCACAACCTGATACCATCCAAACAGGGTGGACCTACCCTGTGACAGGTGACTTACTTACAGTCTATAATATCTGCATGGGGAAATATATGTAATGACCTAGCAGAGAAAGGCATGACATGATCCAGTGGCTACAAACTGAAACAGGAGACATTCAGATGGGAAATAAGGTCTACCTTTTCAGTGGTGGGATATTAGCCATTCAAACCATTTACCAAGAGTCAAGGGGATCATTTTAAAATCAAGATTGGATTTTTTTCTGAAAGTTCTGCTTTAGGAATTATTTTGGCAATTTCTAAGGCCTGTGTCATACAGAAGGCCTGACTAGTTGATGACAATCATCCCTTTTGGCCTTGGAATCTATGAATTCCATGAACCTGCTTCAGTCATTGCATATTGCTCCTTTGTATGCCCACCTTCTAACTTTCACCCTCTGTTGTAGAGTCTGAGGCAGCTCTTGGAAGTCGCTGGTGAATATAAGATCCTTCTACCTGAAGGGAAATTTCAAGCCATCTGCAGTGCTCTGCACGACCGGGTGAGGGGAACTTGTTCTTGTATCACTTGAGCTTAAGCACAGCAGATCTGAAGCATATTAAGAATAAACATCTTTTGAATGCTAGTGAAGAGCCCGGAGACCTTCTCATGCCTTATTGGTTTCTGCTGGCTTAAGAATAAGCAGATAGTGGTCTCATTTTATTAGCTAAAATCCAGCTCAGTTTGTAAAGCAATTTTAGCATAAGCCAGTTATTAGAGGGAGTTAGAGTTAGATAGTAAAAACTGATCCCATCCAAATGGGGAGGACCTATCCTGTGACAGGGTGACTTAATTGCAGTCTATAATATCTATGTGGGGAAACATATGTAATAATCTAGCAGAGAAAGGCATAACGTGAGCCAATAACTAGAAAATGAAGCTGGACAAATTCAGACTGCAAATAAGGCCTACATTTTTATGGTGGAATAATTAACCATTTGAACCAGTTACCAAGGGTCAAGTCTTGATTCAATTAGCTCTGCTGCTAAAAACACTTTGAAAGCAGGAACTTCTGTTATCCAGTGTATCGGTCATTGTTTCTGATTCTTGTTGTGCAGTCAGTACCATTTCTTTTGGCTTCAGAGCTCTATTTGGAAAGGTAGGAAGTGAGTGCTTAGAAATTAATTGAGCATCTTCTTTTCAGTTGCTTGTTCTGATTAGTTTTCCTTTGATCACTTCTCTTCTTCCCACAGATCTGTTCTCCAACTCAGCAGCTCATCATGGAAAATCAAATGGAGCTGTGCTATTGTATCCTACTGCTAGGTAGGGGAAGAGACTCCAAATTACACAGTAGTTTCCTTGTAACTTCCTTCTTTTGTAGGTGTGGTAAGAATGAGCTTTCAGTTGTTAGTGAGGATGTGATTTCTTCCTTTGCAGCCCGTTCTTCTCCTGATGACCTCATAGCATTTCTGCACTCGCAGCTGAAGATTGAGAATGAGACTGTTCGTGTGGCAACCCTGAATCTGCTCACAGCTATTATTGGTGCTGACTGTAAGTAACACAGGAGTAACTGTGACTGCTGCGATCATCGCCATCGTGCTGGGGGTTGAGTTGGGGACATCCAGAGCTAAAAGCATGAGCTGCTATAGGTTGATCTAAAGAACCAAGGCTTTGCAGGCATGGTAGGGCTATAACATACTCATCATCTCTGCAAATGGGGCACAGAGGATCTGTAACACAGGGGCGGATATAGGGCAGGGCGAGCGGGGTGGCCGCCCCGGGTCCCGCGCTTCAAAAAGCCCCGCGCACGCGCCGTGGTGCCACCGCGCATGAGCATGGCGTCACTGTGCATGCGCCGTGGCAAAGGGGGGGCCCCGCGGAATTATGCTGCCCGGGGCCCCGCAAAACGGTCATCTGCCCCTGCTGCAACACATCGAGTCATATAGTCATAGATTATTAGAACTGGAAGGGACCTTGAGAGGTCATCAAGTCCAGTCCCCTGCCCTCATGGCAGGACCAAGCACTGTCTAGATCACCCCTGATAGGTGTCTATCCAATCTGCTCTTAAATATCTCCAGTGGTGGAGATTCCACAACTTCCCTGGGCAATTTTTCACAGTGTTTAACCAACCTAACAGTTGGGACGTTTTTCCTAATGTCCAACCTAAACCTCCCTTGCTGCAATTTAAGCCCATTGTTTCTTGTCCTATCATCAGAGGCCAAAGAGAACAATTTTTCTCCCTTCTCCTTGCGACACCCTTTTAGATGCATGCTCACCAGAGGGTTGGAAATTCACTAAAGGGACCCAGTGCTGCTCTAAGTTACTCCCATGTGGTCACACAGAAATCAACAGGGTTAATTAAGTGCTGAATGTAGCCTAAAATATTTTCAAGGTACAAATACAAATGTAATCTTGTGGCGGATGCATGTTAATAATAATGAGATAAAAACAAAATAGTACTCCTGACTGAATAAGTATTAGACACTCTAGAATAGATTCCGAATTCTGCTATACTGGTGGTAAACACAGACTAACTTCACTGACCTCCATTTGTCTAACTCTCTTACAATATTTCCATCAGGATAGTATGATGGTGCTATTTACAGAAGTGGAAATACTTCAGACTTAGACTGGTGTAACTGAGATCAGAGTCTGGTCCTATATTTTCCCCGCTGATTCTGTATATGAGTGAAGCTTGGTAGTACTCTTAAATAGGGCACAGGACACATTCTAATGTGGAGCATGAGTGTTTGGAACAAAGATATACTATATTGCACACTTCTCCTTATCTTTCAGTGCCTGAGACAAGAGTTAGAAAGTTTCTGATTGTGAAGGCAGTGAAATCTGCTCTCAGTGATCAGAGTGCTAAGGTAAGATTGTGTGTGGAATAGTGGTATTGCTGTTAATATCTGGGAAGTATTTCACTCAGTGGAGAGTCTGGCAATGAGACACATTTTTAGGCTGAGATTATTAATAGGGTTTCAATTAATCACAGTTAACTAAAAATTAATGCGATTAAAAATTGAAATTTATTACATATTTTTGTGGTTTTTTACATTTTCAAATATATTGATTTCAATTACAACACAATGACAAGTGTGTACTATGCACTTTATATTATTTTTATAACAAACATTTGCATTGTAAAAATGACAAAAGAAATAATATTTTTCAATTCAGCTCATAGAAGTGATGTAGAGCAATCTCTTTAGCGTGAAAATGCAACTTACAAATGTAGATATTTTTTGTTAACTGTAACGAAACAATGTAAAACTTTAGAGTCTACAAGTCCATTCAGACCTACTTCTTGTTCAGCCAGACACTAAGACAAACAAGTTTGTTTACATTTATAGGAGAAAATGCTGCCTTTTTCCTAATTACAGTGTCACCTGAAAGTGAAAACTGGCATTTGCATGGTACTTCTGTAGCCAGTGTTGCAAGGAATTTACATAACAGATGTGTTAATCATTTGTACTTCAGCCACTATTCCAAAGAGATAAAAGAAAAAGCAAAAGGACTCTCATATCCTGTCTCATATTGCATGCAGAAGAGATAATAATAACTCGTGCATAATCTCTACCCTTGCAGGTGAGGATGGCAGCTCTCCATTTTGTCCTGAAGCTGCTCAGTTCAGGAAGTGTGGACAATTGTGCAGCAGGGGATATGGTCGCCTATGTATTCGGAGAGTTCGATGTGTCCACCAGAAATCTGGTAAGGAGAGTTCTTAAGACTTAGGACTCCGTTCTGCCATTCTGGCATGCTGATTGTTCCCCTTGACTTCAGTGGGAGCTTTGGATGCTCAAGGATGCAGCTGGACTGAAGGATTAGAGCTAGAATCTGATCAGTGATATTCGTGTAAAACCAGGGTAATGCCCCTGACTTCAGTGGCATTATTTTGGATTTACACAAGTGTAACAGACCAGAATCTGATTCTGGATATTTATATCTGACAGTGCGACCTACATTACTTAGACCTCGGGCAAGTCAGTGAAAATTCTGACAACACAATCTTTCAGTGAAATGCTCTTGTATAAGGAAGCACATCTTTTTTATAAATAGACTCTCCAAAGAACACAATGGTGCCCAATCCTGTGGCTGCTGAAGCATACATAAACTATTAGCAAAACACTGAAGTTATGCAGCCTACATCAAGATGTCTAGAACCTGGAAAAGTTTGCTGCACACTTCATTCTCTGTTCTATGTGTACTAGTTCAAAATCTTTTCAATGGGTATTTCCAGCTATGGGCAGAGTCATGGACTCCAGACACAGAGTTCCATGATGGGATCCATGATATACATTAACTTTACAGTAAGTTGTTGAGGATCTTAGCTCTGCCTGGCCCTTTAGCTACGAAGTGGGAGCTTATGGCAGTACTCACCAACTGCCTCTTTTTCATGCTACCCATCTCAAAGAAAGTAGGAGGCAACTCTTTCTCATCAGGCCACATTTGCTCTTATTTAAACTGAAATCAGTAGAGCTGATCAATATTTAGTTTGGTGTAAGGAAGAACAGAATTTAGCCTATAGATAGACTCACATTCACTATGCACAGAATGATCAAGCTGCTTGGGGCATCAGAACAAACAGAATGGCTCCCTCTAGGTTCTGCATATTTATTTCCACTGGGCAGAGTCTGAGTGGCTCTCCTCAGAGATAAAAAGAAGAAATGTTCTTTTTTGAAAAATTTTTTGAAAAGAGTTCAGGGAACTCTTTTATAGAATCATAGAACGATAGGGCTTGAAGAGAATTCAGGAAGTCATCGAGTCCAACCCCCTGCTAAAAGCAGAACCAATTCCAACTAAATCATCTCAGCCAGGGCTTTGTCAAGCTGGGACTGAAAAACCTCTAAGGATGGAGATCTCACCACCTCCCTCAGTAACCCATTCCAGTGCTTCACCACCCTCCTCGTGAAATCGTTTTTCCTAAGATCCACCCCCCCACACACAACTTGAGACCACTGCTTCTTGTTCTGTCATCTGTCACTACTGAGAACAGCCTCTCTCCATCTTCTTTGTGTCCCCTTGTGCTGGGGTTTTCCTAAGCCTGGGTTCTGACCCACCAGTTAGGTGTTTCTGTTATTCTCTTCCCTTAAGAATCTCCATCATTCGAGGTTTTTAATGCCAGGCTTGGCAAAGCCATGGCTGGAATAATTTAGTTGGGGCTGGCCCTGCTTTGAGCAGGGGGTTGGACTATATGACCTCCTGAGCTCCCTTCCATCCTTAATCCATGATTTTATGATTTGTGCACTCCTAATGCAATGGAAAAGCTCTCCTAGGTCAATATTCAGAAAGGCTTTGTAAGAAATAGACACCGATTCTACAGCCAGTGTTTTCCCACTAGCTAGTAAATTCTATGTATCTATCTCATAGCAGGGGACATTTTATGCCAGTGGTGGACTGAGATCTAGTTTTTCCAGTATAGTTAACACTACATGGACAGGAAAGAAAATCATCAGCGCAGTAACCAAATTCAAGAGGACCAGTGAGAACTGATCACCTCTCGTAAAAGGAATGAATTAGTATTGAGTTAAGCTCTGTGTATGGAAACTCATTCACCAAAGACTTCCTGCTCTTCACACATAAACAGAATAGTTTGAAGAGCTGAGGGGAGGGGAGTTAGGTGCAACGTTGGTATGAAAATAAAGTTATAAAAGGAGCTGGGCTGGGGAGACTTCTCTGCTCTAAATAAAAAGAAATGCTCCTCTCTGTCATTTGCCACTCAGCATGGGAGAAGCTGTCCAGGAAAGAGAACACAGCACCGGACCCCAAACTGCATGCAATGTGCTAGACAGCTGCCATCAGACAGTCTACAGAAGCCCTCACATACACAGAGCCAGACTCATCTCTCATGTAACTCCTTTGGCTTTGATGGAGTTACGTACACCAGAGGTGAATCTGGTCCCTGGGACTTGTATAGACAAGGGTCTCTTTTTGGAGACATATAAATCTTTTGCTATATGGAAGTTAAATGCTTTGGAGAGGGATTTTAGTGACAATCAAACCTATTTAAAAGAAACGTTTGGGAGGGATTTTCTGGTACTAACTTTGTCCATTCTCCTGCTTTGCCAACAGCTACTAGAGACCTGGCTCAGTTCAGGGCAGGAGTGGGAGAGAGAAAGGGCCTTGCAGGCCAGTGTCTGGCTGCTAACTGCCTATCAGGAGATAGTTAATAGCACAGTGAGTATAGTTCTACTCTTCCTTGAGCTGACTTCCCAACTTCTATCAAATCTGACATTCAACGTGAATGCATGAGAAATTCTACTAGGCCTGCAGCTGGGGCCTCAAAGTGAGTAAGATCCCTCTGCTTCCATAAGAGAAAGGTTTCCATAATAGTGCTGTGACAGCACTCAGGCCAGACTGTAAGAAACAGGGCAGGCAGTTCCCCAGACTAGTGATTTTATAATTAGATTCACCAAACCAGTAAGAAAAGAGCTTCTACTCTGGTTAACAAAATACCAAACAATAGTACCCTTTAGGCATTCCAGACCTTGGTTCCCATCTAGACAACTAAGTCTAATATAATCACCAATCACAAAGGACTAGACACTTATCCTTAGGTTAATATGAATCACAGGTCTTCCCTAAATATCAGCCAATCCTTAATAACGGAATATCAGATTTGTTGTTAAAAGGAAAAAGAAGAGAGTTACAAATGGTTAAGTGATAGATAGTTGTTCAAATGACTTTCACTTTTCATAGTTCAGGATCACAACCATGGTGGAATAAACAGCTGGCTTGTAAAAGTCTCTCTGGAATCATGCTAACCGGTCAACATCCAAAGCCAGTTTAGATGCAAAGGCTGTTAGTTTTTCCATGCATTTCCCAGACTATTCCAAATAATTATTTGGAAGATCTATGTCCTATGGCTTACACGTCCCCTGTTCAAAGTTTAAGCAGACTGGAGAGAGAAGATCAGTCCCATAACTTGTCTTTTATAGCTATTCTAGCCGGTTGGCAAGCCTCCTCACAGAAATTGTCGAAGCAGGATCTCTCCCTGAGAAAGAATAGGTCATGCAGATCTCCTGTCGTACTTTGTTTTGAAGTTAATTTTCTATTTCCTACGCATACACTGGTAAATGGGTGATAGTCATTCACATAAAGTAATTAGCCGATCGTAGTCTTCCATTACAACACAGATAGTTAAGCTGAAGGCAATGTACAAACTATTTTCTTGTACTATCTTCTATCTTTGATCTTAAGGTTAACTGAAGACAGTTGCATATAATTAAGGCAATTAAGACATGAAAAGGAATTGGAATCTACAAGCTAATTTGGTTATGTTAAACTTCTAGCAAGATATAAATACAGACAATAATACATAACATCTACCTTTCATATCTATTACCAAAATGCATAATGTTGGTGATCGCTAGTCTAGGACTTTTCTTTGGGTACGTCTAGACTACAGGGTTTTGTCGACAGAAGTTTTGTCGACAGTATCTGTCGACAAAACTTCTGTCGACAAAGAGCGTCTAGACACATTCAGTTCTGTCGACTAAACAAGCTGCTTTGTCGACAAAACCCTGTAGTCTAGACACAACCCTACATGCAATAACACCTTCTGTCGACAGAACTCTGTCGACAGAAGGTGTTATGCCTCGTAAAATGAGGTTTACCAGCATCGACAAAACTGCTGAGTTCTGTCGACGTTATGTTGACAGAACTCAGCGGTAGTGTAGACGCAGGTATAGTTTTGTCGACAAAAGTCCACTTTTGTCGACAAAACTCAGTAGTCTAGACACACCCTTTGAAATAACATAGAAGTGACTTGTCTTGATACAATTGCAGTGCCGCTTGTTAAGTTATTGTGGTCACACATAGGTTGGCTGTGTCAGTGTCATAGATGCATTCCTATACTCTCAGGCTGTTAAAGTTGAAGCAAAATGCAGGACAATGTAGCACTTTAAAGACTAACAAGATGGTTTATTAGATGATGAGCTTTCGTGGGCCAGACCCACTTCCTGATCTGAGGACGTGGGTCTGGCCCACGAAAGCTCATCATCTACTAAACCATCTTAAAAAATAAATCAATAAATAAATAAATCTTGTTAGTCTTTAAAGTGCTACATTGTCCTGCATTTGCTTCAGCTACTCCAGACTAACACAGCTACATTTCTATCGCTGTTAAAGTTGAATTTCTATTTCTATTTAATCGGATAAGAACATAAAACATGAATGGCCATTCTGGATCCCCCAGACAAATGGTTCATGTAGCCTGTCTTCTGACAGTGGTGGGTGTTATATGCATCAGAGGGAACAAACAGAACAAGGCAATTGTTGAGTGATCTCTCCCCTGTTGTCCAGTCCCAGCCCCAGGCAGTCAGAGATATAGGGACACCCATATCATGCATCTCTGATCATCTTATATGGCTCTATCAAACCCCCCTGTAAGCATCTCTTTTCTAAGATGAATGGTCCCAGTCCTTTTAACTTCTCCTTGTATGACTTGTCCCATATCCCATATCATTTTTGTTGCTTTTCTCTGAACTTTTTCCAATTATAACCTAACTTTATTTAAGTTGGAGGACTACAATTGCTTGCAATATTCAAGGTGTGGGTGTACCATGGATTTGAAACAGTGGCATGATGATATTTATCATATTATTATTCATCCCTTTTCCTAGTGGTTCCTAACATACCATTAGCATTTTTAACTGCAGCTGCATGTTGAACAGATGTTTTTAGAGGACTATCCACAATGACTCTGAGATTTTTCTTGAGTGCTACAGCTAATTTAGACCCCATCAATTTGCATGTACAATAAGGATTATGTTTTCCAATGTGCCGTACCCAGGTACAGTAATGGAGTTCACAATAAGGAAGGCAAATAATGTCCAGTATAGCCGGAGAACTTTCATTCTTCATTCTTTTAAAATTAGCCTCAGGAAACTTTTGATCAGTTTGGATCGCTGATTGGGCTGTTAGCACCATATACCTGTGCTTCACTTACGACATCGCGTCAGTGGGTGGTTGACTGTATCAACTGTCTTCTCAATATACAAGGTGAGGAGACCATGAGCAGGTGTAAGTAACTCTTCACTTTCTTTCATTGTTGTAATGACCATTTTTTCCATCTGTAATTCTTTCTGTCTTGTTAGCGACACTTATATAACAGAACGATTGGGGCCTTGTAAGTACATTGCTGGAAGAGAACTGCACAAATAATAAATAATCTGCAAATATTAGAGGGTGGACAAAATATAGCACACAGGCCAGATCTGCCCTTCTCCCCAGAATTTCTGTCTGGAGCGCTCAGCTGATTAGCAAGCATGCCAGCAGCATGTGTTCAGCTGCCCCTCTCCCACCTTGCTCCATCCTGTCTGCTGCTAGTGGTATGTGGAGGGGAGGGGAGCAGGGAGACGTGCAGAAGTCAGGGTGACCCTTTTGCCCCGTCATCATCTCTGCAGAGCAGAGTTTGGGGAGAGGGACACATACAATAGTGCTGCTCCAGTCTGAAGTATGGTGAGTAACGGAGTGCCTATCTAAAGAGGCACTGTTTCTAAGATTTCTCTGGCAGCCAGCATGTCCCTCTCTCTCTCTCTCTCTCTCTCTCTCTCTCTCTCTCTCTCTCTCACACACACACACACACACACATTGTCTCACACACACTCTCTCCCCCGCCATATGCCCATATGCCCCCGCTCTGCAGAGTGGGGTGGGGAGAGGGAGATGACAGAGCAGGACAGCTTTCCCTTAAAGAGACAGTTCATGATTTAGAAGTGAGCGAAGAGCCTGGGTTTCCTACCTAAGCTTTTGGTCAGCCCCATCTCTTTTACAATGAGAGTTCAGCGGAGGGATTCTCCTCCAAATCAGAACCTCAGATCAATCTACATGAGTTGTGCTTGACTATGAGATTAGATTTAAATACTGAGAGCAGAGTGGCTACTGAAACCAGATATACAGAGAAAGATGCTCCACACAGAATACAGTGCCTGTTTAATCCTGTATGAATCACAATGAATCACATGCCATTACCGTTAACTTTCAGACATAGGGGCTACGTCTAGACTACATCCCTTTTTCGGAGGGATAAGGGATCTTTCGGAAAAGGCTTAATTTTCCGCAAGATCAGCATCTAGACTGGCGCTTTTCTCCGGCAAAGCTCCGTGCCGAAAAAAGCTGCAGCCATTTTTATGCTAATGAAGCAGGGGAGATTTAAATCCCCGCTTCATTAGCAATTGCGATACGTCTAATTTATATCCCTTTTCCGAAAAAGGGATGTAGTCTAGACATAGCCTGACGGTAAAATTCTGACTCCATTAAAGTCAAGAAGAATTTCGTCATTGGCTTTAGTGGGGCCAAAATTTCACACACAGCTGGTAATAACATACCCCATAGATCCTCCTGTATGATTATCTCTGGATCAGAGGTTCATTTTTATTAAATGTTGCTATACTTTTTCTCCTTTTCTCTATCCTAGGTCAGTGCACTAACCTGGGGTCAGCAGAGGAGGAGCTGAGTTGTCTCCGTGAGGCACTAACAACTCCAGACCCTGAGGCTCTGTTTCAAGCATCTTCCAAAATGGCTAAGGTAACAAACACTAGGTGACTGTCCTAGTGGCTGTGCACCATTCATTTTCCCTTGTCCAGAGGACTGGAAAAGGGCAAATCTAGTGCCCATCTATAAAAAGGGAAATAAGAACAACCCAGGAAACTACAGACCAGTTAGTTTAACTTCTGTGCCTGGGAAGATAATGGAGCAAGTAATTAAGGAAATCGTCTGTAAACACTTGGAAAGTGGCAAGGTGATAGGGAACAGCCAGCCTGGATTTGTAAAGAACAAATCATGTCAAACCAATCTGATAGTTTTCTTTGATAGGCTAACGAGTCTTGTGGATAAGGGAGAAGGGGTGGATGTGGTATACCTAGACTTTAGTAAGGCATTTGATACAGTCTCGCATGATATTCTTATCAATAAACCAGGTAAATACAACTTAGATGGGGCTACTATAAGGTGGGTGCATAACTGGCTGGATAACCATACTCAGAGAGTAGTTATTAATGGTTCACAATCCTGCTGGAAAGGCATAACAAGTGGGGTTCCACAGGGGTCTGTTTTGGAACCGGCTTTGTTCAATATCTTCATCAACGATTTAGATATTGATATAGAAAGTACGCTTATTCAGTTTGCAGATGATACCAAGCTGGGAGGGGTTGCGACTAATCTGCAGGATAGGGTCACTAATTCAAAATGACTTGGACAAATTGGAGAAATGGTCTGAGGTAAATAGGATGAAGTTGAAGACAAATGCCAAGTTCTCCACTTAGGAAGGAACAATCAGTTTCATACATACAGAATGGGAAGCGACTGTCTGGGAAGGAGTACGGCAGAAAGGGATTTAGGGGTTATAGTGGACCACAAGTTGAATATGAGTCAGCAGTGTGATGCCGTTGCAAAGAAAGCAAACATAATTCTGAGATGCATTAACGGGTGTTGTGAGCAAGACACGAGAAGTCATTCTTCCGCTCTACTCTGCGCTGGTTAGGCCTCAATTGGAGTATTGTGTTCAGTTCTGAGCACCGCATTTCAAGAAAGATGTGGAGAAATTGGAGAGGGTCCAGAGAAGAGCAACGAGAATGATGAAAGGTCTAGAGAACATGACCTATGAGGGAAGGCTGAAGGAATTAGGTTTGTTTAGTTTAGAAAAGAGAAGATCGAGGGGGAACATGAGAGCAGTTTTCAGATATCTAAAAGGGTGCCATAAGGAGGAGGGAGAAAACTTGTTCATCTTGGCCTATGGGGATAGAACAAGAAGCAATGGGCTTAAACTGCAGCAAGGGAGATTTAGGTTGGACATTAGGAAAAAGTTCCTAATTGTCAGGGTAGTCAAACACTGGAATAAATTGCCCAGGGAGGTTGTGGAATCTCCATTTCTGGAGATATTTAAGAGTAGGTTAGATAAATGTCTATCAGGGATGGTCTAGACAGTATTTGATCCTGCCATGAGGGCAGGGGATTGGACTCGATGAACTCTCAAGGTCCCTTCCAGTCCTAGTATTCTATGATTCTATGATTGTTTTATGCTTTTGTGATGTCTTTCCACACTTGGAGCGAGCTATGGGAGTGAGGCATTCATGGGTAATCAGTAACATGCTTTTCATAGGTATATGCTATGAATGCCATGTAAAAAACAAACAGATTCCAGACAGTTGCATGAACATGCCCATGCATGTGCGCGCGCACATCCATCCATCCATCCATCCATCCATCCAGGGGGAAAATATGTGAGCGGGACATCAAGCTGAGAAACCAGTCTTGGCACCTTGTGTGTTTACCTGAACCTATATTTGTGTGCATGCATCTCTTTGCATATTTTTATATTTTGTGAAAAGATGTCATGTACATAATAGAATATAAACTGGAAATTTACATCCTGTTTGTCCCATACAATGTTGTGCTAACTGTACAACCTAAGATCTAACCTGATATTATTAGTGTAGAATAGAGATGTGGTAGCTAGAAAGATTACAGAGAAAATTTTAATTGCAACTGCCTTGCCAGATAGGAGCCCAATTAGCAATTTGCTGATGAATACATTATTTTCCAATACAGCTCTTAGGCCTCCTTTCTTAAAAGTACTAGAGCCGACTATCATTGCAATCTTTCCTGTTTTTGATCTGTCCACAGATGGTTAGTAAGTACTTTCCCTCTGAACAAGCCACAGATTTTATTGAGGCCATACTGGATGGTATGCGGTCTGCTAGCCCCTCCTGTGCCACAGCAGCCGGTCTGTGGATGAAGATCATCCTGAAGGAGTGTGGAGGTGCCATGCTGGATGAGGTAAAATAGAAGCTGGAGAGGTTTTTCTGGCTAACCTGCAGGCTTTCAGGTCTTTGCCATCATTTGCAGTGAACACAAGTCTTGCTGTTTCTCCCCCTGGGATTGGAAGTTAATTCCATCTGTGTTCCTATCCTGAGTCAGGCAATGGGGGAATCAACAGCAGAAGACAGAGATAATCTAACGGTACATCTGCACTAGCTCGTTAGTTCGAGCTCGGTAGGGTAATGAGGGCAAGCGGAGTTGCAAATGAAGCCCGAGATTTAAATATCCCGGGCTTCATTTACATGTTCCCTGGCGCCACCATTTTTAAATCCCCCTTACTCCAAACTCCGTGCCCGCGGCTACATGCGGCATGGACTAGGTAGTTCAAATTAAAGATCCTAATTCGAACTACCGTTACTCCTCATGGAATTAGGATCTTTAATTAGAACTACCTACTCCGTGCCGCGTGTAGCCGCGGGCACGGAGTTCAGATTAAGGAGGATTTTAAAATGGCAGCACCCGGGAACATGCAAATGAAGCCTGGGATATTTAAATCCTGGGCTTCATTTGCAACTCTGCTTGCCCTCATTACCCTACCTAGCTCGAACTAACGAGCTAGTGTAGCCGTACCCCAAGGGAAAAGGAAGATGCTTGATTAGTTGTCTATCTTGTTGTCACAGTTTCCAGCCATGAAAGGCTTGGAAAAATTAGACTCCGAGTAAAATGCAAAAAGAGAATATCCGGCCCCAAGAGACAAGCTAAGTGAACTACATCTTCGGGCCTCAGATAATGAGGGGTCTCTAAAAATACCCCCAAATTACTAGTTTTTACTTGCCTCTTTGCCTATGTATAGATAGATAGATAGATAGATAGATAGATAGATAGATAGATAGATAGATAGATAGATAGATAGATAGATAGATAGATAGATAGATAACTTTATTATTTCTCTTTTCATTGTCCTTTCTGTTAGAATAATACATGTTTTTTTGGAAATGCAATGAGGCCTCTTTAACTTGACATAGCTTAGGGCCTCAGCATGTCTTAACCCGGTGTTGCAGCCAGGTATGGGCAGAGATATGCATAATTTTTGTGGATTAAATCTATGCAGTCATGTCTAAATACTTGTTTTTTGAAGGGAGGAATTTCTACAAGAACAGCAAATTGCTAAACGACTAAATAAAGGTTTTGACTCTGCAGAATGAATGCAGAGAATGGAAAAGGGACATTTTTTCTGGTTTTATTCTGTCCAGGTGCCAGCTATCCTGAGGAGAATATACATTCATATGCCTACCATCAAGCAGGGTAGCTTGAGGCAGTTCCTGGTGGAGGCAGTGTCCATTCTAGCCCACCATCACCTAGAGGCAGTGATCTTCAGCCTCCTCACCAAACGTCTGCCGATGGACAGGTATATAGTGCTCCTTACAGTGTTCATTTTGGTAACCATGGATCCCACAGCTTCACTGGAAGATGTAAGGCTTCATTTAAGCCACAGACAGGTTGAGATAATTCCTAAAGGTTAATAGCTTGGGTCTTTCTGCAGAAAGGTCCAAGACCATGTCAAGGTGGGTGCAGGGAGAAATTAAGTTTCCTTCTGTTTCCATTAATTAATAGTTGCTTTGGCATCCTAAAGACTTCCCTTTACTGGCATCACTGGAGTGGACTTTTGCCTCTCCAGACCCCTGAACTAACATCACCCTGGAAATTGCCAGTGACTGTTCGTTTTCTGGTAGCATGAAAGCTTCAAATCCAAATTCCTGGCTGATTAGCAAGGATAGGGCACCAGGCTTTTGGTATCAGGAAGGGTATGGCTGCTGGAATGGAGTTGTCATTCTTGGTACTTAAAGACAGGGCGGTAAGCATATCTATCATTTCATTCAAACATCCCTAGCTGAATTATCAGTCATCTGTGCTGGAATCTAAGAACATAAGAACGGCTGTAGTGGGTCAGACCAAATGTCCATCTAGCCCAGGATCCTGTCTTCAGACAGTGGCCAATGCCAGGTGCCCCATAGGGAGTGAACAGAACATGCCCATTCTGGCAAATAGAGGCCAGGGAATGCCATTTGTAAAGAGGTCATGGGCTAGCCACAAATATTTGTTCTCATAGTTGTACATCCAGTTAGTAGGAAGATCATTTTTCTTTCTTCAACTTGTCTCCCAGGCCCTAGATCTTTGGGCATCATATGCTCATGATTCCATATCTACTGAGAAGTAGGAAAACAGGAACTGTGATTAGAGCTCTGTGTCCTTTCCTTCTGAAGTCTAGCATTAATGGTTATGGTGCAGTAAGGCTAGGGTTGTGTCTATACAGCACCCTAAACTTGAAATAAGATGCACAATTTGCACTCCGCAAATTGCCTATCATATTTTGCATAGCCTATTTTGAAATGTGGCGCTTCTACACAGCACCAAATGTCGAAATAATGTGCTATTTCAAGCCATCCCTTATCCCTCATGCAACAAAGTTTATTGGGATGGCAAAATAGTGTGCCCGTTATTTTGAAAAATATTTCAAAATAACGGGCTGCTTCTGTAAATGTGGGGTAGGTATTTCGGGATACCTCCAGGATCCCAAAATAGTCATGCACTGTAGAAATGTAACCTGAAATGTAACTTAACTTAGTTCTGTAACTAGAAACTCAATATGTAAAACATGAGGACCATATAAGGAGGACAGCACTCTGAACTTGCTCATCATAGGCAGGGCTTGACAAATAATACAATCTACTCATCCATGGCGTGTAGATTGTAACCTGGAAGAGCCGGGTTCGGGCGATCTGTGCATGCGCAGATCGCCGGACAGCGCGGCTGGTGAGCCCTGATCATAGTCAAGGAGAAAATGTGTTCTTTACTTGAATATGATGCATATAGTCAGAGCCACAAAAGTCTCCAGGGGTCACATATAACCTATGTTAAATTGCAGTAACACCACTGAGCTGTGGAGATCTCTGGGGACAGATCCCTTGCTCGCCCCTCAAGTCCTGAAGGTCCTAATAGAAAGAATAAAGACTCCAACAAGCCAAGAAGGAAGCATGACCTCAGAGACAGAAACTGACCTGCATTTAGCAGCTGCTGCACCTCTCACAGTAAGTTAGACGACAGACATGTATTTCTCTGCTTTGTGACAAACATGCTGATGGAAAGCTAGATGAGTGGTATAATATTGTCATCTGGGCACTTCTTTTCTGAAGTACTGTTTCCTGGATTCCAGCTGTGCTTTCTGTGGCAGATTTAGAGTATGTGGCTGATTCACTTAATAATATCTGGCAATTAGAAAGTCTTTGAATCAGATTTCTTACAGTGCTTTGCAAATGTTTTGTGCAACTCATAACATGCCTTGATAGGTCCTACACATTTTTACAGCTATGGGACGCTAAGGCACACATGGAGTGAATTGCTCTCGGTCATTCATCAAGTTAGTGACAGGAGTGAGAATTTAGTCCAGCAGGTATCAGAAGGGGAGAGCGTGTGATAGTGTTAGGAAGAGACCTCTTCTTTTACCATGCTCTCCTTTCAGGCAACATGTGCCATCTTTGAAGTGGTGTCAGCATTGCAGTTGAGCAAAACTGTGCAGGAGCTGTTCCCGGAGTTGTTCACTGTTCTTCTGCAGCAGATCAGCCAAACCCTAGGACAAAAGATGCCTTTGCCCAGGATGAGACGCCGAAGGAGGTTATTTAGAAAAGGACAACAACTATGTGAGGGCAACCCTTGCAGGTAATTAGAAGAAAGGGAGCAAAACAAAGAGAATCCCAGTCCATTTGTGTGACACTCCCCAGGAGTTCTCAGGGTTATGAGGCACCTTACCATCACCTGCTTTTAATATGAGAAAGTCTTGTTTGTGCTTGCTATAGGTCAGTTCCCTGAAACCACCAAGCTCTGGCAACACAAACACTACTATCTAGGCCTCCTCAGGCCTCAGTCTCTTTGTCCTCTCTTTCTGACTACAGCTTAGAGAATCTCTATCAACAGATTCTCCTCTAAGAGAAGTCTCCCTGCGATTTATGTGCATCTCCCCACCAATCGGCTTTCCCCCATCTCTTAGTTTAAAAACTGCTCTACAGCCTTTTAAATGTTTAGTGCCAGTAGTCTGGTTCCACCCTGGTTTAGGTGGAGCCCATCCTTCCTGTATAGGCTCCCCCTCTCCCAAAAGTGTCCCCAGTTCTTGATAAATCCAAACCCCTCTTCCCTACACCATCGTCTCATCCACGCATTGAGACTCTGAAGCTTTGCCTGCCTACCTGGTCCTGCGCATGGAACTGGAAGCATTTCCAAGAATGCCACCATAGAGGTCCTGGATTTCAGTCTCTTTCCTAGCAACCTAAATTTGGCCTCCAGGACATCTCTCCTACCCTTCCCTATGTCATTGAGACCTACATGTACCACGACCACCGGCTCCTCCCCAGCACTACACATAAGTCTATCTAGATGCCTCTAGCATTTTGTCTCTTTTGCTCTCTGTTTCCCTCAAACACTGCTGTGGATGTCCCTTTAGGCAGATTCCTTATTCATGGGAGAATAGGTTTGTTGATTCTATAGCCCCACTCTAGCCAGGCAATCAGGTACATTTCTATCCAATTAGGCTTTCTCTGGGGAAGCTAATTAGTACTAGTAGTTACCAGAGTGCTGACCCCAAGTACAAGCTCTCAGCACCCTGTCACATCTCGCTGGACATAGGGCCCCAAAATATCCATTAGTGATCACTAATCTCTCTGTGTCCCAGCTTTTGGGGTCTGATTGTGAATTTTTTCCATATTACTGTACTGTGCTAGTGCCCATACACCTTGCAGATAGGAGAAAGTGACTGCAAAATGTTGTCCATAGCAACACTAGTAATATGAGATGTATGAGACTGAAATACCTCCTGGGAATTAAGTCCTTCCAAAAACAGTGGTCCCCAGGATACTGTCAATGGATGAACTGTCAATGAACAACAGACCTGACAAGTAACTGGGGTTTCCTGACTGCTTAGGCTGTGCCTTTCTATTGGTTACTACAGTTCTGTGCCTCTTTTCCCCCAGGCTTTCTATTGAAGCATTAGAGGCTGTGCTTCTCAAGGCTATGAATGAGAAGCTGATACGAACTCTCTGGAAGCAGAAAACTTGGATGCTTCTTGAAAATCCGCAGACTCACCACGAGGGGGTGTGTTTGCTGGTGAGGTAAGAGATCTAGGAGACAGCACTTCATCCTCAGGGATCGGCAACAAATAGAGTGACTGACAGGGAACTTTCAGGTATAGCTTTGTGCGGGGTGCCCTGGGTGAGAAACACAGAGCTTCCATGCGTAGGTTTTAGAGTTGTATGGTCATAGCAGCTAAGCTTTTGAAGTGCACAGTCTGCCCCATAAGTGGTTCCTTTTGTCTTCCAGGGTTCTGCAAAGATCTGGACTAATAACAGTGGAGATCATACAGAGCCTCCTTCCCTGGGTAAATTCCCCATCAGAAAAGCAGCGAGTCACCAGCACAGCTTTCTTTGCTCAGGTATGAGCAGTTCCACCATTAGGCTGTTATCTGTTGTTTACCTTTCTCTGAGGAATTGTACAGTTCAGTTCATAGGAATTCATTTTAGATAGTAGAATGTGTCCTTTATAAGGAAATCTCATAAGGAACTTCATTACACCTTTCTTAATCATTTTCTCTTTGTTATTTTTGGGGCCTATACTAGCCTAGCCTAGCTGCCTAGTCTAGTTGCTGGTTAAGAGAGAGTGAGCAAGATATAGATAGGCTACGTCTACATTGGCAAGATTTTGCGCAAATAGGGTATGTCTACACTACAGCACTAATTCGAATTAACTTAATTCAAATTAGTTAATTTGAAATAAGCTAATTCGAATGAGTGCATTTAGACCTAAAAACTAATTCGAATGAGCATTTTGCTAATTCGAAATAGCATGTCCACATTGAGTGGACCCTGAACCGAAGTTAAGGCTGGCCAGAACCAGTGCCGTCAGGGCATCAGGTTAGGACTTAAGGTGTGGAGCTGCTTCCTCAGGCTAGCCGAGGGCTGTGCTTAAAAAGACCTGACCCCCACCCCGGACAGACAGTTCTCAGGATTCCCCGCTTGCATGTCTAACTCGATGGGGACTTCAAAGCAGTCCTGTCTTGGAGTGCCCTGAATGCCCACACTCGGCACATTTCAGCACTCGACCATCAGCCCGGCTGCACTTGCCGCAGGCTGCCATCTGGGGGAGGTCAATCAGGGGGCTATCAGGATCCAGGAGGCCCTACAGGAAAGCTTCCACCCCGAGGAGCCCGCAGAGCCACCCCAGTCCTCCCCATCGGGGGCTCGTGCCCCATTCCTCCCTCACCTCCTTCCACTTACCCTTCCCGAGCCCCCTCTTCCTGATGTAAAAAATAAAGGACATGTGTTCAAAAATAGAAACTCTCTTTATTTAACAAAACTGGGGGCGGAGGGGATTAACCTCTGGGGGACTGGGAAAAGGAGGTGGGAGAGGGGAAGAAAGAGGGTGGGAGAGGGGAGGTGGAAACCTGGGAGGAGGGAGCTGGAAGGGGGAAGCCAGGGGAAGAAGGAGGAGGGGAAGTATAAAACTATGGTACGCCATATCTTCAGAACTGTGTACAGATGTGGTCTTCTCACCTCAAAAACGATATGGCCTTGGAAAGGGTTCAGAAAAGGGCAAGTACAATGATTAGGGGTTTGGAACAGGTCCCATATGAAGAGAGGCTAAAGAGATTGCGACTTTTCAGCTTAGAAAAGAGGAGACTGAGGGGGGATATGATAGAGGTCTATAAAATCATGAGTGGTGTGGAGAGGGTGCATAAAGAAAAGTTCTTCATTAGTTCCCATAATATAAGGACTAGAGGACACCAAATGAAATGAATGGACATCAGGTTTAAAACTAATAAAAGAAAGTTCTTCTTCACACAAAGTTCTTCTTATAGTCAACCTGTGGAACTCCTTGCCACAGGAGGCTTTGAAACCTAGAACTATAACAGAGTTTAAAGAGAAGTTAGATAAATTCATGGAGGTTGGGTCCGTGGAGTGCTATTAGCCAGGGGGTAGGAATGGTGTCCCTGGCCTCTGTTTGTGGAAGGCTGAAGATGGATGGCACGAGACAAATGGCTTGGTCATTGTCTTCGGTCCATCCCCTCTGGGGTACCTGGTGTTGGCCGCTGTCGGCAGACAGGCTACTGGACTAGATGGACCTTTGGTCTGACCCAGTACGGCCATTCTTATGTTCTTATGTACTAAGCGCAGGGCTCAGGGTCGGGGGTCTCACTGGAACAACTTGATTTTCATGCAAACCTGCTCCTGGGTTTGGATGTGGCCTTTGGTGGCCAGGCTGGCAGCTATCCTGCCCTAGACGGCTGCATTCCTGTGCCTAGTGTGGAGGTCGTGGACGCTGGAGGCCTCCCCCCAAACCTCGATAATGTCCACGATCTCTGCACTAGACCAGGCAGGCGCCTGCCTCTTGTGGCCCTGGGCAGGCTCCTAGGAGCCGCCAGCCTGGTCCTGGGAAGAGGCGGAGGGCTGGGTGGCAGCAGGTGGCTGGCTCATGCCATGCCAGGTGCAGGGTCTGCTGGCTGGGTGCTGGCAGGCTTGCCACTGGCACAGGCACTGTAGCCAGACCATGCCCCTTTAAGGGCTCTGGGGCTGGGAGAGGGGCAGAAAAGTTTCCCTGGTTTGGCCCAGAGTGGCCATCAGGGCAACCTGATTAGGGTTAGCCTCCAACTAGTTCGAATTAAGTGGCTACACAGCCCTTAATTTGAACTACACAATTCGAACGAGGCGTTACTCCTCGTAGAATGAGGTTTACCTAGTTCGAATTAAGCGCTCCGCTAGTTCGATTTAAATTCGAACTAGCAGTTTGTATGTATAGCCGCTATTAAAGTTCATTCGAACTAACGGCTGTTAGTTTGAATTAACTTTGTACTGTAGACATACCCATACTTTTAACGCAAGAGTTTTTGCGTTAGAATATTTGCGCAAGAGAGCGTCTACACTGGCATGTGCTGTTGCGCTAAGAGGCGCTTTTCTGCAAACTCATCCGTGCCAGAATAGACGCTCTCTTGCGAAAGAAAGCTCCGATGGCCATTTTAGCCATTGGGCTTTCTTGCACAAGAAATTAATGTGGCCTGTCTACACTGGCCTCTTGCGCAAGAACAGTTGCACAGGAGGGCTTTTTCCTGAGCGGGAGCATCATAGGTTTTGCGCAAGAAGCACTGATTTTAGACATTAGAATGTCAGTGTTCTTGTGCAAGAACTCCCCACCAGTGTAGACAGGCAGCTGCTTTTGCGCAAAATCATGCCAATGTAGATGTAGCCATAGAATTTGAATTACTAGACCTTTTCTGACAATTCCTAGGGCTAATACTGACCAACAGCTCCTGATTTTGGTCTAGCTCAGCAAATCTTCTAAATGAATCTAGTGTCCTAATACTATAAAATAAGCAACATACAAATACATTAACATCTATCTTAGATTCTCATGAATGTAGAATAATAGATTCATAGATCATTAGAACTGGAAGGGATCTTGAGAGATCTTGGAGTCCAATCCCCAGCCATCACGGCAGGACCAAGCACAGTCTAGATCATCCCTGACAGGTGTTTGTCTAACCTGCTCTTAAATATTTCTAGTGATGCAAATTCCACAACCTCCTGAGGCAATTTATTGCAGGGTTTAACCACCCTGACAGGCAGGACGTTTTTCCTGCTGTCCAACCTAAACTTCCCCTGATGTAATTTAAGCTCATGGCTTCTTATCCTATCCTTAGAGGCCAAGGAGAACAATTTTTCTCCATCTTCCTTAAAACATCCTTTTAGAAACTTGTATTATCTGAGTACTTCAAAATGAGAATGTAGTATCTGAGTGCCTCAAAACTCGTTAAAAGTATGTATCCCTACAACACCCCTGTGAGGCAGGGAAACACTATTAGTCCCATTTTGCAAACAGGAAACTGATGCACAGAAGGCCTAAGTGACTTGCCCAACATCATCTAGGAAGTCTTTGAGGGTGCAGGAAATTGAACTGGAACCTCCTAAGTCCTAGGCTGCTGACCACTGGAGCATCCTCCCTCTCCACAGCCTTGCTATAACGTCTGTGTCATATTTCACATTTACGCTAAGTCGCTATTTTAGAGGCTCATCTGGTGGTTCTAGGAATCTGTTTGTGCCCCCAAATCTTTCTACACCCCACCTAGGAAAGGAGTCACAAACGTGGGTTTTCAAGGTCTGCCTAGAGAGGCCTCATGAAAGCTGCCAATCAGAGCCCAGCTGGCTCAGATCTATGGAGCTACAGGGCTTTATTAGGTCAGTTCCTTTCAGGAAGTGGAGGGCCAAGAAAGGATGCTATTCTCTGGCCAAACCAATTCACAGGGGTTTATTTCAGGCAGCATTTTCTGAAGCTGAATTTGCAGAGAGAGAGTCCTTACGAGCCTTCAACATATAATTAGAGGGAGAAACTGAAAGTGGCCCCATAGGAAGAACCCAAGGAAAAAGTAGCAATAAACTGAAATGAAGCAATGACTCGCTGCTATTTCTAGGTTGGAACCAAGAGTAGTGGGCAGGCCCAGGTTCCCCAGTGGCATAAACCCGATGAAGGGGACAAGGCTTATGGAGAGGTTGAACAAAGAACAGAATATAAAGGGTCCAGAGTTGGGGCTGAAGACCCTAGTGAGGGCAACAGGACCTAAAAGGCATTCGTTTGGACTTTGGGACTTGGCCAGAGGGCTGAGCCATGGAAGACTCACTAAGATCGACTGGCAGGATGCACCTGGGAGAGAAAAGGACTGTGGTATCAAATGCAGTCACTGAGAGGCTTTCAAGGGATGAGCAATCCCCCATTATAGTGCCTAAAAGGAAAAAATCCATGTTTTTAACACAGTACTCATTCATATAGAATAATAAATTACAGTGTATTACGTGTCTCCTCAAATTATATTCGCTATCTTAATGAACAGATTAGAGCTAATGGACATGTTGATTTTATTTCAGCTAATGACTGATCCCATACTCAGGGAGAAGAAGACCCTTAAGTCTGCCTTACATATATTAGAAGAAAGGTCACGGGACAATAACAGCATTGTCCGTCAAATGGCTGTAAGAGGCCTAGGCAATTTAGTCTATGGGGCACCTGAGAAGGTAAGATAGAATACTGAATACAATGCAGCATAACTAGAGAAACTAAAGGAAACAATTGCTCAGGATTTACAGAGGCCATGCACAATGCACTAGGCCAACTTCTGCTCTCTCATACCCCTGTAACCTCTTTGCAGTCAATACACAGCAGGTTTGTTCCCTTGGTAAGCTGGGCATAAGGAAACAATATGGACTTAATATGATCATATGTAAATGTATACTCCCAGGAATGAAGAGTGTAGGCTTTATTTCCAAGATGAGAGATTCTATTCCAGGAAACAGAGACACTAAAAAACTCAAATCATGATAGATAATCAGCTGAACGTAAGCGCCCAGTACAAAGCTGTGACCAAAAGAGCTGAGGTGATCCTCGGAGGCATAGACAGAGGGATTCTGAATAAGAATAAAGAAGTTATTTTACCTCTGCTTATGGCACTGGTGTGAGAACTGCTAGAATACTATGTCAGGATCATGCCTGCAATTCAAGAAGGATGCTGATAAATTGGAGAAGAGTCACAAGAATTTTCAAAGGGCTAGAAAATGTGCCTTTAGATTCAATGGGGGGGGGGGGGGTGGGGAATGAAGCTAAACTAATTCAGACTGCTAGTAAGGCATACATTTTAATGGTAATTTTAATCATTGGAACCATTTACCAAGGGTTGTGGTGGGGTCTCTATCAGTAGCAACTTTAAAAACAAGATGGGCTGTTTTTCTAAAAGAGGTGCTCTAGTCAAACAGACATTATTTTGGGGAGGTTCTGTGTTGTGAAGGAGGTCAGACTGAATGATCACAATGGTCCCTTTTGGCCTTCAAATCTAAGTAATTAGAAATCTAATAGGATTACATAGGCGTAATATGGCACAGAGTTTGGCTTATTGTAGCTAGTACCTGATGTAAAATATAGCTATAGGTCACTAGGGGGGCAGATGAAATTCCCACTGCTTCATAATTGCTAAAAAAAACATATTAGAAATGTGGTTAGTGGAAAGTGTTTTTTAATGTCATACGTCTGAACAGGTGAAAAAGTACAAGAAGTTTCTTCTGGAGGCACTGATCAGGACTTTAGAAGACACTTTCAGTTCTGAAGTCGTCGAAAGCATGAAGGCACTGGCCAAAGTCCTTAAGGAGCTGAAAGGGAAGGACATAGGTTCTTCCTTCAGAGACCTCACCACACAGATCCGGAAGTACTTCGATAATGTACGTGAACAGAAGCCTTCAACCCCAGTTCAGCTGACATTGATGAGGCTCCATTTACAATGCATGATGTGTCCTCACTGGGCATTGTTCATGTCAGAATGAAGTGATTTTAGGCCTTAGGGAAGAGATGTGTTTTATGGAGGAGCAGAGAATTAAGAAAATGAGGATGCCATCCCTGCTCCTTCAGTCTCACCCTTCTGTTCATCTTTATTTCCAATGAGAATGGCAAAGGAAGTATGAATACTAGATTAGGTAGCTGCATAACAAGGAAAATGGGCATACAGGGTGTAATAGACTGTTTTGGGCCTGCTCCATACGATTTTTATGTCAGATGGTTGAAATTATTCCATTTTGCAGAGAAGTTTGAGATTTCAAATTTTGGTTTTGTTCCTATTTGGGGGACACACCCCCCCAGCCCAAATTTCAAAACTCTTTGTGAAACAGTAATACTATTCTCAACCCAGCTCTACTGGGAGCCTTGCCTGAGGGCAGTCTACTGGCAGACTATGCTGGAGACAGGGAACCTGGAAACACTGGGAATTAGAGGTGCCAGGGTGCACATTTCCTGGCTCCTTGTCAGCCTGCCAGACAGGCTGTTCTGAAGGTGAGGGCCAGGAAGCCCAAGATCCCAGTCAGCCTGCTAGATGGGTCACCAAGAAGCTGACCAAGTACCCCTACTTGGCTTCTGGAAGAATTTTGTCAAAATTGAACTGTCTTCAAAGTATTTTGATGAATCAACACATTTGGCCCAAACTTGATTAATTCCAGTTCTTTTAAACTTCTGTCGTTGGAATCACTCTACCCTAATGTAGAAGAGACAGCTGTGCTAGATACATGATGTGGTTATCTCTTCGTTACCAACCTCTGTGGCTTTCTTGGCTATAGGAGGACAACACTCTTCGTGCATTGGCCTTTGTCCTGTTTGGTATCCTGGCCGGCTCTGCAAAGAGAAAATGGAAGGACTATTTTGCCAAGCAGGTTAGACAGAGCTGGGTCACGCTTCTTATGCACCTGCAAGATCCAAGCCCTGAGGTTTCAATGGTAAGAATGACAGTGACTTAATTACTAAGCAAAAAGAATCTTCCTCCTGATGCCAGGGGAGCTCTGCTATTCCTTCCCGCAGTGGAGACCTAAATTCTTCCCTCAGTTCATTGCCCTCCTTTTGAGTTAATCCCAGACAGGCTGGTCCTTAGCAGCCAGGGTTGTCTCACTGGAGTTCAGGATAGGTCATGGGTCTGATCCCAAGAGTTCATTCCTGCCTATCTCTGCACCCCACGTTCCTGCCTCCCCACAACAGAGGAAAGACCACAGCTATGCCTAGTGAAGCAGCTTTCATAGCTACATCCGTTCTGAAAAAACATTGCTGCTATCTCCAGTTTTCAGTATTATAAAATCATAGAACCATAGGTTTGGAGGAGACCTCAGGAGGTCACTGAGTCCAACCTCCTGCCCAAAACAGGACCAGCCTCAACTAAACAATCCCAGCCAGGGCTTTGTCAAGCTAGGACTTGAAAACTCTAGATTTAGAGGTTCCGTTGCCTCCCTAGGTAACCCATTCCAGTGCTTCACCACCTTCCTAGTAAAATAGTTTTTCCGACTATCCAACCTAGACCTCCCCCACTGTAACTTGAGACCATTGCTCCTCATTCAGTCATCTAGTACCACTGAGAACAGCCTCTCTCCATCCTCTTTGAAATCCCCCTTCAGGTAGTTAAAGCCTTCTATCAAAGCTCCCCTCACTCTTCTCTTCTGAAGACTAAATAATCCCAAATCCCTCAGCCTCTCCTTGTAAATCATGTGTTCCAGCCTCCTAATCATTTTTGTTGCCCTCCGTTGGACTTTCTCCAATGTATCAACATTTTTTAAGTAATGGGGTGCCCAGAATTGGATGCAATACTCCAGAAGTAGAATCCCTTTCCCCCTATTAAAGTCATGCTGGCATATTTTCTGTCTATTACTTCAGGGGAATCCCTTTTATTCTTGGGGTAGATGAGCAGTCAAGGACATGAGTTCCATTTGAATGAGCACAATACGTGTTATGGAACAATTCAATGGTGCAACCCTCTTTTTCAGGAGTGCAGAGCTACATTTCATCTCTGTGCCCCATTTTTGGGACTGAAGAGGCTCCAAACTATACTTAATGAGCATCTTAGTTGGAGAACCGAGCTGAACCCTGAGGAGCTCCAGATGGATATCTGCAGACACCTTGTGAGTGACCTATGGAATTATATGAGATTATTGACAGCATAGGCTTGTGGTGTAGAAGCAGGGGGAATGTGTGATGGGCAATGGAAGTATCTATGGGTATGTCTACGCTACAAAGTTAGTTTGAACTAACGGACGTTAGTTCGAACTAACTTTCATAGGCGCTACACTAGCGCTCCGTTAGTTTGAATTTAATTCGAACTAACGGAGCGCTTAGTTCGAACTAGGTAATCCTCATTCCACGAGGATTAAGCCTAGTTCAAATTTACTAGTTCGAATTAAGGGCTGTGTAGCCCCTTAATGCGAACTAGTGGGAGGCTAGCCCCCCCCAGGTTTCCCTGGTGGCCACTCCGGCCAACACCAGGGAAACTCGTATGCCCCCCTCCCGGCCCCGGACCCCTTAAAGGGGCACGGGATGGCTACGGTGCCCATGCCAGGTGCAAGCCTGCCAGCACCCAGCAGGCAGACCCTGCACCTGGTGCGGATCGAGCCACCCACCCGATGCCCCCCAGCCCTCCCCCTGTTCCCGGGACCAGGCTGGCGGGTCCTGGGAGCTTGCCCGGGACCGCAAAAGGCAGGCTCCCTCCTGGGCTAGTGCGGACATCGTGGACCTCGTCCACGATCTCCGCACTAGGCACAGGAAGGTGGCCGGCTAGGGCAGAAGAGCTGCCAGCCTGGCCACCCAGGAGCAGGAGTGCATGAAAATCAAGGTGGTCCACTGAGACCCCCGACCCTGAGCCCTGAGCTTACAATGGCCATCCTGGGTCAGAACAAAGGTTCATCTATCCCAGTAGCCTGTCTGCCGACAGCGGCCAACCCTAGGGACCCTGGAGGGGATGGACCGAAGACAGTGACCAAGCCATTTGTCTCGTGCCATCCCTCTCCAGCCTTCCACAAACTTTGGGCAGGGACACCACTCCTACCCCCTGGCTAATACCACTCCATGGACCCAACCTCCATGGCTTGATCTCACTTCCCTTTAAACTCTGTTCTAGTTGTAGCCTTCACAGCCTCCTGCAGCAAGGAGTTCCACAGGTTGACTCTGTGCTTTGTGAAGAACAACTTTCTGTTACTAGTTTGAAGCCTGTTACCCATTCCTTTCCTTTGGTGTCCTCTAGTCCTTCTTTATGGGAACTAATGAAGAACTTTTCTGAATGCACCCTCTCCACCCAACTCCTGCTTTTAGAGACCTCTATCCTGTCCCCCCTCCGTCTCCTCTTTTCTAAGCTGAAAAGTCCCAGTCTCTTTAGCCTCTCTTCATATGAGACCTGTTCCCAACCCCTGATCATTTTAGTTGCCCTCCCCTCTGCCACCCTCTCTCTGCCCCTCTCCCACCCCCTTTTCCCAGTCTCCCCCAGTTTTGTTCAATAAAGACAGATTCCATTTTTGAACACAATTGTCCTTTATTTTGTACATCAAGAAGAGGGGCTAGGGAAGGGTAAGTGGAAGGAGTTGAGGGCGGAATGGGGTACGCGCCCCCGATGGGGAGGACTGGGCTGGCTCTGCGGGCTTTTGTGGTGGAAGCTCTCCTGCAGCCCCCCGATTACCCCATCCCCCCAGATGGCAGCCTGCGGCAAGTGCAGCCGGTCTGATGGCCAAGTGCTGTGATGTGCCCAGTGTGGGCACTCCGGGCACTCCAAGCCAAGACTGCTTTGCAAGCGGGGCACCCCTGAGAACTGTCTGTCCGGCGTGGGGGTTGGGACCCTTTAAGCACAGCCCTCGGCTAGCCTGAGACAGCATCTCCACGCTCTTAGTCCTCCTCTGATGTCCTGCCGGCACTGCTTCCGGCCATCCTTAAGCCCGGTTCAGGGTCCATTTAATGTGGACATGCTAGTTCGAATTAGTAAAACGCTAATTCGAACTAGTTTTTTAGTCTAGATCCGTTAGTTTTAATTAGCTTTGTTCGAATTAAGTAATTCGAACTAAGTTAGTTCGAATTAACGTTGTAGTGTAGACGTACCCTATTAGAGTGGGATACAGGACTGAGGGTGAGAGGAATGTAAATCTGCCATAGATTCCCACTTTCCCCACTTCTACACAGCCTCCTGTCCTTTCTTTTATTTACTTGTTTAAATTAAAAAAAAAGTCTGAGTGAGTCCAATAACTGACAGCAGTGGCAAGAGGAACACAGACTGTTTACTTGTGGTTTGTAAAGGCATGTGTTGGCAGTCAAAGGGCATTTCTAGCCAGAGAGAGCTCATGTGTCCCTGATTTTCTCTAGGCCAAAGAGAAGGCTGAGCTACTGGAGAACTTTTACAAAAGCACCATCACATACTTCTGCAGCAGCTGGGAAGAGATCCGGGCAGTTGCAGCCAAGTTAGCTGGTGAGAGAAAGTGTGCCGTGTCCCTTTTGGTATTCCCTTTGAGGTAGACAGAAAAAGTCCCTGTGTGCAGCACTGAGCTACTATTAATCTCTCCGTGCTGTGACTTCTCATGCATAAATGGAGATGTTAATGTTCTCCTACTTCTCCAGTGTGGTGTTAGGAGGAATTTGTAA
The DNA here is from genome assembly GCF_049634645.1 of Pelodiscus sinensis. NCBI lineage: Eukaryota > Metazoa > Chordata > Testudines > Trionychidae > Pelodiscus > Pelodiscus sinensis. The sequence continues at coordinate 788,340 of NW_027465948.1, read as the reverse complement.
TTTGCAATAGAATGCTTTGAGATGGCGCAGTCATTTAGTAGCAGAGGCTGGCACACTGTCACGTAGGGTATGTTTATTCTCCGATCAAACTAGTGTGCTAAAAATAGAGTAGCTGTGGCAGGAGTAGCAGGAGGGGTTAACTATTCCAAGGATGATCCCATCCAAACCCAAAAGTCTGTTCTCAAGGTGGCTAGCTCCTCCGACTGCTTCTGTCATCTGACCTGCACTCTATTTTTAGTAGTCAGAGTTAGTGTGGACTCAAACTATAGACCTAAGCTCAGTGTTGTTGACTGTTCCTTACTGGTGCTTCATCACTGGGAGGTAGGCAGGCCACCGCCACACAGTGCCTGCTGTTGCAGGTTCCTGATTGCCTTGCCCAGGAAGCACTAGATTCCTCCCCTTTGGCCCTGTGCCATCCTTTCCTTAGCACACCCATGCAAGCCAGGCAAGCATTGTGGCCTAATTAATTTATCCATGTGAGATCCTTGCTTCGTACGCACTTATTCCTGGCCCCAGCCCTTTGTTCACACCACTAGATTAATACACTATCCTAGTTTATCTCCAATAACTGACAGCAGTGGCAAGAGGAACATAGATTGTTTAAAGCAAATGAGGTTTTATGTAAACATTCTTAATTTTTTTCTCTTCAGTGTGGACGCTAAACTTTTCTAGTATTTTCTTGCCTACAGCTCACCTTAGACCCACAATAGAAGCCAAAGGGCCAATGTTATCACCTTGCACTTAACAAGAGAAGGTTTTTTATTGATGTTTATTTTACACTGCTTATTTAGGCATCATCCTGGAACATACGGACACCAAGAATATGAAATGGCTGGACATGGAACATCTGTTGACCTGTAAGTAACAAATACAGGTGAAATCCTATTCATTAGTGAGTTATAAAGAAATTTAGCTGACAAGCAAGCAGTAACTGATACCACAGGTGTGAAGTGCATCAGCCACACATCAAAGGACAGATTCAGCTTTAGTCTGCTCTGAAAGAGGTACGTCTACACTACAGCGTTAATTCAAGTTAACTTAATTCGAAATAGTTAATTTGAATTAAGCTAATTCGAATTATGCATCTATACACAAAACCTATTTCAAAATAGCATTTTGTTATTTTGAAATAGCGCGTCCACACTGAGTGGACCCTGAACCGAAGTTCAGGCTGGCCGGAACCAGTGCTGGCAGGGCATCAGGTTAGGACATAGTGTGTGGGGCTGCTGCCTCAGGCTAACTGAGCTCCGTGCTTCACGGGACCCTACCCCCACCCCGAACAGACAGTTCTCAGGGTTCCCCGCTCGCTTGTCTACCCCGATGAGGGAGAGCAAAGCAGTCCTGTCTTGGAGTGCCCTGAGTGCCTGCACTCGGGACACCACAGCACTCGGCCACATGGAGCCAGAGCTGCCCCTGGGCACACCGGTGCGTCTCATAGGGTTGTTGCCATCAGCCCAGCTGCACTTGCTGCAGGCTACCGTCCGGGGAGTCCATCGGGGGGCTGTCAGGATCCAGGAGGCCCTGCAGGAGAGTGTCCACCCCGAGGAGCCCTCAGAGCCACCCCGGTCCTCCCCACCGGGGGCTCGTGCCCCATTCCTCCCTCACGTCCATCTACTTACTCCTCCCTAGCCTCCCTTCCTGATGTCAAATAAAAGACATGTATGTTCAAAAATAGAAACTGGGTTTATTGAACAACAGGGTGAACCTCTGGGGAGACTGGGAAAAGGAGGTGGGAGAGAGGAATAGAGTGGGTGGGAGAGGGGAGGGTGAAACCTGGGAGGAGGAAGTTGGAAGGGAGAAGCAAAGGGAAGAAGGGGGAAGGGAAGATCAGGGCCCAAGGTTGGGGGTCTCACCGCACCAACTTGATTGTCATGCAAACCTGCTCCTGGGTTCGCATGTGGCCTTTGGTGGCCAGGCTGGCAGCTATCCTGCCATTGACGGCCGTGTTCCTCTGTCTAGTGCGGAGATCATGGATGCTGGGGCATCCCTCCCAAACCTGAATAAGGTCCATGATCTCCACCCTGGACCAGGAAGGCACCCGCCTTCTCCAGCCCCTGTCAGGCTCCTGGGTGCTGGCAGACTGCTCCTGAGGAGCAGTGGAGGGTTGGCTGCCAGTGCCTTGCTGGCTCACGTTTTGTGGCTACTGGCTCAGGGGCCCCGGTGGCCACTGCTGGCTCTTGGCTGGTAGGCTTGGATCTGGCACAGGCCAGGGTTTATCCCTTTAATGGCTCTGGGGCCAGGGGGAGAGGAGAGGAAGTTTTCCTGGTTGTGCCCAGAGTGGCCACCAGGGCTCCCTGGGAAGGGCTGGAGGCCCCCTATTTTGAATTAATTGTCTACACAGCACTTAATTTGAAATAGCTCTTTCAAATTTGGTGTTACTCCTCGTAGAATGAGGTTTACCAAATTTGAATTAAGCGCTCTGCTATTTCGAATTAATTTCGAAATAGCGGTTTGCATGTATAGATGCTATTAAAGTGAATTCAAAAGAACAGCTGTTATTTTGAATTAACTTTGCGGTGTAGACGTACCTGGAGGAAACTGCAGCCAGTGTGATATAAGTCAGTGCATCTCCTGGCTACCCTGGCAATGCCTCTTCCCAACCTGTGTGATCCACTCTTTGGGCTCCATCGGCTCCCTGGGAGCCACTTTTTGCTACCCCAAACTCCACACCATCAGATTTATTTCTGTCAGGAGATGTAAAATAACTTAAAAGCAGAAGCTATTGAGTCAATGGAGCACCTCCCAATTGGATGAGTTTCTGGTAGGGTCAGGGTCTCCCCTCTCCCCCCTCCTCCATCTCAGTTTGGAGCTTGGAAGGATCCCAATGGAGGAACCTAAAGCTTTGTTTGTACAGAGAGCTTCTGGAGCTTGGTACTCACTGGTACTAAATCTCCAGCTACTGCAGGCATAGGTGACTATATGAAAAGTGAGTCATATTCTCTGTAATTCCAGCTCTCCAGGTCCTACAGAATGACCCAAGTCCCATTGTCCAGCTGGTGGCAACTCAGGTCTTAAGAGACATCTGACCTGGATGAGTGCTCGGGGAATGAAGCACAGACAAATAGAAGAAAGAGCTCCTGCTTCTGTTTCCAGCTTGCACATCATATACTTGGGTGGGAAGCTAGACTGAACGCTATATCTGCTAGCTGTCTATGGGGTAGGGGAGTAGTATAAGGGCCCTACCGTCAATCAAACATTAGCCCCGCCCCCTGACCCTGGAAGTCCCCCCCCCCCGACTCCCCGGAAGTCCCTTCTCCCTTGTCACTGGCAGTCCCGCCCCTGGAAGGTAGTACATCCGGGTCGAGAGGGACAGGTGACCGGAAGTAAAAAAGGATGTCATGTGACCCCGGTTAGGCCCGTCCCCTGTCACCGGAAGTCCCGCCCTTGGGGGTAATACATCCGGGGTAAAGAGGGGCAGGTGACCGGAAGTAAGGGGTGTCATGTGACCCCTCTAAGGACTTGCCCCTCCTCCCTCTACCAATCAGGAAGGGCTTTCCCCGTAGGAACGCCCCGCGAACCGCTTTGACCAATCGGGGGGCAGTTCCGGGAACGGATGACCCGCCCAGAAGTGGGTCGTGTGACCCCTCTAAGAACTCACCCCGCCTCCCTCCACCAATCAGGAGGAGTTTTTTCCCTGTAGGACCGCCTCGTGAACTGCTTTGACCAATCGGGGGGCAGTTCCGGGAACGGATGACCCGCCCAGAAGTGGGTCGTGTGACCCCTCTAAGAACTCACCCTGCCTCCCTCTACCAATCAGGAGGGTTTTTTTCCCTGTAGGACCGCCCCACAAATCGCTTTGACCATTCGGGGGGTGCAGTTCTGGGACCCGTTGACCAGACCGGAAGCTGGTCGTGTGACCCCTCTAAGAGCTTCCCGTGACACCCTCTGTCAATCAGAGTATAGCACTTCCCCATAAGTTCTAGCGCCACACAAAAGAGGCCATCTTGTTCCAAGATACAGCTAGGACACCGCAGCGGCACGCCCACGCTGTCTGAGCACGTTCCGCTCAAGCAGAGGCGGCAACAATACCTGCAAGAGTGGTCATGACTGTATACTGTGTGGCAAAACTCTCAATAATTTTTCGCTCCGAACAACTTTTTCACATCCAGAACCCCATAGTAATGCTCATCTCCGCCAAGCGCTGCGCACCCGGGGCCGGCGCTCCCCCCGCAAGCGCCGCGCGCCCGGGGCCGGGGCCGGCGCTCCCCCCGCCAAGCGCCGCGCGCCCGAGGCCGGCGCTCCCCCTGCCAAGTGCCGCGCGCCCGGGGCCGGCGCTCCCCCCGCCAAGCGCCGCGCGCCCGAGGCTGGCACTCCCCCTGCCAAGCGCCACGCGCCCGAGGCCGGCACTCCCCCTGCCAAGCGCCGCGCGCCCGGGGCCGGCGCGCTCCCCCGTGCAAGCGCCACGCGCTATGTGCCCAGGGCCAGGTCAGACCCGAGCACCTGGCGGGTGCATGCAAATGCCCCTGCGGGCGCCATAGCGCCCGTGGGCACCGTGTTGGGGACCACGGACCTACGGCAATAACAGTATTTAATAAGATTTCCAAACACAGTTCAGCACATAGGCCCTGGAGCTTGCAGTTTATACCCTCTGGAGTCCAAGTCAAACAGTCATGGTACCGCTGGGCTGGCGCATTTATGACACAACCCTCACAGTCCTCAAAAAGCTTTTCCCTAAGACAGTGACTAAGGACGGTATAAACACTAATGCGTACAATAGAGCGCATAACTTTTTTACGCTTATGATGTGGCACTGGCTCAACTAGGTCAATGCACAGCCACCTCCTGAATTCTTCATGGCCGTCATCCTAGGCGTTCTCTTCAATGCTTTGTATCGGTGTTGAGCAAAAACAAGGTGGGCCCGGTTCGTCTTCCTCGTCCGATGCAATGCTGTCCTGGGTCTGACGGTCAGCTAGAAAGGCATCGTCAAGCTGTCAAAAGATTGCCAGAAAGAAATAATGTAAGACGCTCTGGTCATTTTTTTTTTAAAGTTTACAAAATCCCGGATTCCTAACCCCATGATGCCCCAACTTCGATCTTTCATTTACCTATTTGGCTTCTTTTCCATGCGTCTTGTCCGACTCCTGGGAGCCATGGGCACCTTCTTCCTCCAGGCTATCTAGCTTGTCTGGCTGCATCGTGAGCGGTTGGGTTTCGGTGTCAGATATTGGTGTATCCATCAGCGGGTGGGTCAAAGGGCTCCCTTCAACTTCTCCTTCCTCCTCGGAACTGTCGCTGATGTAGCGCTTTCTTCTCGGCACCAAAACAAAGTTGGTGAAAGAAGCCATGTTTCCGCTCAGCGTTTGCACGCTCTCTGAAACACGCGCTCTTGGAACAAGATGGCCTCTTTTGTGTGGCGCTAGAACTTACGCGGAAGTGCTATGCTCTGATTGGCAAAGGGTGTCACGGGAAGCTCTTAGAGGGGTCACACGACCCGTCTTCGGTCTGGTCAACGGGTCCCGGAACTGCACTCCCCGGATTGGTTAAAGCGATTTGTGGGGTGGTCCTACAGGGAAAAAACCCCTCCTGATTGGTAGAGGGAGGCAGGGCGAGTTCTTAGAGGGGTCACACAACCCACTGCTGGGTGGGTCATCCGGTCCCAAAACTGCCCCCCGATTGGTCAAAGGGGTTCGCGGGGCGGTCCTACAGGGAAAAACCCCCTCCTGATTGGTGGAGGGAGGCGGGGCAAGTTCTTAGAGGGGTCACACAACCCACTGCGGGGCGGGTCATCCGGTCCCAGAACTGCCCCCCCGCTTGGTTAAAGCGGTTCGCGGGGCGGTCCTACAGGGGAAAAACCCTTCCTGATTGGTTGAGGGAGGCGGGGCGAGTCCTTAGAGGGGTCACATGACACTCCTTACTTCCGGTCACCTGCCCCTCTTGACCCCGGATGTATTACCCCCAAAGGCAGGACTTCCGGTGACAGGGGACGGGCCTAACGGGGGTCACATGACACCCGGTCAGCTGTCCCTCTTGACCCGGATGTACTACCATCCAGTGGCCGGACTTCTGGTGACAGGGGAGAAGGGAATTCTGGCGGTCAGGGGGCGGGACTTCCGGGATCAGGGGGCAGGGCTAACGTTTGATTGATGGTAGGGCCCTTATACTACTTAGGGGATTCCACATGCCGGGGGAATTCACTAAGGGTGGCTTTAATTGGCATTTAAGCATCTAACTGTGGATTTTGGTGATTTCCTTTAGATATCCAGGGCCTTTAACTGTGCTTGTATTGTCCAGTCTCATAAGTTGCTGAGTGTCCTCAAACTCCCTCTGATGATATTGGGAGTTCAGAACACTCTGCCCTTCAAAGAAGGTACTCAGCAGATATCATTCGTCCTCCAAATTTAGAGGCTATGATCCTCCACCTCATAGAAAAAGTTTCCTGAATAGTTAGGTTTCTAGTCTCTCTCAGCACTTTACTCTTGCCCTCCTGGGTTCTGGGCCTATGAGGAGTCACCAGACAACAGTTAGCAAAGGAGGGTAAAAGGCTGAGGGGGTCTGGGATATCATTGTCTGTGGTTCTCAATGGGGAGAGAATCTTCCTGTGATGGCTGAATATGGGAAGGGGATCAGTGTTTTCCCCTGTTGAATTGACACTTTCTGATAATTCACTATATTAGGTAATAGGAGTTCCCCTAATCTTGTGGTGTTTCCTGTTTTGGAGATTGTTTTCCATTCCATATCCAGCAGCTTAATCCCAACCCATGTTATTATATTTATTAAGGGGCATTGTACAAATGCTGATGACTCTTTAAGTTTATTTCTCAGGTGCTGGCCATGCTGTGTCTCACAAACAGTCACCTGTAAATAACCCTCCCCTGTAAATAATATAGTGTTTGTATTTACTGTGCACATGTTTCCAATTAAACTCTTTGAAGTATCTGTTTCAATTACTCAGGGGCCTGATTTCTTCTTTCAGAGTATGTCTACACTACAGCATTATTTCAAAATATCTTATTTCGAAATAGCGCGTCTACACACAAAATGCATTTTGAAATAGCGTTTTGCTATTTCGAAATAGCGCGTCCACACTGAGTGGACGGTGAATCGCATTTAAGGCCGGACATAACCAGGTCCGGCAGGGCATCAGGTCAGGAGTTACTTTGTGTGGCTGCTGCCTGAGGCTGTCTGAGGCCTGTGCTTAAAGGCACCCCCCTGGACAGCCAGTTCTCAGGTTTCCCTGCTTGCTTGCCTACCTCCATGAGGGACAGGAAACCATTTTGTCTCTGTGTGCTCTGGTTGCCTTCACTCGGGACATCACAGCACTCTGCAACGTGAAGCCAGAGCTGCCCCTGGGCACTCTGGTGCTTTTCGTGGACGCGTTGCTGCGGACCTGTCTGAACTTTCTGCAGGCTGCCATCTGAGAGGTCCATCAGGGGGCTGTCAGTATCCAGGAGGCCCTGCGGGAGAGCTTCCATCCTGAGGAGCCCTCAGAGCCTCTCTGGTCTGCCCCACTGGGGGCTTGTGCCTCATTCCTCCCTCACGTCCTTCCACTTACCTCTCTCTCAGCCCCCTTCCTGATGTCAAATAAAATACACGTATTTTCATGAACACAAACTATCTTTATTTAACAAAACCCCGGGGGAGAGGGGGGAGAATGAAACTCTGGTGAGACTGGGGAAAGGAGGCGGGAGAGAGGAGAAGAGGGGGGGGGAGAGGGAAGGGGGAAAACTTGGGGGGAGGAAGCAAGGGGAAGAAAGGGGAGGGGAAGGTCAAGGCTCAGGGTTGGGGGGCTCTCCAGACCAACTTGATTTTCATTCAAACTTGCTCCTGGGTTCACATGTGGCCTTTAGTGCCACGCTGGCAGCTATCCTGCCATTGACGGCCGCATTCCTCTCTCTAGTGCAGAGATCATGGACATTGGGGGCAATCCCCCCAAACCTGAATAAGGTCCATGATCTCCACCCTGGACCAGGAAGGCGCCCGCCTTCTCCAGCCCCTGTCAGGCTCCTGGGAGCTGGCAGACTGCTCCTGGCGAGTGGTGGAGGGCTGGCTGCCAGTCTTTGCTGGCTCATGTTTGGGGGCCACTGGATCAGGGGTAGTGACTGCTGGCTCTGGCCTGGCAGGCTTGGAACTGGCACAGACACTGTGGCCAGAGTCAACCCCTAAAGGCTCCGGGGAGGGAGGAAGGAGAGGAGTGATCTTGGTTGAGGCTGGAGTGGCCACCAGGGCACCCTGGGAAGTGTCAAAGTCAGACAGGACTCACAGATTTGGCAGACTGCTCTGTTTATTTCAGCAAAGCTTTGCTAAAATGCATTCAGAAAATGTGAGTACCATACAAGGTTCAAACCCCTTGATTTTATACAGTCAAAAGGCCAAGTTAACAAGATCAAAGGGTGTGGCAAAACTTCACATTATTAGTGTGGTTAAGTATCTTCATTTCAATATCAAGCACACAGCAATCTCCTGGCTATATCTCCCTGATTATCTAGAATTGCTTTCTGTCTAACACCTAATGTTTCTCTTCCTGTTAAACTCAGGCCCAAATTGGCTAGCACCTTGATCTGCATACCTACAATCAACATTAACATACTTTTCTTCTTCCTCTTAAAAGACAAACAGAATTCCTTCAACTTATTCAATTATTACAGTACAATTCATCTTTCTCCTACAGTATAATTCTTTCTACTTTCACAATCCCTCCTTTTGGTCAAGCCTCGCCTATGACCAACAATTACTGGGTTCCTTGCATTAACCGTTCTTTGTCTTTTTGTTCATTAGTGATATTTAAAAGCATCAGATTAGCACTCTGGTGAGGGGACATGTCTGTGACATGTCTTGCACAGTTTTGGATACAACAGGAGATTAACTGAAAACATACAAAAATTATTAAGATTCCAAATAGGATAGTCAGGGCTTCCTGAAACAACCAGTTTCCTATGCCAGAGAAATTGGACAAGTTACTTAGCCATTTTCACAGGGAACTTGGCTCTTCGTTGGAAAGGTATGCAATCTTTTTTAAGTAGCTAGCGCGATCTATTATATCATTGGTGTTGTCTGGTATATATACACAACATTCTTTGCCAATGAGAGCACAGGTCCCTCCTTTTGCTGCCAGCACTATATCCAATGCCTGACGGTTTTGGAGGACCACTTGTCTGATCGCTCCTGTTTCTTTGGCCAGGGCCCTTAAACTTTTTCCAGTTTCATTTTCCATGATTTTAACTACTGTTTGTAACCTCAGAAGCCTTTTTGCATGATGTATTACTCCCCCAAGTGGGTCAAAGGAACCACCAATAGCCTCTTCCCAAGTTAAAGGGCTTATGTGATTCACATACCATTGGGCATCCGACAAGTCCCTTCTTTTTCGCCTAAAATTACGGAGGCGTTCTCATGGGAAGGACTCTAACACTCGGAATGGTGGGAAGAGTTGGGCGGGATAACAGATACCTGACCAGTTAACTGGTAATGTGGTATAGGCCTTTGTTCCACAGACCCAATGATGCCCTATCAAAGCCGGGAAGGGTCGGTTGCACCCCTTTGCCATATAGGTGTCTACAAAGGAGGAGTAATATCCCCCGAAGGGCACACGGTGATTCTCCTTACGGGGAGTGGTGTTATTTGCATGGCATTAAAGATTGTACTGATGTTACAATATGCTGGAGACAACTGCTCCTCCCCAGATTCAGCCCCGTCCCATTACACACCAAACACCAGTGACCTTTTTTCTCCTCCACACTTATCCGTTTAGATACATTTATTCCCACAATTATTCCCACTGCTTCCCAAGTGTCATTACTGTTCCATGTCTTGTTAAACGGGTGAGGCCTGGGGAATTAAGTGGGATTGCCAAGACAGGAACCAGCTTGTGAGTGGGATGGAATGTGGCTGCAGACCCAGCAATTAGAGATATTAAGGGTCTGAGCGATCCATACTTGCTGGTGGATAAAAGAATTGTCATTGTCATTGTGGATTCCCCAGATCTTAAGACACCAGTGGCCGAGGAACAGCCCCCACCAGAGGCACATGTTGGAGGCAAGACCCTTTTGGTTCTGACAACCTCCACTGAGGGAACCGCAGTTACGGTTTTATGTCCACCAGGCAGCAGGCGCTAGGCTCACTACTGCTTCTTCTTGGGCCTTGCTTTTGGTCCTCATCTGCTTCAGGCAATCCTTACGTGAACGTAGGTTGTAAGGTATTGCAGGCTGTTCCTCTACGTCTTCTTCTGGAGTCAAAATTGACTCTGCATGGTCCTGAGGTGATGATTGGTCCGCTGGGGATGGTGCCTTCTTACACTGCGAAGCCTGTATCCATGCTGCGATGCCGGATAACTTAACAGCCGTCTGGGCAGTGAGCAGCACCTGATGCAGGCCCTTCCACCGGGGTTCCATGGCGTGTTTTCATTGGTGGTGTCGTACGTAGACCCAATCACCTGTCTCGAGAGTGTGGCAGGCATCCGAGGTGGGTTCCGTCGGCCAGGCGGCTCGAACCTGTGAATGGAAGTGACTTACAGCTTGCATTAGTCCCTTGCAGTACTGAAGGAGTGTACTGTGAGTCAAGTTCAAGTCTGAGACTGGAGTAATGGTAGCCATTGTTCACATAAACAATTTCAAAAGGACTTAGTTTATGTCTTTGGGATGGTAGGGACAGTGCAGCAGGTGTGTGACATGTAACACACGATCCAGGTGCTGAACAAGTTGTTCAGTAAAACGTGTACCCCGGTCACTGGACAGAGTGGCAGGAGTTTCTTTGGCAGGCATAATATGATTTAACAAACATTTGGCAACAGACAGCGAATCAGCTTTGCAACAAGGAAAGACTTCAATCCAACCCGAAAATAAGCATACCATAACCCAAATAAATTCATATAGTTGACACACAGGCATTTGTACAAAATCAAGCTGCCAATGCAAGAACAGTGCTTGGGGCAGGCCCCAGAACCCTTGAGCTACCTTTACAGGTTTGCCAACATTGTAGCTTTGGCAAGTGGTACAGGCGGCACAGTGGTGAGCTGCAAAAGAGCTGAAATGGGGGGCCCACCATTCTGCCTTAGTTACAGCAGAGATCATACCCTCCTTTCCGACATGCGAAACGCCGTGTAGCAGGGCGGCCAGAGCTGGGTAGAGCGAAAAGGGGGCCACAAAGGCACCAATAAGGGGGCGCCAAAGGGAATCAGGGTGTAGAGAGCAACCCTGGGCGACCCAGGAGTCTTTTTCTGTTTCTGAGGCAGAGTCTTGGAGCAGGTGAAGCAAAATGCAGGACAATGTAGCACTTTAAAGACTAACAAGATGGTTTATTAGATGATGAGCTTTCGTGGGCCAGACCCACTTCCACAGATCAAAAACCAGGAGCAGGGTGACTTTAGAAAGGGACTGCGGTGGTACAGAAACAGAAAGGGAACCGAGAAACGCACCTGGGGAAGGTTCTATGGCAGCATTACCCTTAGCAACATCAGTATCTGCTGTGGAGTGACCAGGGCACTTAACAATAGCTAATGCAGATGGGAGTGCATACAGGAGAGCAGCAATGTAGGGGCCATTCTTGATAGGGGTACCAGCAGAGGTAAGGAAACCCCGAGCTTGCCAGAGGGTGCCAAAGTCATGTACAACCCCAAAAGCATATCGAGAATCAGTATAAATGGTGGCGGAGCGTCCCTCAGCCAGAAAGCAAGCGCGGGTTAGGGCAACTAGTTCAGCGACTTGTGCTGAGGTCACAGAAGGTAAAGGCGCAGCTTCTAGGGTTTCAGAGAGTGATACCACAGCGTATCCTGCGAGGAGACGACCTTGGCTATCTCTAAAGCAGGAACCGTCAGTGAATAACACAAGGTCGGAGTTAGAGAGAGGGACATCAGAAAGGTCGGGGCATGAGACGGTGACAGCAGAGACACTTGCAAGGCAGTCGTGGGGTTCACCGTCATTAGACAGAGGAAGGAGAGTGGCAGGGTTCAACTGAGAACAGCACTTTATGGTGATATGCGAAGCCGAAAGCAGTAAAAGTGAGGCGGGCGGAGGAAAGGTGAGCTGTATTACATTGTAGCAGGAGAGTATCTATAGAGTGAGGGACCATGAGAGAAACAGGAGAGCGGAGGACAAGGGACTCAGACATTTCAATTAGGCGTGCCGCGGCAGCCACAGCACGCAGACAGGGGGGTAGACCTTGGGCAACAGGATCCAAGGTGGCAGAGAAATAAGCTACTGGACGATTTTTGCCACCATGCTCCTGAGTAAGAACCCCAAGTGCACAACCAGATTGCTCGTGGCAGAAAAGCGTAAAGGCTTACAGTAGTCAGGTAACCCTAAGGTGGCGGGGGGGGGGCAGTGAGAAGCACTAAAGAGTCAGTTTCTGAGGCAGATAATGAAGGGGAACAGAGGAGTAGATCATTTACACATTGGACCAATGTGGACCCAGAGGGGAAGACCAGGTCAACAAGGTCTTTGGCTAATGCTTGGGAAAAGTAAGACGGGCTTTCTGTCTTACTTCAAAGTAAGAATAAGAGCCTCCGGAAAAGGGCACTTTTTCCGGAGGATCGGGGCCAGACTAGACGCTCTTTTCCGGCTTTTTTAAAAGCCGGAAAAAAGCGGCAGACATTTTTATTTAAATGCCGCGGGGGATATTTAAATCCCCCGCGGATTTCCCTACGACGACTAGTGAAATTTACATGCCCCTTCCAGAAAAGGGGCCAGTGTAGACGTAGCCCATGATTTACCATCAGCTTTTCGAACTGGGAGGAGGATAGGGGTGTTACAGGGGCTGGAACAGGGGACAATAATGCCTTGTTCCCACAGGGTGGATATGATCGGAGCTGAAACCTTTAAATCCCAAAAACCCGGTGCCACGACCCCTTCTCTGACCTTATCCCCATTCTTGGTACCCTCCCCATTCCCAGTACTGTCTGCCCTGCCCTGAATAATGCTGTATTTGCAGAGCTATCAACTTTTGTGAGGACTGCTTCTCTTTCTTTTTAGAGTGTAGTGGCAATGCTCTGCCACTGCTTGCAATTTGTCCATGGTCTTGGCCTCCCATCCAACACTTATTTGCTTTAACATACTGCTAATAGCAGATAAGAGGCTATTAACAAACGCATGCGCCAGGGCGCCCTGTCCATTTTTACCTGGTTGCTGTATCCCAAAAAACCCAAAAAAACCCAACCAACCAAACAAAAAAACCATCAGTCAGTCTGTGTGATAGTTGCCCGGGTTTTTTTCTTTGTTGCTGTTTACGGGGTTATAAGTAGTTTACACAGTTGCAGGAGGTCTGCTTCAGAGGGTTCATAGGCATTGCACACTAGCAAAATTTCTCTGCAAATTTGGTAGGGTTTTCCTGGGGCTTTGGAAAACCTTTTAAAATCGAGTGGAGCTCCGTGTGGGCCAAGGGTTTATAGCTTCAAGTAGGACCGGTCTGAGTCTTCTTGGAGGACGGGGTAAAGGGAAGCGCTCGATCTGGTGGTGGGAGAGGAGGTTTCCAATAAAGCTTTTTCTTATAATTAGAATTTTTAAGGGAGGCGAGCTTCGATTCAGTTCATTTAAGATTTGCCTCGTCCCACCACTGCATGAAGCAATCTACCTCTCCTCTAGCCAATTTAGTTTTTGGGAAGGCCAAGTTTGTCTTTTAAGACGTCCACTTGGTCTTTGTTCCAAGATCCTAACAGTGGCCACTGAGTTTTGGGATCCCCCCAGAGTCAATCTAGATCATTTTTCCAGAAATTTACAGGAGTCCGGACCCTTTCTAAAATATATAAACTGAGCCAGGGTCCCTTTAGGGAACTATCCCTGCTTAGACGTCTAGTTACCCATACAGGAGGACTTCATACACCAATTACACAAGGAGGAAATTCGGGTTCGTCAGAGCGGTGCCCAGTGCAACACACAAAAGAAGCCCACAGGCTACTGCCTCAATCGCCCTTGCGTTCACTCCAAGGATTTTATCCAAGGTGCGGTGCGGCTGCGATTGTGCAGATTCCAGTCACACAGACCGCGGGGACAGGAGCCCCTTGGTCGGCCAGTCCCTGGACAGGGATGGCTCCCAGACTCACTCACACCACAGGGAAGACGGATAGACACAGAGACAAGACAGTCCTCAGTCCGGACAAAATAATTACCTGACCAGAGTCCTGATGTTAGATCCCGGGATCCCTACCAGAACAGAGCAGGAACCAACAGGTTCGATGGCGTAGACTTCGCTGTGGTTGTGCACCTTTCCGTTCTGGCGGAGGACCGCTCGGGCCAAATGCCCAGGTGCCGGCTACCACGGTCATCCTGCAAAACAGTCAGGGATCACACAGCCTCAGCGAAGACGGTTGCCATCTCAGTGGGACCTCCAAATTGTCAAAGTCAGACAGGACTCACAGATTTGGCAGACTGCTCTGTTTATTTCAGCAAAGCTTTGCTAAAATGCATGGAGAAAATGTGAGTGCCATACAAGGTTCAAACCCCTTGATTATATACAGTCAAAAGGCCAAGTTAACAAGATCAAAGGATGTGGCAAAACTTCACATTATTAGTGTGGTTAAGTATCTTCATTTCAATATTAAGCACACAGCAATCTCCTGGCTATATCTCCCTGATTATCTGGAATTGTTTCCTGTCTAACACTTAATGTTCCTTTTCCTGTTAAACTCAGGCCCAAATTGGCTAGCACCTTGATCTGCATACCTACAATCAACATTAACATACTTTTCTTCTTTCTCTTAAAAAGACAAACAGAATTCCTTCAACTTATTCAGTTATTACAGCACAATTCATCTTTTTCTTACAGTATAATTCTTTCTACTTTCACAACTTTGACCACCAGGGTCTGAAGCCCCACAGACAGGGGCCACGGATGGGGAGGGGGAGAGGCAAAGGGGGCAGTTGTCTCGGGAGCTGATGATTTAAAAGGGTCCAGGCCTCTGGGTCACTGTATCGACTATTATGGCAGCCGCCACTGCCAGAGACCCGGGCAAATGAAATCAGTCCTAGAGCTCTGTCTGGTGCAAGGTGGGTGGCGCTAAGGCCTGATTGGCCCTCGCCTTGCCCCTCCTACCTTTAGCTTTGCCCCTTTGAGGGGGTCTAGAGCCTTGCCCCTTTGAGGGGGTCTTGAGCCGACCCCCTCCCATACATTACCCAGGGCCCGACAACGTCTGTCACCAGCCCCGTTGACATGAATGTGCCCCAAATCCCTCAGACCCAGTACAGTCCCCCCCTCCTTCCCCCCCCGGATCCTTAATTCTTCTCTTGTCATCTGATTGCTTCAAGCATTGTTACAGGCTGGGGACCGACTGGCTAAGCAGCAGTTCAGCAGAAAAGGACCTGGGTATTCCAGTGGATGAGAAGCCGGAGATGAGTCAACAGGGTGGCCTTGTAGCCAAGAAGGCTAATGGCATATTAGGGGGCATTAGGAGGAGCATTGCCTGCAGATCCAGAGAAGTGATTATTCCCCTTTATTCGGCTCTGGTGAGGCCACATCTGGAGTATTGCGTCCAGTTCTGGGCCCCCAACTACAGGAAGGATGGGGACGCATTGGAGGGGGTCCAGGGGAGCTTGACCAAAATGATTCGGGGTATGGAGCACATGACCTATGAGGAGAAACTGGGGGATTTGGGTTTGTTTAGCCTGCAGAAGCAAAGAGTGAGGGGGGATTTGATAGCAGCCTTCAACTTCCTGAAGGGAGGTTCCAAAGAGGATGGAGAGAGGCTGTTCTCAGTAGTGAGGGATGGCAGAACACGGAACAGTGGTCTCAGGTTACAGCGGGGGAGGTCTAGGTTGGATATTAAGAAAAACTATTTCCCTAGGAGGGTGGGGAAGCCCTGGGCTGGGTTCCCTAGGGAGGTGGTGGAATCTCCATCCCTAGAGGTTTTTAAGTCTCGGTTTGACAAAGCCCTGGCTGGGATGATTGAGTTGGGGTTGGTCCTGCCTTGGGCAGGGGGCTGGACTTGATGACTCCTGAGGTCTTTTCCAACTCTAGGATTCTATGATTCATCCGTGCGATGTCACTGGAGACGCAGGGAGGTACACTGTGGGCGAAAGCCCCGATCTTGCTTCTGGTTTTGTACAGGCGGCCGTGAAAGTAACTTTACAGTTTCTCACAGGTACTGTCCTGTTGCAGCCCAGGTCTTTGCAGTTCTTGCTGGAGCTGCGCACCAGGGCACTTTCACCTCTGTGTTCAGGATTCAGAGTTATCTCTTTTCCCAAAGATCTTCCCTGGAGCTGTTCAGAGAGAGCTTGCTCCCTCTCGCCACAGTCTCTCTTAAGGCAACCATGTTCTTCAGAGCCTCTGGCCTGACGTGGAACGGGACGGGGGACACCACAGAAGAGGCCAAATTCGCCGGGGGAAACACTCCAAGGAAATGGATGCTAAAGAGGGTCCATTCGCCAAGACTCATGTGCAGGGCCTCTTTGATTTCAGTGTTGTCACTATAGACCAACGCGCGCCCGTTGAGATTATGGTCCCTGAGCCTCTGTTTGTACAGCGGGACGTTTTCCTCCTTCAAGCCGATTGTGTCCATCTGGAAGAGAAGTGGGAGCACCCGTTAGTGCCGTGCATCTACTGAACAGGTCGCCAAACACGTTTTTAGGAAGGGTCCGCTATAGCTCCCGAGAGGAACCTGTCTGGGCTTGCTCAGATTCTAGCAAACAAGGCGGGCCGGCCGGCTGTGGGGCCAGGTATGGTACCCTGCACACCCCACTGCCGTGTGCTTGGATTCTGCTAGGGGCACCGCTGAGCAAGTTGGCACGGCAGGGGAAATAGCATGCTCTCTGCAGGCAAAAGCTAGCAATGCAGGGACCACTGGAGGGGTGTGTTGAAATGAAGAGGGAAGGTTTCCTGACCCTGCTTGTAGGCTGGAGGGAAGCATACAGTCAGCCTGACGGGGGTGGAGTTGGGCCTCTCGACCTAAGGCTATATCTACACTGCGGGCCTTTGCAGGCAGAGAGTATGCTAATGAAGCACTCGTTAGCAACTTCTTGTGCTTCATTAGGGGTGTGTCTGGACTACATGCCTCCGTCGACGGAGGCATGTAGATTAGACAGATCGGCAGAGGGAAATGAAGCCACGATTAAAATAATCGCGGCTTCATTTAAATTTAAATGGCTGCCCTGCTCTGCCGATCAGCTGTTTGTCGGCAGATCGGGGCAGTCTGGATGTTCCCCTGTCGACAGAAAACCCTTTTGTCGACCGCCCCGGTAAACCTCATCCCACGAGGCATAACGGGGCGGTCGACAAAAGGGTTTTCTGTCGACAGGGGAACGTCCAGACTGCCCCGATCTGCCGACAAACAGCTGATCGGCAGAGCAGGGCAGCCATTTAAATTTAAATGAAGCCGCGATTATTTTAATCGCGGCTTCATTTCCCTCTGCCGATCTGTCTAATCTACATGCCTCCGTCGACGGAGGCATGTAGTCTAGACACATCCTAGCATGCTCTCTGCAGGCAAAAGCTAGCAGTGTAGACATAGCCTCAGGGTTCTTGTGTGTTATTCTGGATAAGGGGTATTACACTGCAGGCCTCCAGCAAGAGTATTTATGTTTTTGCCTCTCTTCTCTCTGGAGTGCATAACAGACAGCTACGGGTCTCCCAGTCTTAAAACCGACCCAAGTCATTTCAGAGCGTAAAGGATGAACCCGGGGAGAGCCAGCCAATGGCTTCGGGGTTGGAGGAAAGAGCTCCAAGGAACCGAGTTGTTCCAAGAAGAAATGTTTTGTGCAAACCAAGAGTCAGGAGCAGCAGAAAGTGGGGGAACTAGCAGAGCCCGGACTGTGGCCTTGCCCCCTACATCACCCTTTCCCCCTCATCCTCACTCTGCCCATTCCCTCTCATGTGCCCACCCTACTCCTGAGGCCTCAAACCCACACTGTGCCTTCCCCGAAAGCCCCCATCCCACACCGCCTGTTCCCCTCAACATCCTACCCCCACTAGTTCTCGCTCCTCTCCCTCCAGTTATGCACCAGTTATGTGGGACAGTTTTCTCCCAGCTCTGGGGCCCGTAGTCAGGGCTGTCCCTAGGCCCATGGGAAATATGTAGCTGCATAGGGCACCGGAAAATTTGGGCACCAAATTTTTGAGTTCCCCAATGCAGCAGCCATGTGTTCTTGTATGTCTGAGGATATGCCTCTGCCGGTTCGTCTCTGGGGACGGTGTGTCCTGTCTGCTGCAGGGCTTTTCCCTTCGCCCTCCCCCACGTGCTCCTCTCAGCTGGCAGTGTAATCCACACACCTAGTGTGTGTGGTTCACTGTCCCTTCGTGTGGCAATTGGACCTCTTACAGCCAGAGATAAGAACAAGGGAGCTCTACATCCTAAGCTGGGAGCCAGCTGCCTTCATGGCTCCAGCTGTCGAGGCCTCTAGGGGTGTGTCTAAACTACATGGCTCCATCGATGGAGCCATGTAGATGAGGCTGATCGGCAGAGGGAAATGAAGCCGCGATTTAAATAATCGCGGCTTCATTTAAATTTAAATGGCTGCCGCGCTCTGCCGACCAGCTGATGATCAGCTGTTTGTCGGCAGATCGGGGCAGTGTGGACGCTCCCGTCGACATGAAAGCCCTTTGTCGACCTCCCCCTGATGCCTCGTGGGATGAGGTTTACCGGGGAGGTCGACAAAGGGCTTTCACGTCGACGGGGAAGCGTCCAGACTGCCCCGATCTGCCGACAAACAGCTGATCATCAGCTGGTCGGCAGAGCGCGGCAGCCATTTAAATTTAAATGAAGCCACGATTATTTAAATCGCGGCTTCATTTCCCTCTGCCGATCAGCCTCATCTACATGGCTCCGTCGACGGAGCCATGTAGTTTAGACACACTCCTAGAGGGCCTAGGTTCAAATCTGCTACGGGGTTCAAATCAGCAGCAGCAGCAAGCTAGCAAACAGAGAGGATCTGCAACTCTGCTCTAGTTCCTGAGCCCTGCTTGGGGTAGGGAGGTAGAAGGAACGACCAGACCTCCAGCAGAAGCTGCATGAGGGGAAAAGGCCCAGGCAATCCTGCAGAAGGGCCCTTAATTATTCAGGGCCCCACGATTTGCAAAGATGGCTCTGCCTGTAGCCATCATCTGTGGGCAGCTGCTGTCACATGAATGACATGCTTCTTGCGATGAAGAGGCATGGACATTCTATCGACAGCTGGCCCTGCTCGAAGGAAGGAAACCCAAGGGTGACCCACCTCTCGGCAGACATCCTCCACCGTCATACCCAGCAGAGTGCAGGTGCTGAGCTTGTCGAATTTCTTTGTCCGTTTCAGTCTGTGGCTGCCACGTTGCAGCTCCATCTGTCTTTTCAGGGATGGGTCCAAATTGACCGTGAAGGGGAGGTAGAAGAGGGCCTCCTCCACCCGAAACCTGCCGCACAGGAAAGTGTGGAACAGCTCGGGATCCTGGTCCAGTTCCAGCAGCTTTTCCATCTGGCCTTTCAGCATGTCCAGCTCTTCCATGTACTTCTCGTAGACCTCCCACAGAGACATGTCGGGGCGGAGCGGGCTTCCATGGCAGCTGCCCATTCGACTCCTCTGCTCCTCATCCTCGATGCACTGCAAGAGCCAGCTCAGACGGCACGGCCACTGGTTGGCAAGGAGCACCCATTCCACCACCTTCTTCGGACACACTTCATCCTTGGGGATGTTACTCGCCAGCAGCCTGATGGTGATGGTGACGGTGTTCACGATGCGCCGCATCTGCACCACGTTGTCTGTCATGAATTCCTTCAAGGCGTCATCCAGGAGGTAGTCGAAAGCATCTTGAATGAGGTCTTTGGCTCGGATACCTTTCCCGCAGCTGCCGGTTCCCAGCGCTGGGGTTCCAACCATGAGAGGTATCTGGCTGTCCTCTGCAACTGGATTCTGGGCATGGTAGCGAGAGATGTTGAGGAAGTCAGAGCTGGCTTCCATCTTGCCATCCTGCCGGAAGCCGACCTCTGCCTCTAGCTGCTCCTTGCGCGCGATGATATTCCTGATCAGCCTCCGCTTGGTGTCGCAGTCCATCCGAGGGACAGAGAAGGGCAGGGTGATGATGCGGTTTAAGAACTCGTAGCCGTTGTTGGCCATACCTCTCATATACTTGGAGCTTTCCACGCAGTCGACAATGATGCTGGAGTCAACAGCCAGGATGGAGATGAAAGGGGCGTCATCGTCTGAGAGGAGGATGTTCATGGCATCAAGGACGCCCACCACCTTGTCAGGGCTGCATGTATCCAAGTGGGTGATCTCCAGCACCACCCGCAGCTTCCGCCGCTGGAAGATCTCCATGTACTGCAGGAACCCAGTGATTGTCCTGACTTCGCTTTTCACGCAGCTCATGAAGCCCAGCTGTGCGCTGAGAGCCGTCTGGTTCATCTGTCTCTCCAGCTGGCTCTTCTGGGTGACGATAATGTTTCGTACCACTGTGATAGTGAGCCGTATGGCAGCTGCTGCAGAGACGCTGACAGCCGTCACCCCAATGCCTTCCACGACAGCTATGGCGTCTCCCGAGGCATCCCCGATGGGGATCCCAAACACTAGGAGGAGACCACCCACTCCAATAGCTACCATGATCAAAAGGATCACAGCCACCCACAGCGGGAGGAAGAGGAACTTCTTGCTAACCCATTCCTGATCCCCTGGTCTTTCGATGATGCTACATTTCCTGTCTATGGTCCTGTAAATGCTCATGGGTAGGAGACCAAAGTGGCTTTCGATGCCGTCGCACAGTGTGGTAATGAGGCCTGCCCAGAGCTGGTCGCAGCCCGCGTACTCCCAGGCGCTGAAATGGATGAAGACGTGTTTCACGTTCCTTCTCCACTTCTGCTGCTCCGTCAGGACCGGCCGGTAGAAGATCATGAGTAACAGGAGCTTGAGTAGATCCCGGCCAGTGTTGTCACGCTGCATCTTCTGCGTCCGCTGAAATTCCTCCTGGTCTTTCTTCTTCGATTCGTTTTCCATGTTCTCTGAGATAAAAGAGGAAGATATGTTAGGTACCTGGCAGTGCCTTAAATCTCTCCTCCTGAAGGGTCTTCCAGCTTCACAATCCCTCCCTTCTGGGAAGCAATCAAGAATGGGTAGCTCTTGGCAAAGCCATCCTTAGGATTGATGGGATCCTACGCCATACTATTAAACTGGTGCCCATCTGCCCAACAGCAGCCCAGATGGATGTTGAATTTTTAGCGATGTGATTTTATAATCCTCATCCACACACTAATAAACAAACACATTTTAAACTAAGGTCCTGTCGACTCTCACAGTAAATTCAGCAAACATTTAGCAGAGGTTGGCAAATGCCTGTTAAATGGCTTCATTACCATGTCGTCGATGTTCTGCCAGTAGCTCGAGCAGACTTTGTCACTTGTAAATTAACTAGATCTTCTAGAACTTCTGCTGCTGGAGGAAGCAGAGCCACAGACCATGGATAGGAAGAGGCAGGTGGGTGGAGTGGACATGAAAACCCAGTGCTGCTCCAAATTTTCAGGTCCCCTATGCGATTGCATAATCGGCAAATGAGTACGGGTGGCTCTGGCTCTTTGGAGATAGTTGTCATCCACTAATCCCCATCCCCACAAGGTTCCTTCCCCGTCTTACGTTCCCCGGGGCAGTACTCACCCTTGATTTTGTGTAAGAGCAGGTTTTTGCAATGTCCCCATGGTGCATAAAACCCAGCAGTCACTGGCGTGGGCACAGTGTACAGGGCCTTCGCTAAAGCGAGGCAGTAGATATCCTCCTTGGTCTGGAACCCTGCAACGGGGATGAGGTAAAACACGAAGATTAGCCTCACCGAGCGCATCCTCAGTGGATGCTCAACAGTGTCTCCGCTAATATTTTTCGGTTCAAGGTACTAGGTACAAGGGGAGGGAGCAAACAAATGTCCGAAACCAGACAAGTTTATTTTAGGCTATAAATATTGGGGTGCCTGGCCTTACCCCCTTTGCATGGCCGAAGGGACAACAGAGACTTACTGACTGAATTGCTCCTCGTCCTGGGGCACTCATGAGTTGGTGCACGTGTAACCGCAAATCCAGGGCACTAGATCTGTGACTACAGGGCTATAAACCTGGCCAAGTGCCTCTGTCACCAGACGGTGTCTGTGGTCGGTCTTTGTGCATAACAGCGAGATCTGCAGCAGGAGCAGGCTGCGTTACCTGCACTGACCACTGATAACACCAGAGCTCCAAGAACAGAAGCACTGAGCCACGCTGCTGAGGCAACCACATCACAGCTCTTAACACTAGGAGCCCGTAAGTACTCCTGTAGACCCTGCTTTCGCTGGCATTAAGCCAAACAGCGTCCACAGAGCCCCCTGGCACTCCTGCGCCCTGCTGTGCAATGCAGAGGGAGAGATGGAGAAGAGAAAGGCCCACGTGTTCCTTTGCCCTGGCCCAGGCTAGCCTATGCCACTTCCCATGGTTCTGTGGGCCAGACTTGCAGGGCGGGGAAAAGAGATGTAGAGGTCATGGTGGGTAATCAGCAGAACATGAGCTCCCATTGTGGCGTTGGGGCTTAAAAAGCTATTGTAATTCTGGGATGTATAAACAGGAAACGCTTGAGCAGGAGTAAAGAGGCTGTCTCGCTTCTGTGATGGATGGGAGGCCCACTGTTCTTTTCTGAACATCCCAGTATTCAGTGACTAAAGGGTTAAACCTAGCTAGCTAGAAAGTGTTGGCAGGGAGCCAGGAGCACCAGTGAGAAGAAAGAGTTCAGATCTGCATTAAAAGGGAATCTGTCTGCTGTTTTTCTTTGTGAGTTTAATCCTGGAGCTGTGGAAGGGGATGAGGGGGGGGATGAATTGAACTGGGCAGGGACATCATGCCTAAAAAAAAGAATACCTGGGCCTAGAATTGGACTGGACCTTGGAAGTGTGGATCCTTGAGTAGATAGAGAATGTTTATTTAGATGCGATCAGGTTATTTTTTTGTTTTGTTGTTTGGTTAAACTCCTCTGTGCTAAATCCATATCCCCTCCTCTCCCCACTATAACTTTAAACTGAATCCCAGGGATGCAATTGTCTGTGTTTTAATCTGTTCTTTTCTCAGTTGCGCTATAACTCCTAGCAGCCAAGTCAGCTTTACAAATGAATACCTTTTTGTTTTCTTAATATAATCACCTATTTTAAGGCTATGATCTGATTTTGTATCCTGGAAAGTAATAGGAGGTCTGTGTATACCTGCCTAAGACTAAGAGGACAGCTATCAGAAATTACAGTTTGTTTTCATTTTTCTTTTTTTCTTTCCAAGTGCTAAATAAAAGGGAATAATGACATCTCTGGATCTGCTGGCAATGCTCCTCCTAATGCAACCTAATATGCCATTAGCCTTCTTGGCTACAAGGGCACACTGTTGACTCATCTCCAGCTTCTCATCCACTGTAACCCCCAGGTCCTTTTCTGCAGAACTACTACTTAGCTGGTTGGTCCCAGGCCTGTAACAATGCTTGGGATTCTTCTGTCCCAAGTGCAGGACTCCGCACTTGTCCTTGTTGAACCTCATCAGATTTCTTTTGGCTCTTGTGTAAAAGAGTTTGGGGTACCCTTCTGGAATACGTTCCCAAGTGACTTCTTCCTGCGTTCAAGAAGAAAAAGTTTTTTTCCACTTGGGTAGAGGCAGCAACCCTCCTAAGCTCAGGGAATCTGTGACCTTGGGGAGTTTTGAAGCAGAAGCCCATAGAGACACGGTATTTTAAGGTCTCTTTTGGGCCCACACCTTCTGCACTCCAAGTGCCAGAGTGGGGAACCGACTTAGCCTCTTTATTCGGCACTTGAACTTCTGCTGCTGGAGTTCTGTGCCCAGCTCTGGTGACCAGAATTCCAGATGGATGTTGATAAATTGGAGAGGGGTCATGTGAAGGCTGTTTCCCACTCTGGCACTCCAAGTGCAGAAGGTGGGGGCCCACAAGAGACTTTAAAATACCCTGCCACTGGAGGCTTGTGTTGGTGTTGCTGCCATCATCCAAATGCACAAACCCCTTTGAGAACCAGACAGGCGCATTTCAGAATTCCCTCCTGTGGGGTACCTTCCTTGTCCTTGACACTCCCTCCAGAGAGAGCTTGAAAACCTGTAATTTCTCCTAGAAGTATGGCTTGCTGTCTTAGGCACGTGCATACAGAACCTTCCGCCCTCTAGGATGCAGGAATCAGATCATGGTTTTAAAAATGTGACGTCTATTAACAAAACAAATACACTTGGTGAAACATTACTTAGAATCATAGAACCATAGAGCTGGAAGAGACCTCAGGAGTCATCAAGTCCAGCCCCTGCCCAAGGCAGGACCGATCCCAACTAAATCAACCCATCCAGGGCTTTGTCAAGCCAAGACTTAAAAACCTCTAGGGATGCAGATTCCACCACCTCCCTAGGGAACCCATCTCAGTGTTTCCCTACCCTCCTAGTGAAATAGTTTTTCCTAATATCCAACCTAGACCTTCCCCATTGTAACTTGAGACCATTTCTCCTTGTTCTGCCATCCGTCACTACTGTGAACAGCCTCTCTCCATCCTCTTTGGAACCTCCCTTCAGGAAGTTGAAGGCTGCTATCAAACCCCCCTCGCTCTTCTCTTCTGCAGACTAAACAAACCCAAATCCCTCAGTCTCTCCTCATAGGTCATGCGCTCCAGCCCCCTAATCATTTTGGTCGCCCTCCGCTGGACCCTCTCCAATGCATCCACATCCTTTCTATAGTGGGGGCCCCAGAACTGGACACAATACGCCAGATGTGGCCTCACCAGAGCCGAATGAAGGGGAATAATCACTTCTCTGGATCTGCTGGCAATGCTCCTCCTAATGCACCCTAATATGCCATTAGGTTTCTTGGCTACAAGGTCACACTGTTGACTCATATCCAGCTTCTCATCCACTGTAACCCCCAGGTCCTTTTCTGCTGAACTGCTACTTAGCCAGTCGGTCCCCAGCCTGTAACTATGCTCGGGATTCTTCCATCCCAAGTGCAGGACTCTGCACTTGTCCTTGTTGAACCTCATCAGATTTCTTTTGGCCCAATCCTCTAATCTGTCTAGGTCACTCTGGACCCTATCCCTGCCCTCCAGCATATCTTGGAGAAACTGGTGTTACAAAGAAACTGAAAAAAGAAAGATTAAAACACAGAAAATCGCTTCCCTGGGATTCAGTTTGAAGAGTTCTAGGGTAAAGGGGGATAGTTACATGTGCTTAGCAAAAAGAAGTCCAACAAACTAAAAAAATAAAGAAAATAACCTAGTAGCGTCTGACTAAAAATTCCCTGTTCTACTCACATCTCTCTTGTTCCAAGATTTAGTCTTTCCCTAGCCAAGAAAGTCGCTGGATTCTGCTTGCCCAGGTTCCTGGCTTAATTCACATCTTCCAGGCATGATCACACAACAGGCACATCACTGCTTCCAATTCAAAACCCCAAATTCTGTTTCCATTTTCTTTCCTGGCCTCCTGTCAACTCGCTTCCTGCTTCTCTAGCATTCCTGGAGACTTTCTAGGACCTTTTGTCTATGGTTTCAACCTTTCCAGGCAAGACAGTTAGGGTTAAGTCCCAAGACTTTCAGGCAACCGTCTGCTTTTGACACGACCTGCCTGTTTCTCTTCAGCTAACTCTTGCTTACTTTGGTTCAGGCCTCAGGCCTTACACCAGGCCCATGCTTCAGGCCCATCCTTTCTAGTACAGGATGTAGCCTGGTAACAAAGCCCTGACTGTGGTATCAGGAAACCTGCGTTCTATTCCTGCCTCTCCCACAGGTTGGAGAGGTTATTCCCTGTCTGTAAAATAAGACTAATGATACTAACCTTCCCTTTTTAGACCTACACACAGCAACTAGGGATTTTTATTAACTACTCAAATATCGGTGAGCCTGGCTCGCTAGATGAACCATCCGGTTCCTCTTGGAATCATGTTAAATGCTTGATCCCCATGACCAAAGTCTCAGATACTGGGAGAAGTGACAGGGGGGAATAAAAGCTGCTGTCTGAGGTAAACTACCTGGCAGGAATCCCCTGGAATGGGAGCCATCGCTACCAGGAGCCCAGGAATAACAAGACTCCAAAAGTCCAGCTGCCAGGCAGTTTGACCATCTCCTTCAGGCCAGTGGCCCAGAATTCCAGGACATCTTTGGGCCTGGGTTTAAAAAGAGGCAGTACCGTGTGCTCAGCCCCTTTTTATCCATCCCCTTTCCCTCCATTGGCACGCAACCCTCAAATGGCCAAAGGTTTCCCTTTCCCTCCCTCCTTGGTTAAACAAGCTGGTTAAACAGCTCGAGGTGATGGAGTGATAAGCACCCACTGACAGAGTCGCTCGGGTTGCAGGGCCAGCGTAAGTCCGCTTTTAAAACTGCCGGCCATAGCTGCAGCTACGGGAGGGGACTCTAGCAAGGGCCTGGAACAAGGAACAGGGCTCCACTCCTGCATGGGATTCGGGCTTCCCCCAGGCAGATGCTCTGTTGCTGCTTTCCTGTCTCTCCCTTCTCCAGGTGGAAGGGGACGGTTAGCCAGTGTTCCCTGCAAGCTGAGCTCTTGGGCGGCCAGCCAGGAGACATTCAAATGCTGCCCAGTTTGCTAGCCGGTAGCATGTGTTTCTAGTGGTGGTGCATGTGGTGTACTGGGTGTAGACATAGATCTTGTTGTTATAGTAACTGCGTTAGGTCACTGGGGGTCAGCCCAGCTGGTTTGGGTTTTTTCTAGCTAGCTCCGTGCTATGCAATAAAATGGACACTTGCAACTAATCAAGCTCTCTGTATTTCCACTGATTTCTTCCCATGCTGTGAAACTCCACGTGACGTAACAGTGCACATCCGTGCATGCCTTGGTGCACATAACAAAATGTATTCCGCACAGGAGTGGGGGAAAAAGTAGAGGCATTATTGCCGCTAGCTCCTTACTGAAACTCAGTGAAAGGCAGGGGAAATGAGAGATCAAGATCCTGAGACTGACAGTCCCCAGGAACAACGGGGAGAGGCTAAAGTCCCAGTTCAGCCTGACTGGCAGAGCAGGGAGCCAGGAGGGAGCCAGGGTCGGCAGAGTGGGACTGAGCTAAGGAGAGAGCAGGGGCCCGCACTGAGCTGGGGAGCAGGGCTGGCCTCGGGGAGGGAGAAGGGGAGGCCGGGGTCAGGATCGGGGGCAGTGCGACTGGCCTCAGGGAGGAAGGGGGTCAGAGGCAGCATGACTGGCCTCGGGGAGGGAGAAGGGGAGGCCGGGGTCAGGATCGGGGGCAGTGCGACTGGCCTCAGGGAGGAAGGGGGGGTCAGGGGCAGCATGACTGGCCTCGGGGAGGGAGAAGGGGGGGCCAGGGTCAGGATCTGGCCCTTCCCCCCCAGAGCTGCTCCCCATCCCCTCTTCCTTCCAGCCAGTTCCTGCCCCCCCCCCCCCAGCCAGTCCCTCTTCCTCCCTCCCCCCTGCCCAGGATCAAGTGTGTCCATTTTTTGGGGGGAGGGTCTACCTCGCAACCCTACGAGTCAGACCCAGCGCAGGCACCAAGTGATGGGGACTGCCAGAACTTTGGGAACCTGAGTCTGCGGGGTGGGGGTTTGTGGCAGGTCAGGAGATGAAAGGGGAAGGCACTAAGGGACAGGGTGTAGGAGACAGACAAATGCCTTGGGGCCAAGTGGAGACAATGAGGAAAAGGACAGGAGGGGAGGTGTCAGTGGGGGGGGGGGGGGGACAGGATGATGCTAGGAGAGGAGAGGGGAAGGGCTTTGGGGGCTAGAGGGGAGAAGGGGAGGTGCTGGGAGAAGGCTTGAAAGAAGGGGTGGGCATGAGGAAGGCGGAGATGGAGCAAGGCACGTGTAAAGGCACAGGGGCATGAGGGGAACGGGGGCAGAGGGTGGTGAGGGAGTGGGCAAAGTGGGTAGGGGCAGTGAGGGAAGGGGGAGGCACCAAGAGGGTGCAGGGGTAAGGGAAGGTGCAGGTGCCAGGGAGTCCGGGGGGTGAAGCAGAAGGGCAGACACCTGCAGGGGAGGGACCAGCAGCAGAGGAGAGAGGCAGGACAGGTGTGTAGAGGGAGGTGTTAGAAGAGGGGAGGAGGAGGGGTAGCTCACATGGTCAGAGTGGGGCTACTGGAGGAGTGGGCACAGGGGGAGAGAGAAAGGCTACTGGAGGGGGCAGGTCTCGGGAAGGCCGAGGGCAGTGAGAAGGGCAGGAGTCAGGACAGCAGAGGTGGGTGAGGGGTTGGGGGGGCAGTAGGCACCAGGGGAGCTGATGGAGGAAGGGAAGGAGACAGGGCAGCAGAGGGGAAAGGTAAGTGGTTCATAAGATATTTATGAATAACTTGGGTGCCACCATGGCACATCCAAACAAGCCACACTCAGTACTGGTGCACAACACAAAATGTATTGTGCTCATGGGAGGAAACTCTTAGAGGGAACACTTCCCCCAGCCTCCCCACCCCCCAAGTTAATGTCTCACACATTGGGTTAATGCAATTGCAGGATCGTTGCATGAGGGGGGTTTGGTGAGGGCCAAACTAATCCCTATTGGTAAGTGGATGGTGGGAAAAGTCCTTGGGGGGGGGGAGGTCACATGACACCTTTTATTTCTGGTCATGTGTCCATATTGCCCTGAAAGTGTTACCTCCAGAGGCGTGGCTAATGGGAGTCAGGGGGTGTGGCTAATGGGGGTCAAAGAGTACATTTAAAAACATTCTTTGGGTGCACACCCTAATGAAATGTGCTGCGCACGCCAATGGGCAGAGAGCAGATCCAGTCCTGGGAGCAGGGCTGCAGCCACAGAGTTGTAGACGCCACCCAGAAAGCAGATCCGCATGCTGGGAGCAGGGCTGCAGCCACAGAGTTATAGACGCCGCCCAGAGAGCAGATCCCCATGCTGGGAGCAGGGCTGCAGCTGTAACCCACCCACCTGATGTGGGTCACTATCCTATGGAGTGGCACTGAGACCACTTCCAGCAAGCAATTATTACAAGGGAGCTCTTCAGCCTATGCTGAGAGGCAACTGACTTATAACTCAAGCTATAGCAGCTCCTGCGCTAAGCTCCAAAAGTCCCAGGTTCTAATCCACCTGGTGGCAGTTGCACAGCCATGGAAGCAGAGGGGCCAGGGAACCCTCTGTACAGGGCTCCCCCCCCCCCCCCCACACCCTTGCTTCCTGGAATCAGCCACCTAGGTGAATAAAGCTGGAAACCCCCATGCCTATAGCTGTGCACCTTTGCTAAATAGCTACAGCCATTCTAAAGTGCCCAGATCTCACAACAGAAAGGAGACGTCCCAATGAGCTGCTAAGCTGTGCTGCCTGCCACGGACAAGTAGCTCCAAGAGGAGCAAGTGCTGTTGACTCTGGAGCCTAATGATGGTGGTGTCTTCCAGCCATTTTCAGATTAGTACAGCTGTGAACCAGGTGCCAGCTGGCCATAGGGTCCCATAGACCTGGCTTGTGCAGCCTAACCTGATAACCAAGCAGCCCATCCATTACTAGCCAGCCGATTACCTTGGGCATGGGAGACCATCGCACTCGTAATTCCTGGGGCCTTCACGCACTGACAGGGCTTGACTTGATCGGCCAGCTAGGGAGAAAGAAATAAACAGAAGGCAGAGGAGTCACCAAGAGATCAGAAGACCAGCACGATGCCTTATAGGCCGTTCAGCTGTGAAGAGTCACCAAGACAGGGCAGGTGATGCTAACCTGAGTTAGTCCATTAGCTGCGGCTAGGCTGGGCCACGAGAGGAGAGACAGGCAGTAAATCTGCAGCTGTCAGACCATAAGGAGGACACGGAGGTTTCGAAACCAGCTCAGAGAACAGGGCTGGGTAAGATGCAACCTACCAAACACTGTGATCTGGCCGCTTTCTGTTTAGATCCTGCTTCCCATGCCGCCGAATTCTAAGTGGGGACTCAGGCAGCAGGATCCAATTTTAAATGATTCACGGCTCATGGTTACAGCAGGGGCAGGAGCCACGAGCCCTTTAAAAAGCTGTAGCCACGCTGGACAGCTGCCAGTAGTGGCAAATCTGTGAGCTCTTTTCTGTGCTTTTAATTGAAAGCCTCAGCCACGGAGAACTCTGAGGGTGGGCTAGTCCACAACACCGCCCCTTCTGCCTCAGGCTCCGCCCCTTCTGTGGGTGGAGCCGGCCTATGACCCCATACCAAAATCCATTAAGTGGCCCCCTTCTGAAAATTATCGCCCAGCCCTGTCACAGAATCATAGAAAAGTCTGAGTGGAAGGGACCATGATAGGTCCAGTGTTTCGCAAACTTTTTTTATAATGTACCCCCTTTAAAAAAAAATGTGTAAGTACCCCCAGTACCTACAGTTTTCAGACACACACAATTTTTTTCTACCGTTGCAACACATTTGTTTAAACAACTGCATCGTAGCCGGGCGGGCGATGGCATTTTTGGGTGTAAAAGGTACAAAAAGAATAAAGCGCTGTCAAACTGAAAACTAAAATTCAGTTTTCTCCAAATTTCAGTTGTGTTGACGTGTCCCCCAGACATCTCTTGAGTACCTTTAAGGGGACTCGTACCACTGGTCGAGAAGCACTGATCTAGTCCACCCCTGCACCGAGACAGGACCAAGCATGTTTGTCTCACCTCTTGGCTCCTAGGACACGGCTTGAACTAACGCACTTGGAAAGACATTATCGTATATACGCCCAAAGTGCTTCGTCTCAGTGTATTACCATAAAATCTAACTGACCAAACTCTGACCTTTCATTTCCCTGTCACTTGGCCAGCCACAGCCTCACAAGCCTTCGGCGTCGATCTCAAAGCCTTCGTCACGCTTTTACACACCTGTGCTGACACGCTTGTGAGCCAGGCACACTTGTGCGACACGTCCCAAAGCACTTGCTCCAGGGCATTACATCGCACTTGCCTGCCTTTGATGGACAGGAAAAGGGAGACCTGAAAGGCCTCTCCAAGGTGACCAGCGCGAGAGTGAGCGCAGAATTGAGGAGCAAGGGTCTAACACACAACTCTGTGCCTTAGTCACTAGGTGGCATTAGATTAGAACCCGGGAGTTCTTACACCCAACCCCCTGCCCCCTCCACTAGGCCATGCTGCTGGCCTCCCGCCTCTCCCCCAGGGCTTGGAGACAGACGGGAGGCTGGAGCCAGCCTGCGCAGAAGGGGCTGTAACGCTTACAGCTCGTTCATGACACTGCCCCTGCGCAGCCCCTCTCAGATCCACACTCGGAACCCACAAGAAACACCCCAAGAGCGGAGATGAAACCGCCACTCACCTGCAGCCCAGCTTCCAGGAAGGGCAAAGCAAAAGCGGCGCTCGCGGATTCCAGCCCAGCCTGGCACCTGCTTCCTGAACTTTGGCCCCTTTCCTCCAAGATAGCAGGAGGCTGCTCTGGGCCTTTTGTGCCCACGACGGGGCAGAAAAGCAAACTCAGCTGTTGGTTCCATCTTGCGGGCAGAGCCCCGGCAGACAGTGGCAGGCGGGGGTATCGACTGACCCTCCAACCCAGGATATTCCCCCCACACCTGGATTCGCTTCCTAGTCATCCCCATCTCCCTGCACGATCCTTGTTTCTCAACCCGCCGGTCCGAGAAATTGTCAGAGCAGGTTGATCCCGACCTTGCCAAGGGCTTAGGTTACATCACAAGGCTTTGCCGCCACAGCTGGCTTGGCTTGGGTGTGTGGCAAAAGCCCCCCCTCCCCCGGCACAGCTATTCTGGCAAAGCCGCCAGCCATCACCACCACTGCCCTGCCTCTGTCCTGCTCCTCATCCCCGCCCCCACTCCTATCCCCTGCTCTCCTCCATCTCCTCCCCCTTCCCTTCTCCTGCCCCTCCCCATTTCCACCTGCCCTGCCCTGCCCATCCCCGTCCTCTCCCTCCCCCCGTCTGTCCCCCTCTTATGTGAGGGCTTTGCTGGAAACGCCCCCCCCCCCCCAAGCCAGGGAGATCTCCCCTCCGGGAACAATTCAGCCCCCCCCCATCTCGCTCCCTCCACTCCACAGTATTTCCTCCATTCCCCGCAGTTGAAAATTGAGCTCCCCCATCCTCTCAGGTGACAGTCGGGCTCCCCCATACACAGCTGCCTAGGTAGGCACCTCCGCAGCCAGAGCCTGCCCCTGGCGCCCACGTCCCCTCCCCGACTGCCTGTCCCAGGCGACCACCTGAACCTGCGTCCCCCATTCCCTCAGATCACAGCTCCCTCCCTGACCCTGCACCCCCCGACACCCCTCCCCCAGGCCAGACTCCTCTCTGGCACCCGCACCCCCTCCCCCAAACCCTCTGCTCCCCCTTCACCCAGGTCACAGCTCCCTCCCTGACCCTGCACCCCCCCGACACCCCTCCCCCAGGCCAGACTCCTCTCTGGCACCCGCACCCCCTCCCCCAAACCTTCTGCTCCCCCTTCACCCAGGTCACAGCTCCCTCCCTGACCCTGCACCCCTCTAGAGCCCCTCCCCCAGGCCAGAGTCCTCTCCTGCGCCCATACCCCCTCCTGGACCCTGCACCCCTATCCACCGCCCCAGATCATACCCCCCCCCTGCACCCAGGCTCCACCCCTAAGCTCCCTTCTGCACCCAACCGCCCCGTCCCAGACCCCAAACCCCTCGGTAGAAATGTGGCCCTTGATCAGTTGCCAAAATGGCCCCCCCATTACAAATTATTGACCAAGCCTGATCCAAATGTTTTTTGAAACATTGTTTAATGAGAATGTAAATACAATTCAATACAATTGGGAGGGTTGGGGGGAGGGGGACGCAGCTGCTGGCTCCTCAGCTCTTGCTGCTCTCACTGGGTGTCTTCCTGCTGCAAGGGAAGCAGAATCCGTCACATTCATCCCTGGGGACTCAGGGGAACTGGCCCCCCAGCATTTCCACCCTCCTCCCCCCTGCTCTCTGGTCACCCCCCGTCAGGCCCGCAGGGTGAGCTCCTGACCCCCCCCCCAGAGCTCCTGACACCTCGGCCCCCTCCCGCCTCCTAGGACAGTTTCTGTGTTCAGAGCCTCCCCCACCCCCAGGGACGCTCGCAGGGGCAGGAGGGATTCTGCCAGCAGGGACGTGGGGTGGGGGCAGCCTGAGGAAAGGGGCGGGGGACTCCCTGAGGGGATGGGAAGGAGACCCTGGCCCTGCCCCACTCTCCTGATCTGCTCCGGCTGCTCACCATGTATTCCAGGTGCTGATGGGCCTGCCCATGCAGGGCGTGGGCCAGGACCAGCCCGGCCTGGCTGGGGCGCCGCAGGGGGGAGCGGGCAGCGAGCAGAGCCTTGTCCAAAAAGCAATTCTCCTGCTCTGGTGTAAAGAGCTGCCCAAAGACCTGGAATCAAGAGCACAGGAGGTTTCAGCTGACGGCCCAGAGCCCGGCCCCAACTCCTGGGGCTAAAACAGCTTCCTCCTCCCCCAAACTCCCTTCCAGACCCTGCACCCAGACGCTCTCCTCACCCGGCACCCCAACCCCTGCCCCAGGTCACAGCTTCCTCCTGCCCCCAAGACCCTCCTACCCCCACAAGGGCCCCAGCCAGCCCCACCCCCGAGCCCTGCCCTGCCCTGGCAGCGCGTCCTTACCTCTCCCACCCTCACGCTGTTGCTGTGAGCCAGGACCCATCTTTCTTTGTAGTAGTGTCTGCACCACAGGTCCTCTGCCTGGTGGATGTTGAGGCCTGCAAGAGACACAACAGGGTCATTCTGCTGGCAGGTCTGAGCCCTTCCCCTCCCACGGGTCCCTGCAGGCATCCCTGGGCAAATGGAGGGGCACAGGGGGCAGAAGGGGAACACAGAGGGACGCATCCCCCCTTGGGCCAGTCTGGGGGAAAAGGGCTGGGTCCCCTCCCCCCGCCGCCGGCACCCTCAGGGTGTCCCTGGGGCCCAGGTCCCGGCTGGGTTCCTTACCCCTGTGGTGCAGGAGGAGTTGATACAGGCTGTGCACCCCCTCCCGGGCCAGCCGGCTGACGTCTTCGGATGGGTCCGAAATAAAAAGGCCCAGCTGGGCCACGTGGTGACCCATCCTCGGCCAGTCGGCGGAGTTCTGAGGGGAGAGAAGAGGGGGGGTCCCTCAGCATCCTGGGGCTGCACGTCCCATGCAAACGGCCGCCGAGGCGGGTCTGAGCTCGGGGGACGGACAGAGACACCTCCCGGGGCGGGGCGGGGCCGGCCTTGCGAGGAGACAACCCTGAGCAATGGCCCCGACTGAAGGGTCACTCCGGGGGTGGAACAAGGGGATCCACTAACGGCCACTCCCCAGTCCCCAGGCCCAGTCCCTCAAGAGCCCCCCTGAAGGGCCCAGGGTCGCCCCTCCCCGGGGAAAGGAGAACGCGGCCCATTCCCGGCCCATTCCCGGCCCTGCCTCTGCCTCCCGGGGACGCTCCCAGCCCCGCGCCCTGCAGCCCCAGACCCCCCGGCTCCGAGGTCACTTACGTCAAACCCCGGGAGGGTGGTGGCGACTCCCAGCAGGGCCGTGGTGCTGCGAAGGGCCCTGGCTCGCTCCTGGGGCAGGCGGGACTCCAGCCATGGGCTCAGGTGCTGGGGGGGAAAGAGACAGGTCAGGACCCGTAGGGAGGTGCCGGTTCTGGGCAGAGCCTGGGGCTCCTCTCGGACTGTGCCCCCCCCAGCCACTGACACTGCTCCTCTCTCGGCCCCCCCCCGAGGAAGCAGGGACAATGGCCCCGTCCCCCCCACGGGGCTCACCTCCATTATGAGCTGCAGCCGGGCGGTGTCTGGGGACTCGGCGAGGAGGCTCGCCAGTAGGGCCTGGAGGTCGTAGGGAAGGGCCCGGATGAACTGCTGCAAGACAAGGGGGAGCCCTGGGTGAGAGGGGGGTTGGGGAATCCAGGCCACCCACTGGCTCCGGGGTGCAGCCTTGAGCAGGGTCTGAGCCGCCTCGCAGAGCAGGGAGGAGCCCAGGCTGGGCATGGACGGGACGGGCCCCCCGGGAGAGCAACGGGAACCCTGGAGGGAAGGATCCAAACCTGCAGCTTCTTCCCTCCCTCTGCCACCCCCCCTCCTCTCTGGAGCTCCAGCCCAGCCCGGGAGCAGGGCCCGGAGGGACGTACCTGCGTGTGGATGGGCTCCTGCTGCCAGTCCCCAGACACTGTCTGTCCTACGGCCGCCGTCAGCAGGGGGCTCAGGAGCTGGGCCCGCAGGGGAGGCTGCAAGGTGCTGGCAGGAGAGAGGGGCAGAGACTGTTAATTCAGCAGCAGGAGACAGAGACTTTCCCACTCCCTGGCCAGGGGATCTGCTCTGGGGGGAGTCGGGGGGGGGGGGGTCGGTACCTGAGGCTGCAGGCGGCGTTGAGGCAGTCGGCCAAGACCAGCGGGGGGGGCGAGTCCTCCATGATCTCCTGGGAGACCCAAGGAGACAAAGGGGCGTGTGAGGCTGGGGCCCCCAAGAGACGCTCACACGGCCAGCGCCCCCACCCAGCAGGATCCAACCCCACTGCCTCCCGCTGCCCTGTAGCCCCCCTGCCCGACACAGGGCCCCTCCCAGCACCCCCCTCCCAACCCGGGACCAGCTCAATCCTTGTCCCCAGGCCGTCTCCTGCCCCTCCCTGCCCTGGTGACCAGCCTCTGAACCTCCTCATCCCTGCTCCCCAGGCGCATCCCCAGCAGCCCGCTCGGCTCCCTTCCAGCCCCCCATGGC
This sequence comes from Pelodiscus sinensis, assembly GCF_049634645.1. Lineage (NCBI taxonomy): Eukaryota > Metazoa > Chordata > Testudines > Trionychidae > Pelodiscus > Pelodiscus sinensis. The sequence goes on along the minus strand of NW_027465948.1, from coordinate 752,968 downwards.
CCGGGGAGACCCCTCCCTGTCCCGAATCCCCCTTCCTGTCCGGCACCCCAGACCTGCCCCATTTCTGTGTCCCTCCCTCCTCCAGCATCCCCACCCACCCTCCCCATGTCCACCTCCAGCCCTCCTGGCTCCACCCATCCCGTTTCCAGCACCCCCACCCGCCGCCATGGCCCAGGCAGACCCCTGTCCACCCCACGTATCCCCTTCCCTCCTCCCGGCTGCCGCGACTCGCTTACAACGATCCTGGCCATCATGGTGTCCTTGCAGCAGCGCGGCGCCAGGGTGTCCTCGCCCCTTTGGAGGGCGGCGAGGCAGGCGAGGGGGATGGCCAAGAGGAACCGCTGCAGGGCGGCTGGGCTCTGCACCCCAGAGAGAGTCTGTGAGCCTGGGGCCTGCCTGCCCCCCACGGACAGCTGCAGGGCTCAGGCCTCCCAGGAGTGGAGGTGGGAGCTGCCGGTTGTCCAAGCACCCACACTCCCCCCCCAACTGCTGCCCCAGGCTTGTGGGGGCCCAGCTGGTGCATGACAAGAGCCCCCAGCTTGGGGGGCCCAGGTCATGCAGGAGAAGGGGCCCCAGGGGGATCCCCAGGGACAAGCCCCTCCCGGAGGGGGGGACGTGCTGGGAAGGGGCCGGACAATCTCGGGTCCCCCCCGTGTGGAGAAGGTTCCTACCGTGTCCCGGGTGTGGAGCTGCTCTTCGATGTCATAGATGGCCCCTTCCTCCACCCGGGAGTCCACCCGCTCCTGGCAGAGCTCCGCCGAGGCGCAGGGGGGCTCTGTGCGGGAGGGAAGGGACCAGGGTGACTCCAGCAGCCAGCAGGGGTCACGCGCCCCCATGTCAGGGACCCAGGGCAGGTTGGGCCCCACACGCCCCTCGCAGGGACCCATCCCCCTTCCACCCTCACATCTGCCAACGCCCTCAGCAGAGCCCCCACCAGCAACAAGAGAGCCAAGCAGCCCCCCCCCCATCCATTGCCCTGGCTGCGGGGCAGACACTGGGGCTGCCCCTCCCCCCCCCCCGGGTACTGGGTGAGCCCCTGGGCCCAGCGTGTTCACGGCCCCTCACCTGGGTCTGAGCGGCTGCGGGAGGTGGCCCGGCTGCAGCTGGAGGCCCAGGCGCTGCTGCTGATGGACCTGGACCCACAGCTGCAGGGGCTGGTGCGGGGAGCGACGGGCTGGGGGCTCCCGGAGACTGGCAGGTCCCCGGGGGCCGGGCAGGGCGATGCCCCCTGGTGGTAATGGGGGCTGGGCTCCCGGGGCAGGTGTTTCTCTCCACAGAGGAGGCCCCGGAGCCACCCTACCCGGCTCTCCCGCTGGGCTGGGTCCCGCCTGCCCAGCCGCCTCTGGAGCCAGGTCCGGGGGGGCCTGGCCGGTGGGCGAGTCGCCCCGAGCTGGTGGGATCCAGCTTCCCCACCCGCGGGGACGGAGAAGCTGCTCCCCACCGGCCCTGGGGCCATCTTCAGGGCTTTCTTGAACCACAACCGAAAACGTTTGGCCATGCTGCAAATGAGGGGAGCAAAGGGGAGCTTGGGGCGCAGCCTGATGAATGAAATCCAGGGGTTCCAGCTCCCCAGAGCGACTGCCCCCAGCCCCCAAATGGCCCCTTGCTTATCGGTTCGGTCTTGCACAGGCACTGCAAGGACCTGAGGGTATGTCTACACTACCCCGCTAGTTCGAACTAGGAGGGTAATGTAGGCATACCGCACTTGCAAATGAAGCCCGGGATTTGAATTTCCCGGGCTTCATTTGCATAAGCGGGGAGCCGCCATTTTTAAAACCCCGCTCGTTCGAACCCCGTGCAGCGCGGCTACACGGGGCACGAACTAGGTAGTTTGAACTAGGCTTCCTAGTTCAAACTACCGTTACTCCTCATTCCACGAGTCTCCTGCCCATCAACTGCCCCTTCTTGGCCAATCAGGGGAGAATCTAAGGTGTGGGGGGTGGAGCGTTCTCCCCAAAGACACCGGCATAGACTTGTTCCAACCCCACCTCCCCAGTCCCCACAATGGGGGCTGCATCCCCCACCCCACGGCTCCTGCAAACCACCCCCCGTCCTTCAGCTAGTCTGTTGGGTCCCAAGCTGGGGGAGGCAGCAAGGGAAGGTCACAGAGGAGGCAAGAACAGAGCAGAAATGTGGGGGGATGGAGGAAAAGGGAAACCAACCAGGAGAAAGCCCCAGTGGCGCTAAGGACGCAGCCCAGGTGAGGAATCACCTTCTGGCCCTTGACCGAGGGCTGGGCCTGCCTGGAACCCAGCCGGCCCCGGGCGGGATCCAACCCCTGGGGGCTCTTACCTTCGTCACAAAGGTGTCGGGATGTGGAACTCACAGAACGCGAAGGAACCGTGAGGAGGAGACGCACCAGAGCTAAAGCAACCGGGGGTCTCCAAAGTCCCCTGGGCCCGCCCCCCGCTTTTATCAGCCTGAGATGTGGGTCCCTCTGTGAGGTCATCACCTCCCCACCTGCCCTTTGCCTTATATGCTGAGGGCTGCCCAAAGCCCCTGTGAGGTCACCGCCCCCCCCCCACCCTGCCAGGCAAACGTCCTGCCTCTGGCCACCCCCCTGGGAAGTTTGAGCCATTACTAGGGGTCCCTCCCCCTCCCTCATAGGCTGCTCCCTGCCCTACACTGCAGGCTTCTTGCACGAGAGCTGTTTCACGCCGGAGTTCTTGCGCAAAAGGTCTCGTGCAAGAGTGCCTCCACCCTGCCATGGGCTTTTGCACAAGAGCGTCCATGGCAGTGTGAACGCTCTCTTGTGCAAGAAAGCTCTGATGGTCATTTTAGCCATAAAAGTGTCTTGCTCAAGAAGCCCCTGGTGCCCGTCCACGCTGCCTTCTTGCACAACAGCTCTTGCACAAAGGGGGCTTAGTCATCGTCGGGAGAGGAATAACTCCTGTGCAAGGAGCCCTGTTCTCTGATGCTTTACTGCAAATTTACTTCTGCAAGAACACACGTAGAGTGTAGACGCGCCACAAGTTTTTTCGCAAGAACACGCAAAAACAAGCCATGTGGATGTTTTCTTTTTAGGCAAAAGCCCCTTTTTGCACAAGATCGGTCGGCCTTTTTGCAGAAATAGGGATCTTGTGGGAAAAGGGGTTTTTTTGCACAAAAAGTAAACATCCACACGGCTTCGTTTTGCGCACAAACCCCGAGCACAAAAACGGATCGGCAGAAAATATGCAAATGACATTGCGTGTCATAGAGTCCCTCGTTAGCATATTTGTTGCCAAAAAAACTCGTTGTGTAGACGTAGCCTAGGAGAGAAGCGATCTCAGACACAAAGCCCTTCAGTAAGAGGGCATAGCCCTGGGGCGTGGTAGGAGACGTACGGCAGACATGGGAGGTCACTCTCCTAGCTATTTGGCACGGAGGAGGCCTCAGCTGGAGCACTGTGTCCAGATCTCAGGGCCATGCTTTAGGGGAGAGAGTCTAGAGGGGAACTATGAAAAGGGATTAGGGACGTTAGATATTCACTGAGTAGTCAATTAACCTCATGATTTCTTATCGGTTACTTGACTTTTCGATAGTCCCCAGGGGCCAGCTGTCTCAGTCCTGGCTCGCGCTGGGTGCGGGACCTACCCCCTCTGCGGCTCTGCATTTACAGTGTGTTAGGAGCCAGGCAGGCAGGCAGCCTCGCTCAGTTCCAGTTTGCACCAGGTCCAGAAGCTCAGACCCAGCCCCCAGGCAAGGGCTGCTGCCAGCTTGTGCTGCTGCCTCTGATACAGAGGCAGCAGTACGGAGTGCCAGGAGGGAACTGGTCTAAAAAGCACCTCCCCTTGCGACCTGGCTGCCTGTCATCCCACGCTGCTGCCTCCGTTTTTGGCGAGAGAGAGCCGCCTGTCTTGAGACACCGGTGGGGAGTCGGATTTTCAAAAGGCAGGTCTCTGTCCTTTGTGAGCCTTCCAAAGCGCTTCGGTGGGGGGAGGGGGCAGGAAGGCGGACGACACTCAGGAATTGTAGCACCCAAATCCACGGAGTGTTTCGCCAGCACCTCCTGCAACAGAGCCCAATCCCTGGCAGGCTTTTAGGCAAGATAGATCATTTGAAAAAATGACAGACACAGGGTTTTCCGTCACCGCTCTCCCTTTCTTTTATTTCCCTGGGCTAACTGGCTTGTTCCTCTTTGGCTAAGGATGGAAGGGTATGTCTACACTACAATGTTAGTTCGAACTAACGGACGTTAGTTCGAACTAACATTCATAGCCGCTACACTAGCGCTCCGCTAGTTCGAATTTGAATCGAACTAGCGGAGCGCTTAGTTCGAACTAGGAAAACCTCATTTTACGAGGCTTAAGCCTAGTTCGAACTTACTAGTTCGAATTAAGGGCTGTGTAGCCCCTTAATTCGAACGAGTGGGAGGCTAGCCCTCCCCAGGTTTCCCTGGTGGCCACTCTGGCCAACACCAGGGAAACTCCATGCCCGGCCCCGGACCTCTTAAAGGGGCACGGGCTGGCTACGGTGCCCGTGCCAGGTGCAAGCCTGCTAGCACCCAGCCAGCAGACCCTGCACCTGGCACGGCACAGAGCCACCCACCCGATGTCCCCCAGCCCACCCCCTCTTCCCGGGACCAGGCTGGCGGCTCCCGGAAGCTTGCCCGGGACCGCAAGAGGCGGGTACATTCCTGGGCTAGTGCGGACATCGTGGACCTCGTCCACGATCTCCGCACTAGGCACAGGAAAGTGGCCATCTAGGGCAGGAGAGCTGCCAGCCTGGCCACCCAGGAGCAGGTTTGCATGAAAATCAAGGGGGTCCACTGAGACCCCTGACCCTGAGCCCTGAGCTTACAATGGCCGTCCTGGGTCAGACCAAAGGTCCATCTAGCCCAGTAGCCTGTCTGCCGACAGCGGCCAACCCTAGGGACCGTGGAGGGGATGGACCAAAGACAGTGACCAAGCCATTTGTCTCGTGCCATCCCTCTCCAGCCTTGCACAAACTTTGGGCAGGGACACCACTCCTACCCCCTGGCTAAGACTACTCCATGGACCCAACCTCCATGACTTGATCTCACTTCCCTTTAAACTCTGTTCTAGTTGTAGCCTTCACAGCCTCCTGCAGCAAGGAGTTCCACCGGTTAACTATTTGCTTTGTCAAGAAGAACAACTTTCTCTTACTAGTTTCAAGCCTGCTACCCAGTCCTTTCCTTTGGTGTCCTCTAGTCCTTCTTTATGGGAACTCAGGAAGAACTTTTCTGAATGCACCCTCTCCACCCAACCCCTGCTTTTAGAGACCTCTAGCCTGTCCCCCCTCCGTCTCCTCTTTTCTAAGCTGAACAGTCCCAGTCTCTGTAGCCTCTCTTCATATGAGACCTGTTCCCAACCCCTTATCATGTTAGTTGCCCTCCCCTCTCCCAGCCTTAATCTTCCCCTCTCCCACCTCCTTTTCCCAGTCTCCCCCAGTTTTGTTCAATAAAGACAGAGTCAATGTTGGAAGAAACGTTATCTTTATTTTGTACATCAATAAGAAGGGGGGCTAGGGAAGGGTAAGTGGAAGGAGGTGAGGGAGGAATGGGGTACGAGCCCCCGATGGGGAGGACTGGGCTGGCTCTGCAGGCTTCTGGGGGTGGAAGCTCTCCTGCAGCCCCCCGATTACCCCCTCTCCCCAGATGGCAGCCTGCGGCAAGTGCAGCCGGGCTGATGGCTGAGTGGTGTGATGTGCCCAGTGTGGGTACTCCGGGCACTCCAAGCCAGGACTGGTTTTCAAGCGGGGCACCCCTTAGAACTGTCTGTCCGGGGTGGGGGTCGGGACCCTTTAAGCGCAGCCCTCGGCTAGCCTGAGACTGCATCTCCACGCTCTAAGTCCTCCTCTGATGCCCTGCTGGCACTGCTTCCGGCCATCCTTAAGCCCTGTTCAGAGTCCACTCAATGTGGACTTGCTAGTTCGAATTAGCAAAACTAGTTTTTAGTTCTAGACGCGTTAGTTCGAATTAGCTTAGTTCGAACTAGCGCTGTAGTGTAGACATACCCGAAGAGAGGAGCCAGCAGGGGTAGAATGAATTGTGTACCAGGTCCTGGAAACAAGAGCATCTCCTCCAGATCACCCATCCACACCTGAACTGTTTAAAAGCTTGGCTGCCAATAAAGACACCTTAGCTCAGCAAATGCCAAGCCAGGCACCTGTGTTTGGACACGAGGGGTGCACAGGGATGTGAGAACCAGGAAGGCTGATCTGTGAATTCACCCCCAACCGTCCCAGTACAAGACAGACGCTTGCGCCAACCAGCAGGGGTCACTGCTCCTCCGGTTTGGCTTGGACAAAGGTGCCCATCTGTTTGGTGTTGGCGTCTCGGAGCTGCGCCAGCTGCCTCTGGCCACGGCGGAGCAGATACTCGATGTGCATCACGTCGGCCCGGGGGATGCTGGCGTTCTTCCGGAACTCGGCCTGGATGCGAGGCAGGAATCCCGGCTTCTCCCGGCCGGTGCGCAGGAACTGCCTGTATAGGCTCAGGACGTGCTTCTGCAGCTTGCTATGCCGGGCCATGGTGCGCCTGGGGAGCCCTCCCAGGCCACGGGGGGGCCAGCGCCACGAGGCAGGGGCTGGAAGTGAACAGAGGCGGAGATGTTAGAGCAGCATCTCATTCCCAGACGCGCCTGTGCGGGCATTTCCATGCACTTTTCACCCCCACCTGCTAGGGTTACCAGATGGTTTAAAAAAAATACCGAACAGCAGGGGCCGGGGGGGGGGGGGGGCGGCGGGACTGGCTGGAAGAGAGGGGGTGGGGGGGAACCGGCCGCCGGGAAGCAGGGCTGGCTGGGAGGGGGCTGGAGGGAGCGGGGCTGGCCGGGGGGCAACCAGCCGTCGGGAAGCGGGTCTAGTTGGGTTGAGGACCAAGAGGTGGGGGAACCGGCCGGCAGCGCTGCAGAGATGTACCAGAGCCTGGGTCGGATTCATCTTTGGTGGGCCCTGGCTCCTAGACCATAGACACACTCCCCCCCCCCCACCCCCCCGGAGGCCCTAGGGAAAATGGCACCCCGGCCCTGTGGACATGGTGCCCTCTCTGTTTCCCTTGGCCCCGTAGGCACTAAGCTCCACTCCTGCCGCCCAACTCCTACAAGGCCCGACGGATTTCTCTGTGGCCCCCGACCCAAAAAAGGATCCCCCCAGCCCTGTGTTAGGGGATACGAGGGAGTCTGGCTGGTACGTAAGTGCAAATAACTCTGCTCTTAGCAGCTCTGAACCGATGGGCTCTGCCCTGTGCCCCAACCAAGAACCCTAACATAAGAACGGCAGTACTGGGTAGCCTGTCTGCTGACAGTGGCCAGCACCAGGTGCCCCAAAGTGGGTTGACCAAAGACAATGATCAAGCGATTTGTCTCCTGCCATCCTTCTCCAGCCTTCCACAAACAGAGGCCAGGGACACTATTTCTATCTCCTGGCTAATGGCCTTTTATGGACCTAACCTCCGTGAAATTATCTAGCTTCTCTTTAAATCCTGTTATAGTCCTAGCCTTCACAGTCTCCTCTGGCAAGGAGTTCCACAGGTTGACTACACGCTGTGTGAAGAAGAACTTTCTTTTATTAGTTTTAAACCTGCTACCCATTAACTTCATTTGGTGTCCTCTAGTTCTTCTATTATGGGAACTAATAAATCACTTTTCTTGATTCACCCTCTCCACACCACTCATGTTTTTATAGACCTCTATCATATCCCCCCTCAGTCTCCTCTTTTCTAAACTGAAAAGTCCCATCGCTTTAACCTCTCCTCATATGGGACTCGTTCCAAACCCCTAATCATGTTAGTTGCCCTTTTCTGAACCCTTTCCAAGGCCAAAATATCTTTTTTGAGGTGAGGAGACCACATCTGTACACAGTATTCAAGATGTGGGTGTCCCATAGTTTTATACAGGGGCACCCTGAGTTACCAAACCACATGACACTGCCCATTAAAAACCCACCAGGACTTACCCAGCATTTATATGCAGAGGTCCCGCACCAGCAGCGATCTGCACTGGACAGGAAACCATCCGCCCAGCACGCGCGGGAAATCACAGGAACCCAGCCTGGACGGTCCGATGCCCCAGCCCTGACAGAAGAAAATCAAGGTGTGCTTGAAGTGCCACGCCCACCATCCCTTGGTCCTCTGGGGCATTCGGCACATCCTGCTGGGTGAAAGGGCCGGTCACAGCTCCAGGGTCTGTGACACTTCAGGGCCTTTGGCAGCTCCTATTCACCGGGGTCAGGCAGATAATCGCCCCGAGCTTTCCCAGCACTTTTCAGCATCAGCTCTCAAACGGGGGCAGCGTGACCCCCATGGGAGCAGGGGAATGTCAAAGAAGGAATGGGGCGGGGCAGGGGAGGCAGCCAATGGCTTCTCCTAATGCAGTGGTCCCCAACCATTTGAGGTTGCCGGGCGCCAAGGGGTGTGGCTGTTTGCCCACAGGGCGCCCTGGAGCGGAGCCCCCCATTGCGCACCCGGGGGCGGGGCCCCCCCATAGACACATTCCCAGGGCCGCCCCCCCCCCACAAGTACCGCATGCCCAGGGCCGGGCCTCCCACCAAGCGCCACGCGCCCGGGACCGGCGCTCTCCCCCCAAGCACCGCGTGCCCGGGGCCTGCGCACCCTGCAAGCGCCACGCGCCCGGGGCCGGCACTAGCGCTGGCACTCTCCCCCCCCCAAGCACCGCGCGCCGGGGCCGGCGCTCTCCAAGCGCTGTGCGCCCAGGGCTGGCGCACCCTGCAAGTGCCGCACGCACGGAGCCTGCGCTCCCCCCATGCGCCACGTGGCCATAGCGCGGGCAGCCAATCTGCGGCGCCCCCGGGGCCGGCGCTCACCGTGCACCATGCGCCCGGGGCCAGCTCCGGCACCGCACATGCGCCACGTGCCCGGGGCCAGGCCAGCCCTGAGCACTTGGCGGGCGCATACAAATGCGGGCACCGTGTTGGGGACCACTGTCCTAATGTTAGCAGTGGGGACACCAAGTTTGGAAGTGAATGGTTAACCAGTAAGCCGGTTATGGTTAACCAGAGGGGGCTGGAGCAGCCCTCCACCAGCCATAGGCAGAGGGCACTCTGGCACGCCACGGGTAGGGTTGCTCAGCAGTCACAGCAGTGTGCCAAGGGGGTAGGTGTGTGGGCTGCTCCAAGCCCATCTTTAACACGTCCTACGTGTCCCATTTAATCGGTTAACTGGTTCAACATATTGTTTAACTGGTTAGCTAATTAAATGAGATTTTACCTCCCTGGCACCAAGGTGGCTAAAAGTAGGGTTGAATTGGGACTAGAAATTCCAGGATTTTGACTTTTTTTTCCTGATCACACACAGTTCTGCAAATAAATTCACGTTTTGTTTAGATTTTGACTTTTTTTAAATGTAGTACGGTGGATTACGGAAGATAAACTTTAAAGAGACCAAACAAAGAGTCATTTCAGGAATGGAAAACTACATTTTAATGTTCTGAAATGGTGGAGTTTTCCCCTTCCAAACAAAAGGTCACTAAAATCAGCATTTTCCAATGGAAAAACATCCCCTCAGAAAACTTCCTTCCAGCTCTAGTTAAAACGGATGTATTGTGAAGTGTAAAATCAACCTCTGGAACTCACTGCAAAAGGATATTAATGATGGTGAAGGAAAGGGGAGGGAATCATAGAATCATAGAGCTGGAAGAGACCTCAGAAGGTCATCAAATCCAGCCCCCTGCTCTAGGCAGGACCAATCCCAACTAAATCAACCCGGCCAGGGCTTTGTCAAGCTGAGACTTAAACACCCACTGTGTACAGCCTGTTTGATCCCGTCTGGGGAAGCATGGGTGGGAAGAAAGAATTAGACAGGGTTAGACAAACCCGTAGGTCTTGGTTGACTTCGTCCTGCTTCAGGGCAGGGCGCTAAACTTGGGGACTGCTATAGTCAGACCAACATTTCAATCAATCTTGTCAAGAAACAGGCAAAAAAAAACCCCAACCCAAACCAGGGAGAAACACGTTCCTTGGTTTGTAAACACAGACACAGAGAACAGCTCCTTCCGTTAGGGGGGGTGGGAATAAAGAAAATAATCCCTCGCCCCCTCCCCTTCCTATTTGGTCCTAAAGGATGAAGATTTGTGCAGGCTGCGGGGGCAGGACTGATATTCAGGGAATGGGGAGCATGGGGGAGAAGGGGGCAGCTTGCTTACAATCCAGGGGCAACCCCGTGTCTCGGGGCTGGCCCAGCAGAGGCGGGATTTCTGCAGCGCAGGGGGACACGAGGTGAAACAAGCAGCGACTCGGCCGATTGGGGCTTGTTATTGTAGGGTCGCATTGAAGCAGACACTGGCACCAGCGTCGCCTCCAAGAGCGAGGGGAGTGCACGGCCTGGTAACCCCGGACGGACCCGGACCTGGACCCCCCTGCGCTAGGGGGCCAGGAGTCACCGCCCCCCGCCCCTCACCTCCGCCTCCTGCCTGCTCGCAGCTCCCGGGCCCGCGGCAGCAGCTGTGCCAGCCGGCTCCGAATGTTGAAACACCAGCAACATTAGCCCTCGCTTCCCATTGGCTGGAGGGCCCCAGGGGCGGGCGCAGGAAAGGGGAAGCTCCGCCCTTCGAGGGCCACGTGGGCCGGCAGTGGAAGTTGCAAGTCAGCTGGAGGAGAGAGGGGCCCGGCCCGGCCTGCGCACGTGGCTTTCACCGCAGCGCTCACCTGCCCTCACGCCCCACGCTCCTGCTTTTCCCTCCCTGCGTTGTTCGACCCAACCCTCACCCAGGCATCCACCCAGTTCACCCCGATTCTCACCCCTTTTTAAACTTGTTCCTAAGAAACCCCGATCGGTTCCTGGGAAATTCCCAACAACTCTTATCAGTGGTGCCTGTTACATACCAGCTGGGTTTTCCCTTTGATATTTACATACCCCCTGCCTCCTTTTTTCGCCCCTCCCATTTTTTCCTCCCCTGTTCATTTTGGTTCTGGACATACAACACTCCAGTCGTCTGAAGAAGTGGGCTATGCCCAGGAAAGCTCATGATCCCATTGACACGGTTTGTTAATCTTTAAGGTGACTGACTATATGTTGTGTTTTAAGTTTTTCCTGTTACAGACTCACTCAGCTACCCCTCTGAAACTCGTGGGCTCTGTCTACACTGCAGGCTTCTTGCACAAGAACTGTTTTGCAGAAGAGTTCTTGTGCAAAAGGTCTTCCATACGAGCGCGTCCACACTGCCATGTGCTTTTGCAGAAGAGATGTGCTTTTGCACAAGAGCATCCATGGCAGTGTCGACACTCTCTTGCACAAGAAAGCTCTGATGGCCATTTTAGCCGTAGGGGTTTTTTGCGCAAGAAATTCATGTTGCCTGTCTACACTGCCGCCTTCTGGAAGAGCTCTTGTGCAAGAGGGCTTATTCCTCGTGGGGAGAGGAATAACTCTTCCGGAAGAAGCCCTGTTTGCTGATGCTGTACTGTAATACTTGTGCAAAAACACGCACGCAGTGTAGACACTCTGCAAGTTTTTGCGCAAGAACAGCTGTTCTTGTGCAAAAAGCCTGCAGTGTAGACATAGCCTTAGAGGGGCAACCCCAACAGTCATTACTAACAAGGAGTCCTGTGGCACCTTGAAGATTTATTTGGGCATCAGCTGTTGCGGAGGAAAAGCAGGTCCAAGTGTTTTTTACCCCTGGAAGCGGATGCCCAAATACACGTGTTAGTCTTTAAGGTGCCCCAGGGTGCCTCTGTTTAAACAAGTGGAAGAGAAGGGCCTGTGTGCACCTCATAGGATGCCAGGCTAGACTGAAGATCACAATGGCCCTCTCTGGCCTGGAAGTTAATGAATGGTTACATCTGGCCAGGCTGCCTCTCTTTATGCTTGCATTAACTAACTGGGTTATTTGCAGGTGTTGTACTCAGTCCAGCTGTGTCGGAGCGCCTGCTGCTGGAGGAGAACGCAAAAGTTCTGTTACCTGGTTTGTAAGTCTGGAGCCTTCTCTACTGCATGAGGTACAAGCCACCTGGCTCTTCGCTAAAGTTGCAGAGCCGAGTCACTATCGCTGGATGTGGTCTCCGTGCCCAGAGTCCCCAGAGACCACAAACCAGATAAGATTCGAAATCGCCCAAGCAGATTTTTTGCGTAACAACATGCAATAATAGTTGCCAGCGAACAGACTCAGCGCTGCGCCGCTACACTTTATGGAAGCCGTGGCAATGTCCTAACACCCACTGAGCACCATCCAGTGCCCCCACACAGTCAGCTGGTGAACACCATTTGAGGTGAACTTTTATACATTCCTGATGTATCAGGTTGCTACCCCCTGTTACCTGGTTACCGTCCCTTACCTTGCAGAAGGGGGCTTACTTCCTAGTCTTCATACTGTCAACTTACTATCTGTTATGCTGTCAACTTTGACCTGGTCCTGAACATAGGTCGGTATGTACTTTATTTGTGGGAGGTAAATGGTACCAAGATGTTCCTTAGGACAATCCACAGAACTACAGACCGGTCAGCCTTACCTCACTCCCCGGAAAAATCGTGGAGGGGATCCTCAAGGAATCCATTTTGAAGCACTTAGAATAAGGAAAGGGATCAGGAGCAGTCAGCATGGATTCACCAAGGGCAAGTCATGCTTGACGAACCTGATTGCTTTCTATGACGAGGTAACTGGCTCTGTGGACATGGGGAATTCAGTGCATGTGATATACCTGGACTTATTCTTGCCAGCAAGTTAAGGAAGTATGGATTGGATTAATGGACTGTAAGATGGATAGAAATCGGGCTAGACTGTTGGGCTCAATGGGTAGTGATCAATAGCTCGATGTCGGACTGGCGGTCAGTTTCAAGCAGAGTACCTCAAAGACCGGTTCTACGGTCGGTTTTGTTCAACATCTTTATTAATGACTGGATGAGGGGATGGATTGCACCCTCAGCAAGTTTGCCTATGTCACTAAGCTAGGGGGAAAGGTAGATACATTGGACGGTAGGGTATATGGTGCAGAGTGTCCTAGACATATTGGAGGATTGGGCCAAAAGAAATCTGATGAGGTTCAACAAGGACAAGTGCAGAGTCCTGCACTTGAATGGAAGAATCCCAAGAATTGTTATAGGCTGGGGACCGACTGGCTAAGTAGCAGTTCTGCAGAAAAGGACCTGGGGGTTACAGTGGATGAGAAGCTGGATATGAGTCAACAGTGTGCCCTTGTAGCCAAGAAGGCTAATGGCATATTAGGGTGCATTAGGAGGAACATTGCCAGCAGATCTAGGGAAGTGATTATTCCCCTTTATTGGGATGTGGTGAGGCCACGTCTGGAGTATTGTGTCCAGTTCTGGGCCCCCCACTACAGGAAGGATGTGGACGCATTGGAGAGGGTCCAGTGGAGGGCAACAAAAATTATTAGGAGGCTGGAGCACATGACTTAGGAGAGGCTGAGGGAGTTGGGCTTGTTTAGTCTGCAGAAGAATGACGGGGGATTTGATAGCAGCCTTTAACTATCTGAAGGGAGGTTCCAAAGAGGATGGAGAGAGGCTGTTCACAGTGGTGACGATGGCAGAACGAGGAGTGATGGTCTCAAGGTGCAGTGGGGGAGGTGTAGGTTGGATATTAGGAAAAACTCTTTCCCTAAGAGAATGGGGAAGCACTGGAATGGGCTAACTAGGGAGATGGTGGAATCTCCATCCCTAGAGGTTTTTAAGTCCTGGTTTGACACAGACCTGGTTGGGATGATTGAGTTGGGATTGGTCCTGCTTTTGGGCAGGGGGCTGCACTCGATGACTCCTGAGGTCTCTTCCAGCCCTGGGATTCTATGATTCTAAGGCAAGGGACTTCTTTTATTTGAGAGCCCCAATTCCTTCAACAGCAGTATAGGTCTAATCCATGGAGCTCCTGAAGAGCAGCTCTGCATCCCTTTCTATGGCAGCCCAACTGTCCTTGGAACTGGTCAGACCAGTGTGACATCCCCCTGTGTAGGCATAATGAGCTAACGTGTCCTTCACTCCCATGCACCAACTTTGCCACTTATCAACTATGTTTTTAATTTGTTCGAAGGGAAAGCTGAATGAAGCCAAAATTAATGAGTGTTTTAACTTGTAACAAAATACAGGACTGTGTAGCACTTTAAAGACTAACAAGATGATTTATTAGATCCACTATTTGATCTGAGGAAGTGGGTCTGGCCCACGAAAGCTCATCATCTAATAAACCATCTTGTTAGTCTTTAAAGTGCTACATAGTCCTGTATTTCGTTTCAGCTACACCAGACTAACACGGCTACATTTCTATCACTGTTCTAACTTGTGTTTCTGTTCCCAGGAAATGTTGAAACGGTAGATTCCTAGGGACTGTCAAGTAGAAAGATTGACCCAAATTAGTTACTTGTTTACTTTCTTTGGCTCCACTGGAATCTTACAACAGGGATTAACTAGCTCCATTCATATCTATAATTAACACAAACAAAATCTATGTTTAGTGACAGGTAAGGTTTCCTGAGCACATGTCTAACAATCCAGACATTTAAAATCAGAAGTTAGTGGAAGGAGGCTGAAAAAGGTGAGGCTTTCGAGAGAAAAATTGCCCGAGAAAGGGTTATTTTGAACTCCAATTTACTCTGTATCAACCCATTTTTCCATTAAACCAACCTAAAGTACTATAAATAGGACTCAAAGTTTATGTCCTATGTTTTAGTTTTTGTCATAAACACCACAAGAAAAAAATATAAAGCAAATGGGAAAAAAGGGAGGATGCGAGTTATGAAAAAGCAAACAGTTGATAGGAGAAGCTAAAATTGGGGGGAAAAATCTATAACCAGTAACATAAAGGATAATTAGGAAATGTTTAAATATATCGGGAACAAAAGAAATCAGAGGAATGGTAAAGATCCATTACTGTATAAGGCTGGTCAAATTGCCAATCATGATGAAAAAAAGAAACTTCAGCAACCTGCTTGGAATTTAATGCGTTGAACTACACACAAGCCATAAAGATTGGATGTCTTTCTAAAACATATGTGGTAGCTCAACCGAGGGATGTTAAATTGCGCTTAATCAGCTAATCCAGTAGTTGGTGGAATTTCCATCGACTACTCAATTAGTCAATAAGGGTATGTCTACATTAGCTCGTTAATTTGAGCTAGGTAGGCAAAGCAGGCAACCGGAGTTGTAAATGAAGCCCGGGATTTAAATAGCCCAGGCTTTATTTGCATGTTCCCGTCCGGTCGCCATTTTGAAATTCCACTAGCCCGAAGTAACTGCCGCGCGGCTATAGAATGAGATGTAACAGTTAATTCGAACTAAGGACTTAGTTCGAATTACCGTTTCATTGCCACATGTAGCCGGCAGGAAGGGACCTCGAGAGGTCGAGTCCAGTCCCCTGCCCTCATGGCAGGACCCAGTACTGTCTAGACGAGTGTTTCTTAAACTTTTTAAGACCGAGGAACACCAAACAATTTTTTTTTTTAATGAGGATTTTTTGTTGACTCCTGAGGTCTCTTCCATTTATAGGATTCTATAAATGTGCTTGGTACCTGTGCCTGGACCTTTATGCTTGATCTGGCTTATACTATTTCTCTTTCCTGCCTGCGGTTCCACTGAGCCAAAGTCTTGCTTCCTAGATTTCAGGCCTGTTGCTGTTTTTATGTTACCGGCCTTTATTCGGGCCTGCTGATTTTATGTTACCAACCCGCAACTTACTACAGAGGCAACTGAGTCCCAAAAAGGAGGAGCAGCTTGTTCAAAAACACAGCAAGCCAGTGGCAGCGCTAGGAATAGGACCCGTATGTCCCAACTCCCTGTCCCCTGCTGTACTAACCAGACCAAAATACTTTGACCACCAGGGTCTGAAGCCCCACAGACAGGGGCCACGGATGGGGAGGGGGAGAGGCAAAGGGGGCAGTTGTCTCGGGAGCTGATGATTTAAAAGGGTCCAGGCCTCTGGGTCACTGTATCGACTATTATGGCAGCCGCCACTGCCAGAGACCCGGGCAAATGAAATCAATCCTAGAGCTCTGTCTGGTGCAAGGTGGGTGGCGCTAAGGCCTGAATGGCCCTCGCCTTGCCCCTCCTACCTTTAGCTTTGCCCCTTTGAGGGGGTCTAGAGCCTTGCCCCTTTGAGGGGGTCTTGAGCCGACCACCTCCCATACATTACCCAGGGCCCGACAACGTCTGTCACCAGCCCCGTTGACATGAATGTGCCCCAAATCCCTCAGACCCAGTACAGTCCCCCCCTCCTCCCCCCCTCCACCCCCCGGATCCTTAATTCTTCTCTTGTCATCTGATTGCTTCAAGCATTGTTACAGGCTGGGGACCGACTGGCTAAGCAGCAGTTCAGCAGAAAAGGACCTGGGATTACAGTGGATGAGAAGCCGGAGATGAGTCAACAGGGTGGCCTTGTAGCCAAGAAGGCTAATGGCATATTAGGGGGCATTAGGAGGAGCATTGCCTGCAGATCCAGAGAAGTGATTATTCCCCTTTATTCGGCTCTTGTGAGGCCACATCTGGAGTATTGCGTCCAGTTCTGGGCCCCCAACTACAGGAAGGATGGGGACGCATTGGAGGGGGTCCAGGGGAGCTTGACCAAAATGATTCGGGGTATGGAGCACATGACCTATGAGGAGAAACTGGGGGATTTGGGTTTGTTTAGCCTGCAGAAGCAAAGAGTGAGGGGGGATTTGATAGCAGCCTTCAACTTCCTGAAGGGAGGTTCCAAAGAGGATGGAGAGAGGCTGTTCTCAGTAGTGAGGGATGGCAGAACACGGAACAGTGGTCTCAGGTTACAGCGGGGGAGGTCTAGGTTGGATATTAGGAAAAACTATTTCCCTAGGAGGGTGGGGAAGCACTGGGCTGGGTTCCCTAGGGAGGTGGTGGAATCTCCATCCCTAGAGGTGTTTAAGTCTCCGTTTGACAAAGCCCTGGCTGGGATGATTGAGTTGGGATTGGCCCTGCCTTGGGCAGGGGGCTGGACTTGATTACTCCTGAGGTCTTTTCCAACTCTAGGATTCTATGATTCATCCGTGCGATGTCACTGGAGACGCAGAGAGGTACACTGTGGGCGAAAGCCCCGATCTTGCTTCTGGTTTTGTACAGGCGGCCGTGAAAGTAACTTTACAGTTTCTCACAGGTACTGTCCTATTGCAGCCCAGGTCTTTGCAGTTCTTGCTGGAGCTGCGCACCAGGGCACTTTCACCTCTGTGTTCAGGATTCAGAGTTATCTCTTTTCCCAAAGATCTTCCCTGGAGCTGTTCAGAGAGAGCTTGCTCCCTCTCGCCACAGTCTCTCTTAAGGCAACCATGTTCTTCAGAGCCTCTGGCCTGACGTGGAACGGGACGGGGGACACCACAGAAGAGGCCAAATTCGCCGGGGGAAACACTCCAAGGAAATGGATGCTAAAGAGGGTCCATTCGCCAAGACTCATGTGCAGGGCCTCTTTGATTTCAGTGTTGTCACTGTAGACCAGCGCGCGCCCGTTGAGATTATGGTCCCTGAGCCTCTGTTTGTACAGCGGGACGTTTTCCTCCTTCAAGCCGATTGTGTCCATCTGGAAGAGAAGTGGGAGCACCCGTTAGTGCCGTGCATCTACTGAACAGGTCGCCAAACACGTTTTTAGGAAGGGTCCGCTATAGCTCCCGAGAGGAACCTGTCTGGGCTTGCTCAGATTCTAGCAAACAAGGCGGGCCGGCCGGCTGTGGGGCCAGGTATGGTACCCGGCACACCCCACTGCCGTGTGCTTGGATTCTGTTAGGGGCACCGCTGAGCAAGTTGGCACGGCAGGGGAAATAGCATGCTCTCTGCAGGCAAAAGCTAGCAATGCAGGGACCACTGGAGGGGTGTGTTGAAATGAAGAGGGAAGGTTTCCTGACCCTGCTTGTAGGCTGGAGGGAAGCATGCAGTCAGCCTGACGGGGGTGGAGTTGGGCCTCTCGACCTAAGGCTATTTCTACACTGCGGGCCTTTGCAGGCAGAGAGTATGCTAATGAAGCACTCATTAGAAACTTCTTGGCACTCATTAGCATGCTCTCTGCAGGCAAAAGCTAGCAGTGTAGACATAGCCTCAGGGTTCTTGTGTGTTATTCTGGATAAGGGGTATTACGCTGCAGGCCTCCAGCAAGAGTATTTATGTTTTTGCCTCTCTTCTCTCTGGAGTGCATAACAGACAGCTACGGGTCTCCCAGTCTTAAAACCGACCAGTCACTTCAGAGCGTAAAGGATGAACCCGGGGAGAGCCAGCCAATGGCTTCGGGGTTGGAGGAAAGAGCTGCAAGGAACCGAGTTGTTCCAAGCAGAAATTTTTTGTGCAAACCAAGAGTCAGGAGCAGCAGAAAGTGGGGGAACTAGCAGAGCCCGGACTGTGGCCTTGCCCCCTACATCACCCTTTCCCCCTCATCCTCACTCTGCCCATTCCCCCTCATGTGCCCCCCCTACTCCTGAGGCCTCAAACCCACACTGTGCCTTCCCCGAAAGCCCCCATCCCACACCGCCTGTTCCCCTCAACATCCTACCCCCACTAGTTCTCGCTCCTCTCCCTCCAGTTATGCACCAGTTATGTGGGACAGTTTTCTCTCAGCTCTGGGGCCCGTAGTCAGGGCTGTCCCTAGGCCCATGGGAAATATGTAGCTGCATAGGGCACCGGAAAATTTGGGCACCAAATTTTTGAGTTCCCCAATGCAGCAGCCATGTGTTCTTGTATGTCTGAGGATATGCCTCTGCCGGTTCGTCTCTGGGGACGCTCTGTCCTGTCTGCTGCAGGGCTTTTCCCTTCGCCCTCCCCCACGTGCTCCTCTCAGCTGGCAGTGTAATCCACACACCTAGTGTGTGTGGTTCACTGTCCCTTCCTGTGGCAATTGGACCTCTTACAGCCAGAGATAAGAACAAGGGAGCTCTACATCCTAAGCTGGGAGCCAGCTGCCTTCATGGCTCCAGCTGTCGAGGCCTCTAGGGGTGTGTCTAAACTACATGGTTCCATCGATGGAGCCATGTAGATGAGGCTGATCGGCAGAGGGAAATGAAGCCGCGATTTAAATAATCGCGGCTTCATTTAAATGTAAATGGCTGCCGCGCTCTGCCGACCAGCTGATGATCAGCTGTTTGTCGGCAGATCGGGGCAGTGTGGACGCTCCCGTCGACATGAAAGCCCTTTGTCGACCTCCCCCTGATGCCTCGTGGGATGAGGTTTACCGGGGAGGTCGACAAAGGGCTTTCACGTCGACGGGGAAGCGTCCAGACTGCCCCGATCTGCCGACAAACAGCTGATCATCAGCTGGTCGGCAGAGCGCGGCAGCCATTTAAATTTAAATGAAGCCACGATTATTTAAATCGCAGCTTCATTTCCCTCTGCCAATCAGCCTCATCTACATGGCTCCGTCGACGGAGCCATGTAGTTTAGACACACTCCTAGAGGGCCTAGGTTCAAATCTGCTACGGGGTTCAAATCAGCAGCAGCAGCAAGCTAGCAAGCAGAGAGGATCTGCAACTCTGCTCTAGTTCCTGAGCCCTGCTTGGGGTAGGGAGGTAGTAGGAACGACCAGACCTCCAGCAGAAGCTGCATGAGGGGAAAAGGCCCAGGCAATCCTGCAGAAGGGCCCTCAATTATTCAGGGCCCCACGATTTGCAAAGATGGCTCTGCCTGTAGCCGTCATCTGTGGGCAGCTGCTGTCACATGAATGACATGCTTCTTGCGATGAAGAGGCATGGACATTCTATCGACAGCTGGCCCTGCTCGAAGGAAGGAAACCCAAGGGTGACCCACCTCTCGGCAGACATCCTCCACCGTCATACCCAGCAGAGTGCAGGCGCTGAGCTTGTCGAATTTCTTTGTCCGTTTCAGTCTGTGGCTGCCACGTTGCAGCTCCATCTGTCTTTTCAGGGATGGGTCCAAATTGACCGTGAAGGGGAGGTAGAAGAGGGCCTCCTCCACCCGAAACCTGCCGCACAGGAAAGTGTGGAACAGCTCGGGATCCTGGTCCAGTTCCAGCAGCTTTTCCATCTGGCCTTTCAGCATGTCCAGCTCTTCCATGTACTTCTCGTAGACCTCCCACAGAGACATGTCGGGGCGGAGCGGGCTTCCATGGCAGCTGCCCATTCGGCTCCTCTGCTCCTCATCCTCGATGCACTGCAAGAGCCAGCTCAGACGGCACGGCCACTGGTTGGCAAGGAGCACCCATTCCACCACCTTCTTCGGACACACTTCATCCTTGGGGATGTTACTCGCCAGCAGCCTGATGGTGATGGTGACGGTGTTCACGATGCGCCGCATCTGCACCACGTTGTCTGTCATGAATTCCTTCAAGGCGTCATCCAGGAGGTAGTCGAAAGCATCTTGAATGAGGTCTTTGGCTCGGATACCTTTCCCGCAGCTGCCGGTTCCCAGCGCTGGGGTTCCAACCATGAGAGGTATCTGGCTGTCCTCTGCAACTGGATTCTGGGCATCGTGGTTGGCCGAATGGTAGCGAGAGATGTTGAGGAAGTCAGAGCTGGCTTCCATCTTGCCATCCTGCCGGAAGCCGACCTCTGCCTCTAGCTGCTCCTTGCGCGCGATGATATTCCTGATCAGCCTCCGCTTGGTGTCGCAGTCCATCCGAGGGACAGAGAAGGGCAGGGTGACGATGCGGTTTAAGAACTCGTAGCCGTTGTTGGCCATACCTCTCATATACTTGGAGCTTTCCACGCAGTCGACAATGATGCTGGAGTCAACAGCCAGGATGGAGATGAAAGGGGCGTCATCATCTGAGAGGAGAATGTTCATGGCATCAAGGACGCCCACCACCTTGTCAGGGCTGCATGTATCCAAGTGGGTGATCTCCAGCACCACCCGCAGCTTCCGCGGCTGGAAGATCTCCATGTACTGCAGGAACCCAGTGATTGTCCTGACTTCGCTTTTCACGCAGCTCATGAAGCCCAGCTGTGCGCTGAGAGCCGCCTGGTTCATCTGTCTCTCCAGCTGGCTCTTCTGGGTGACGATAATGTTTCGTACCACTGTGATAGTGAGCCGTATGGCAGCTGCTGCAGAGACGCTGACAGCCGTCACCCCAATGCCTTCCACGACAGCTATGGCGTCTCCCGAGGCATCCCCGATGGGGATCCCAAACACTAGGAGGAGACCACCCACCCCAATAGCTACCATGATCAAAAGGATCACAGCCACCCACAGCGGGAGGAAGAGGAACTTCTTGCTAACCCATTCCTGATCCCCTGGTCTTTCGATGATGCTACATTTCCTGTCTATGGTCCTGTAAATGCTCATGGGTAGGAGACCAAAGTGGCTTTCGATGCCATCACACAGTGTGGTGATGAGGCCTGCCCAGAGCTGGTCGCAGCCCGCGTACTCCCAGGCGCTGAAATGGATGAAGACGTGTTTCACGTTCCTTCTCCACTTCTGCTGCTCCGTCAGGACCGGCCGGTAGAAGATCATGAGTAACAGGAGCTTGAGTAGATCCCGGCCAGTGTTGTCACGCTGCATCTTCTGCGTCCGCTGAAATTCCTCCTGGTCTTTCTTCTTCGATTCGTTTTCCATGTTCTCTGAGATAAAAGAGGAAGATATGTTAGGTACCTGGCAGTGCCTTAAATCTCTCCTCCTGAAGGGTCTTCCAGCTTCACAATCCCTCCCTTCTGGGAAGCAATCAAGAATGGGTAGCTCTTGGCAAAGCCATCCTTAGGATTGATGGGATCCTACGCCGTACTATTAAACTGGTGCCCATCTGCCCAACAGCAGCCCAGATGGATGTTGAATTTTTAGCGATGTGATTTTATAATCCTCATCCACACACTAATAAACAAACACATTTTAAACTAAGGTCCTGTCGACTCTCACAGTAAATTCAGCAAACATTTAGCAGAGGTTGGCAAATGCCTGTTAAATGGCTTCATTACCATGTCGTCGATGTTCTGCTAGTAGCTCGAGCAGACTTTGTCACTTGTAAATTAACTAGATCTTCTAGAACTTCTGCTGCTGGAGGAAGCAGAGCCACAGACCATGGATAGGAAGAGGCAGGTGGGTGGAGTGGACATGAAAACCCAGTGCTGCTCCAAATTTTCAGGTCCCCTATGCGATTGCATAATCGGCAAATGAGTACGGGTGGCTCTGGCTCTCTGGAGATGGTTGTCATCCACTAATCCCCATCCCCACAAGGTTCCTTCCCCGTCTTACATTCCCCGGGGCAGTACTCACCCTTGATTTTGTGTAAGAGCAGGTTTTTGCAATGTCCCCATGGTGCATAAAACCCAGCAGTCACTGGCGTGGGCACAGTGTACAGGACCTTTGCTAAAGCGAGGCAGTAGATATCCTCCTTGGTCTGGAACCCTGCAACGGGGATGAGGTAAAACACGAAGATTAGCCTCACCGAGCGCATCCTCAGTGGATGCTCAACAGTGTCTCTTCTAATATTTTTCGGTTCAAGGTACTAGGTACAAGGGGAGGGAGCAAACAAATGTCCGAAACCACACAAGTTTATTTTAGGCTATAAATATTGGGGTGCCTGGCCTTACCCCCTTTGCATGGCCGAAGGGACAACAGAGACTTACTGACTGAATTGCTCCTCGTCCTGGAGCACTTGAGTTGGTGCACGCGTAACCGCAAATCCAGGGCACTAGATCTGTGACTACACGGCTATAAACCTGGCCAAGTGCCTCTGTCACCAGACGGTGCCTGTGGTCGGTCTTTGTGCATAACAGCGAGATCTGCAGCAGGAGCAGGCTGCGTTACCTGCACTGACCACTGATAACACCAGAGCTCCAAGAACAGAAGCACTGAGCCACGCTGCTGAGGCAACCACATCACAGCTCTTAACACTAGGAGCCTGTAAGTACTCCTGTAGACCCTGCTTTCGCTGGCATTAAGCCAAACAGCGTCCACAGAGCCCCCTGGCACTCCTGCGCCCTGCTGTGCAATGCAGAGGGAGAGATGGAGAAGAGAAAGGCCCACGTGTTCCTTTGCCCTGGCCCAGGCTAGCCTATGCCACTTCCCATGGTTCTGTGGGCCAGACTTTCAGGGCGGGGAAAAGAGATGTAGAGGTCATGGTGGGTAATCAGCAGAACATGAGCTCCCATTGTGGCGTTGGGGCTTAAAAAGCTATTGTAATTCTGGGATGTATAAACAGGAAACGCTTGAGCAGGAGTAAAGAGGTTGTCTCGCTTCTGTGATGGATGGGAGGCCCACTGTTCTTTTCTGAACATCCCAGTATTCAGTGACTAAAGGGTTAAACCTAGCTAGCTAGAAAGTGTTGGCAGGGAGCCAGGAGCACCAGTGAGAAGAAAGAGTTCAGATCTGCATTAAAAGGGAATCTGTCTGCTGTTTTTCTTTGTGAGTTTAATCCTGGAGCTGTGGAAGGGGATGGGGGGGGGGGGGGGGGATGAATTGAACTGGGTAGGGACATCATGCCTAAAAAAAAGAATACCTGGGCCTAGAATTGGACTGGACCTTGGAAGTGTGGATACTTGAGTAGATAGAGAATGTTTATTTAGATGCGATCAGGTTATTTTTTTGTTTTGTTGTTTGGTTAAACTCCTCTGTGCTAAATCCATATCCCCTCCTCTCCCCACTATAACTTTAAACTGAATCCCAGGGATGCAATTGTCTGTGTTTTAATCTGTTCTTTTCTCAGTTGCGCTATAACTCCTAGCAGCCAAGTCAGCTTTACAAATGAATACCTTTTTGTTTTCTTAATATAATCACCTATTTTAAGGCTATGATCTGATTTTGTATCCTGGAAAGTAATAGGAGGGCTGTGTATACCTGCCTAAGACTAAGAGGACAGCTATCAGAAATTACAGTTTGTTTTCATTTTTCTTTTTTTCTTTCCAAGTGCTAAATAAAAGGGAATAATGACATCTCTGGATCTGCTGGCAATGCTCCTCCTAATGCAACCTAATATGCCATTAGCCTTCTTGGCTACAAGGGCACACTGTTGACTCATATCCAGCTTCTCATCCACTGTAACCCCCAGGTCCTTTTCTGCAGAACTACTACTTAGCTGGTTGGTCCCAGGCCTGTAACAATGCTTGGGATTCTTCTGTCCCAAGTGCAGGACTCCGCACTTGTCCTTGTTGAACCTCATCAGATTTCTTTTGGCTCTTGTGTAAAAGAGTTTGGGGTACCCTTCTGGAATACGTTCCCAAGTGACTTCTTCCTGCGTTCAAGAAGAAAAAGTTTTTTTCCACTTGGGTAGAGGCAGCAACCCTCCTAAGCTCAGGGAATCTGTGACCTTGGGGAGTTTTGAAGCAGAAGCCCATAGAGACACGGTATTTTAAGGTCTCTTTTGGGCCCACACCTTCTGCACTCCAAGTGCCAGAGTGGGGAACCGACTTAGCCTCTTTATTCGGCACTTGAACTTCTGCTGCTGGAGTTCTGTGCCCAGCTCTGGTGACCAGAATTCCAGATGGATGTTGATAAATTGGAGAGGGGTCATGTCAAGGCTGTTTCCCACTCTGGCACTCCAAGTGCAGAAGGTGGGGGCCCACAAGAGACTTTAAAATACCCTGCCACTGGAGGCTTGTGTTGGTGTTGCTGCCATCATCCAAATGCACAAACCCCTTTGAGAACCAGACAGGCGCATTTCAGAATTCCCTCCTGTGGGGTACCTTCCTTGTCCTTGACACTCCCTCCAGAGAGAGCTTGAAAACCTGTAATTTCTCCTAGAAGTATGGCTTGCTGTCTTAGGCACGTGCATACAGAACCTTCCGCCCTCTAGGATGCAGGAATCAGATCATGGTTTTAAAAATGTGACGTCTATTAACAAAACAAATACACTTGGTGAAACATTACTTAGAATCATAGAACCATAGAGCTGGAAGAGACCTCAGGAGTCATCAAGTCCAGCCCCTGCCCAAGGCAGGACCTATCCCAACTAAATCAACCCATCCAGGGCTTTGTCAAGCCAAGACTTAAAAACCTCTAGGGATGCAGATTCCACCACCTCCCTAGGGAACCCATCTCAGTGTTTCCCTACCCTCCTAGTGAAATAGTTTTTCCTAATATCCAACCTAGACCTTCCCCATTGTAACTTGAGACCATTTCTCCTTGTTCTGCCATCCGTCACTACTGTGAACAGCCTCTCTCCATCCTCTTTGGAACCTCCCTTCAGGAAGTTGAAGGCTGCTATCAAATCCCCCCTCTCTCTTCTCTTCTGCAGACTAAACAAACCCAAATCCCTCAGTCTCTCCTCATAGGTCATGCGCTCCAGCCCCCTAATCATTTTGGTCGCCCTCCGCTGGACCCTCTCCAATGCGTCCACATCCTTTCTATAGTGGGGGCCCCAGAACTGGACACAATACGCCAGATGTGGCCTCACCAGAGCCGAATGAAGGGGAATAATCACTTCTCTGGATCTGCTGGCAATGCTCCTCCTAATGCACCCTAATATGCCATTAGGTTTCTTGGCTACAAGGTCACACTGTTGACTCATATCCAGCTTCTCATCCACTGTAACCCCCAGGTCCTTTTCTGCTGAACTGCTACTTACCCAGTCGGTCCCCAGCCTGAACTATGCTCGGGATTCTTCCATCCCAAGTGCAGGACTCTGCACTTGTCCTTGTTGAACCTCATCAGATTTCTTTTGGCCCAATCCTCTAATCTGTCTAGGTCACTCTGGACCCTATCCCTGCCCTCCAGCATATCTACTGCCCTCCAGCGTATCTACTTGGTTGCTAGGTGTTACAAAGAAACTGAAAAAAGAAAGATTAAAACACAGAAAATCGCTTCCCTGGGATTCAGTTTGAAGAGTTCCAGGGTAAAGGGGGATAGTTACATGTGCTTAGCAAAAAGAAGTCCAACAAACTAAAAAAAATAACCTAGTAGCGTCTGACTAAAAATTCCCTGTTCTACTCACATCTCTCTTGTTCCAAGATTTAGTCTTTCCCTAGCCAAGAAAGTCGCTGGATTCTGCTTGCCCAGGTTCCTGGCTTAATTCACATCTTCCAGGCATGATCACACAACAACAGGCACATCACTGCTTCCAATTCAAAACCCCAAATTCTGTTTCCATTTTCTTTCCTGGCCTCCTGTCAACTCGCTTCCTGCTTCTCTAGCATTCCTGGAGACTTTCTAGGACCTTTTGTCTATGGTTTCAACCTTTCCAGGCAAGACAGTTAGGGTTAAGTCCCAAGACTTTCAGGCAACCGTCTGCTTTTGACACGACCTGCCTGTTTCTCTTCAGCTAACTCTTGCTTACTTTGGTTCAGGCCTCAGGCCTTACACCAGGCCCATGCTTCAGGCCCATCCTTTCTAGTACAGGATGTAGCCTGGTAACAAAGCCCTGACTGTGGTATCAGGAAACCTGGGTTCTATTCCTGCCTCTCCCACAGGTTGGAGAGGTTATTCCCTGTCTGTAAAATAAGACTAATGATACTAACCTTCCCTTTTTAGACCTACACACAGCAACTAGGGATTTTTATTAACTACTCAAATATCGGTGAGCCTGGCTCGCTAGATGAACCATCCGGTTCCTCTTGGAATCATGTTAAATGCTTGATCCCCATGACCAAAGTCTCAGATACTGGGAGAAGTGACACGGGGGAATAAAAGCTGCTGTCTGAGGTAAACTACCTGGCAGGAATCCCCTGGAATGGGAGCCATCGCTACCAGGAGCCCAGGAATAACAAGACTCCAAAAGTCCAGCTGCCAGGCAGTTTGACCATCTCCTTCAGGCCAGTGGCCCAGAATTCCAGGACATCTTTGGGCCTGGGTTAAAAAAGAGGCAGTACCGTGTGCTCAGCCCCTTTTTATCCATCCCCTTTCCCTCCATTGGCACGCAACCCTCAAATGGCCAAAGGTTTCCCTTTCCCTCCCTCCTTGGTTAAACAAGCTGCTTAAACAGCTCGAGGTGATGGAGTGATAAGCACCCACTGACAGAGTCGCTCGGGTTGCAGGGCCAGCGTAAGTCCGCTTTTAAAACTGCCGGCCATAGCTGCAGCTACGGGAGGGGACTCTAGCAAGGGCCTGGAACAAGGAACAGGGCTCCACTCCTGCATGGGATTCGGGCTTCCCCCAGGCAGATGCTCTGTTGCTGCTTTCCTGTCTCTCCCTTCTCCAGGTGGAAGGGGACGGTTAGCCAGTGTTCCCTGCAAGCTGAGCTCTTGGGCGGCCAGCCAGGAGACATTCAAATGCTGCCCAGTTTGCTAGCCGGTAGTATGTGTTTCTAGTGGTGGATGCATGTGGTGTACTGGGTGTAGACATAGATCTTGTTGTTATAGTAACTGCGTGAGGTCACTGGGGGTCAGCCCAGCTGGTTTGGGTTTTTTCTAGCTAGCTCCGTGCTATGCAATAAAATGGACACTTGCAACTACTCAAGCTCTCTGTATTTCCACTGATTTCTTCCCATGCTGTGAAACTCCACGTGACGTAACAGTGCACATCCGTGCATGCCTTGGTGCACATAACAAAATGTATTCCGCACAGGAGTGGGGGAAAAAGTAGAGGCATTATTGCTGCTAGCTCCTTACTGAAACTCAGTGAAAGGCAGGGGAAATGAGAGATCAAGATCCTGAGACTGACAGTCCCCAGGAACAACGGGGAGAGGCTAAAGTCCCAGTTCAGCCTGACTGGCAGAGCAGGGAGCCAGGAGGGGGCCAGGGTCGGCAGAGTGGGACTGAGCTAAGGAGAGAGCAGGGGCCCGCACTGAGCTGGGGAGCAGGGCTGGCCTCGGGGAGGGAGAAGGGGAGGCCGGGGTCAGGATCGGGGGCAGTGCGACTGGCCTCAGGGAGGAAGGGGGTCAGAGGCAGCATGACTGGCCTCGGGGAGGGAGAAGGGGGGGCCAGGGTCAGGATCTGGCCCCTCCCCCCCAGAGCTGCTTCCCATCCCCTCTTCCTTCCAGCCAGTTCCTGCCCCCCCCCCCCCAGCCAGTCCCTCTTCCTCCCTCCCCCCTGCCCAGGATCAAGTGTGTCCGTTTTTTTGGGGGAGGGTCTACCTGGCAACCCTACGAGTCAGACCCAGCGCAGGCACCAAGTGATGGGGACTGCCAGAACTTTGGGAACCTGAGTCTGCGGGGTGGGGGTTTGTGGCAGGTCAGGAGATGAAAGGGGAAGGCACTAAGGGACAGGGTGTAGGAGACAGACAAATGCCCGGGGGCCAAGTGGAGACAATGAGGAAAAGGGCAGGAGGGGAGGTGTCAGTGGGGGGGGGGGGACAGGATGATGCTAGGAGAGGAGAGGGGAAGGGCTTTGGGGGCTAGAGGGGAGAAGAGGAGGTGCTGGGAAAAGGCTTGAAAGAAGGGGTGGGCATGAGGAAGGCGGAGATGGAGCAAGGCACGTGTAAAGGCACAGGGGCATGAGGGGAACGGGGGCAGAGGGTGGTGAGGGAGTGGGCAAAGTGGGTAGGGGCAGTGAGGGAAGGGGGAGGCACCAAGAGGGTGCAAGGGTAAGGGATGGTGCAGGTGCCAGGGAGTCCGGGGGGTGAAGCAGAAGGGCAGACACCTGCAGGGGAGGGACCAGCAGCAGAGGAGAGAGGCAGGACAGGTGTGTAGAGGGAGGTGTTAGAAGAGGGGATGAGGAGGGGTAGCTCACATGGTCAGAGTGGGGCTACTGGAGGAGTGGGCACAGGGGGAGAGAGAAAGGCTGCTGGAGGGGGCAGGTCACGGGAAGGCCGAGGGCCGTGAGAAGGGCAGGAGTCAGGACAGCAGAGGTGGGTGAGGAGTTGGGGGGGCAGCAGGCACCAGGGGAGCTGATGGAGGAAGGGGAGGAGACAGGGCAGCAGAGGGGAAAGGTAAGTGGTTCATAAGATATTTATGAATAACTTGGGTGCCACCATGGCACATCCAAACAAGCCACAAACTCAGTACTGGTGCACAACACAAAATGTATTGTGCTCATGGGAGGAAACTCTTAGAGGGAACACTTCCCCCAGCCTCCCCACCCCCCGAGTTAATGTCTCACACATGGGTTAATGCAATTGCAGGATCGTTGCATGAGGGGGGTTTGGTGAGGGCCAAACTAATCCCTATTGGTAAGTGGATGGTGGGAAAAGTCC
The DNA here is from genome assembly GCF_049634645.1 of Pelodiscus sinensis. Taxonomy (NCBI): domain Eukaryota; kingdom Metazoa; phylum Chordata; order Testudines; family Trionychidae; genus Pelodiscus; species Pelodiscus sinensis. Next base: position 724,140 of record NW_027465948.1, on the reverse strand, counting down.
TTGGGGGGGGGGCGGGAGGTCACATGACACCTTTTATTTCTGGTCATGTGTCCATATTGCCCTGAAAGTGTTACCTCCAGAGGCGTGGCTAATGGGGGTCAAAGAGTACATTTAAAAACATTCTTTGGGTGCACACCCTAATGAAATGTGCTGCGCACGCCTATGGGCAGAGAGCAGATCCAGTCCTGGGAGCAGGGCTGCAGCCACAGAGTTGTAGACACCACCCAGAAAGCAGATCCGCATGCTGGGAGCAGGCCTGCAGCTGTAACCCACCCACCTGATGTGGGTCACTATCCTATGGAGTGGCACTGAGACCACTTCCAGCAAGCAATTATTACAAGGGAGCTCTTCAGCCTATGCTGAGAGGCAACTGACTTATAACTCAAGCTGTAGCAGCTCCTGCCCTAAGCTCCAAAAGTCCCAGGTTCTAATCCACCTGGTGGCAGTTGCACAGCCATGGAAGCAGAGGGGCCAGGGAACCCTCTGTACAGGGCTCCCCCCCCCCCCCCCCCCCACACCCTTGCTTCCTGGAATCAGCCACCTAGGTGAATAAAGCTGGAAACCCCCATGCCTATAGCTATGCACCTTTGCTTTCAATAGCTACAGCCATTCTAAAGTGCCCAGATCTCACAACAGAAAGAAGACGTCCCAATGAGCTGCTAAGCTGTGCTGCCTGCCACGGACAAGTAGCTCCAAGAGGAGCAAGTGCTGTTGACTCTGGAGCCTAATGATGGTGGTGTCTTCCAGCCATTTTCAGATTAGTACAGCTGTGAACCAGGTGCCAGCTGGCCATAGGGTCCCATAGACCTGGCTTGTGCAGCCTAACCTGATAACCAAGCAGCCCATCCATTACTAGCCAGCCGATTACCTTGGGCATGGGAGACCATGGCACTCGTAATTCCTGGGGCCTTCACGCACTGACAGGGCTTGACTTGATCGGCCAGCTAGGGAGAAAGAAATAAACAGAAGGCAGAGGAGTCACCAAGAGATCAGAAGACCAGCACAATGCATTATAGGCCGTTCAGCTGTGAAGAGTCACCAAGACAGGGCAGGTGATGCTAACCTGAGTTAGTCCATTAGCTGTGGCTAGGCTGGGCCACGAGAGGAGAGACAGGCAGTAAATCTGCAGCTGTCAGACCATAAGGAGGACACGGAGGTTTTGAAACCAGCTCAGAGAACAGGGCTGGGTAAGATGCAACCCACCAAACACTGTGATCTGGCCGCTTTCTGTTTAGATCCTGCTGCCCATGCCGCCGAATTCTAAGTGGGGACTCAGGCAGCAGGATCCGATTTTAAATGATTCACGGCTCATGGTTACAGCAGGGGCAGGAGCCACGAGCCCTTTAAAAAGCTGTAGCAACGCTGGACAGCTGCCAGTAGTGGCAAATCTGTGAGCTCTTTTCTGTGCTTTTAATTGAAAGCCTCAGCCGCGGAGAACTCTGAGGGTGGGCTAGTCCACAACACCGCCCCTTCTGCCTCAGGCTCCGCCCCTTCTGTGGGTGGAGCCGGCCTATGACCCCATACCAAAATCAATTAAGTGGCCCCCTTCTGAAAATTATCGCCCAAACCTGTCACAGAATCATAGAAAAGTCTGAGTGGAAGGGACCATGATAGGTCCAGTGTTTCGCAAACTTTTTTTATAATGTACCCCCTTTAAAAAAAAATGTGTAAGTACCCCCAGTACCTACAGTTTTCAGACACACACAATTTTTTTCTACCGTTGCAACACATTTGTTTAAACAACTGCATCGTAGCCGGGCGGGCGATGGCATTTTTGGGTGTAAAAGGTACAAAAAGAATAAAGCGCTGTCAAACTGAAAACTAAAATTCAGTTTTCTCCAAATTTCAGTTGTGTTGACGTGTCCCCCAGACATCTCTTGAGTACCTTTAAGGGGACTCGTACCACTGGTCGAGAAGCACTGATCTAGTCCACCCCTGCACCGAGACAGGACCAAGCATGTTTGTCTCACCTCTTGGCTCCTAGGACACGGCTTGAACTAACGCACTTGGAAAGACATTATCGTATATACGCCCAAAGTGCTTCGTCTCAGTGTATTACCATAAAATCTAACTGACCGAACTCTGACCTTTCATTTCCCTGTCACTTGGCCAGCCACAGCCTCACAAGCCTTCGGCATCGATCTCAAAGCCTTCGTCACGCTTTTGCACACCTGTGCTGACACGCTTGTGAGCCAGGCACACTTGTGCGACACGTCCCAAAGCACTTGCTCCAGGGCATTACATCGCACTTGCCTGCCTTTGATGGACAGGGAAAGGGAGACCTGAAAGGCCTCTCCAAGGTCACCAGCGCGAGAGTGAGCGCAGAATTGAGGAGCAAGGGTCTAACACACAACTCTGTGCCTTAGTCACTAGGTGGCATTAGATTAGAACCCGGGAGTTCTTACCCCCAACCCCCTGCCCCCTCCACTAGGCCATGCTGCTGGCCTCCCGCCTCTCCCCCAGGGCTTGGAGACAGACGGGAGGCTGGAGCCAGCCTGCGCAGAAGGGGCTGTAACGCTTACAGCTCGTTCATGACACTGCCCCTGCGCAGCCCCTCTCAGATCCACACTCGGAACCCACAAGAAACACCCCAAGAGCAGAGATGAAACCGCCACTCACCTGCAGCCCAGCTTCCAGGAAGGGCAAAGCAAAAGCGGCACTCACGGATTCCAGCCCAGCCTGGCACCTGCTTCCTGAACTTTGGCCCCTTTCCTCCAAGATAGCAGGAGGCTGCTCTGGGCCTTTTGTGCCCACGACGGGGCAGAAAAGCAAACTCAGCTGTTGGTTCCATCTTGCGGGCAGAGCCCCGGCAGACAGTGGCAGGCGGGGGTATCGACTGACCCTCCAACCCAGGATATTCCCCCCACACCTGGATTCGCTTCCTAGTCATCCCCATCTCCCTGCACGATCCTTGTTTCTCATCCCGCCGGTCCGAGAAATTGTCAGAGCAGGTTGATCCCGACCTTGCCAAGGGCTTAGGTTACATCACAAGGCTTTGCCGCCACAGCTGGCTTGGCTTGGGTGTGTGGCAAAAGCCCCCCCCCCCCCGCTGGCACAGCTATTCTGGCAAAGCCGCCAGGGCAAATGGCAACTCTGCCGAAAAGCATCTGCTGGCTTTAAGCTCCCTGCGAGCTGTTCTCATCGCTCAGCCATCACCACCACTGCCCTGCCTCTGTCCTGCTCCTCATCCCCGCCCCCACTCCTATCCCCTGCTCTCCTCCATCTCCTCCCCCTTCCCTTCTCCTGCCCCTCCCCATTTCCACCTGCCCTGCCCATCCCCGTCCTCTCCCTCCCCCCGTCTGTCCCCCTCTTATGTGAGGGCTTTGCTGGAAACGCCCCCCCCCCCAAGCCAGGGAGATCTCCCCTCCGGGAACAATTCAGCCCCCCCCATCTCGCTCCCTCCACTCCACAGTATTTCCTCCATTCCCCACAGTTGAAAATTGAGCTTCCCCATCCCCTCAGGTGACAGTCGGGCTCCCCCATATGCAGCTGCCTAGGTAGGCACCTCCGCAGCCAGAGCCTGCCCCTGGCGCCCACGTCCCCTCCCCGACTGCCTGTCCCAGGCGACCACCTGAACCTGCGTCCCCCATTCCCTCAGATCACAGCTCCCTCCCTGACCCTGCACCCCCCGACACCCCGCCCCCAGGCCAGACTCCTCTCTGGCACCCGCACCCCCTCCCCCAAACCCTCTGCTCCCCCTTCACCCAGGTCACAGCTCCCTCCCTGACCCTGCACCCCCCCGACACCCCTCCCCCAGGCCAGACTCCTCTCTGGCACCCGCACCCCCTCCCCCAAACCTTCTGCTCCCCCTTCACCCAGGTCACAGCTCCCTCCCTGACCCTGCACCCCTCTAGAGCCCCTCCCCCAGGCCAGAGTCCTCTCCTGCGCCCATACCCCCTCCTGGACCCTGCACCCCTATCCACCGCCCCAGATCATACCCCCCCCCTGCACCCAGGCTCCACCCCTAAGCTCCCTTCTGCACCCAACCACCCCGTCCCAGACCCCAAAGCCCTCGGTAGAAATGTGGCCCTTGATCAGTTGCCAAAATGCCCCCCCCCATTACAAATTATTGACAAAGCCTGATCCAAATGTTTTTTGAAACATTGTTTAATGAGAATGTAAATACAATTCAATACAATTGGGAGGGTTGGGGGGAGGGGGACGCAGCTGCTGGCTCCTCAGCTCTTGCTGCTCTCACTGGGTGTCTTCCTGCTGCAAGGGAAGCAGAATCCGTCACATTCATCCCTGGGGACTCAGGGGAACTGGCCCCCCAGCATTTCCACCCTCCTCCCCCCTGCTCTCTGGTCACCCCCCGTCAGGCCCGCAGGGTGAGCTCCTGACCCCCCCCCCCCCCCCAGAGCTCCTGACACCTCGGCCCCCTCCCGCCTCCTAGGACAGTTTCTGTGTTCAGAGCCTCCCCCGCCCCCAGGGACGCTCGCAGGGGCAGGAGGGATTCTGCCAGCAGGGACGTGGGGTGGGGGCAGCCTGAGGAAAGGGGCGGGGGACTCCCTGAGGGGATGGGAAGGAGACCCTGGCCCTGCCCCACTCTCCTGATCTGCTCCGGCTGCTCACCATGTATTCCAGGAGCTGATGGGCCTGCCCATGCAGGGCGTGGGCCAGGACCAGCCCGGCCTGGCTGTGGCGCCGCAGGGGGGAGCGGGCAGCGAGCAGAGCCTTGTCCAAAAAGCAGTTCTCCTGCTCTGCTGTGAAGAGCTGCCCAAAGACCTGAAATCAAGAGCACAGGAGGTTTCAGCTGACGGCCCAGAGCCCGGCCCCAACTCCTGGGGCTAAAACAGCTTCCTCCTCCCCCAAACTCCCTTCCAGACCCTGCACCCAGACGCTCTCCTCACCCGGCACCCCAACCCCTGCCCCAGGTCACAGCTTCCTCCTGCCCCCAAGACCCTCCTACCCCCACGAGGGCCCCAGCCAGCCCCACCCCCGAGCCCTGCCCTGCCCTGGCAGCGCGTCCTTACCTCTCCCACCCGCACGCTGTTGCTGTGAGCCAGGACCCATCTTTCTTTGTAGTAGTGTCTGCACCACAGGTCCTCTGCCTGGTGGATGTTGAGGCCTGCAAGAGACACAACAGGGTCATTCTGCTGGCAGGTCTGAGCCCTTCCCCTCCCACGGGTCCCTGCAGGCATCCCTGGGCAAATGGAGGGGCACAGGGGGCAGAAGGGGAAGACAGAGGGACGCATCCCCCCTTGGGCCAGTCTGGGGGAAAAGGGCTGGGTCCCCTCCCCCCGCCGCTGGCACCCTCAGGGTGTCCCTGGGGCCCAGGTCCCGGCTGGGTTCCTTACCCCTGTGGTGCAGGAGGAGTCGATACAGGCTGTGCACCCCCTCCCGGGCCAGCCGGCTGACGTCTTCGGATGGGTCCGAAATAAAAAGGCCCAGCTGGGCCACGTGGTGACCCATCCTCAGCCAGTCGGCGGAGTTCTGAGGGGAGAGAAGAGGGGGGGTCCCTCAGCATCCTGGGGCTGCACGTCCCATGCAAACGGCCGCCGAGGCCGGTCTGAGCTCGGGGGACGGACAGAGACACCTCCCGGGGCGGGGCGGCCTTGCGAGGAGACAACCCTGAGCAATGGCCCCGACTGAAGGGTCACTCCGGGGGTGGAACAAGGGGATCCACTGACGGCCACTCCCCAGTCCCCAGGCCCAGTCCCTCAAGAGCCCCCCTGAAGGGCCCAGGGTCGCCCCTCCCCGGGGAAAGGAGAACGCGGCCCATTCCCGGCCCATTCCCGGCCCATTCCCAGCCCTGCCTCTGCCTCCCGGGGACACTCCCAGCCCCGCGCCCTGCAGCCCCAGATCCCCCGGCTCCGAGGTCACTTACGTCAAACCCCGGGAGGGTGGTGGCGACTCCCAGCAGGGCCGTGGTGCTGCGAAGGGCCCTGGCTCGCTCCTGGGGCAGGCGGGACTCCAGCCACGGGCTCAGGTGCTGGGGGGGAAAGAGGCAGGTCAGGACCCGTAGGGAGGCGCCGGTTCTGGGCAGAGCCTGGGGCTCCTCTCGGACTGTGCCCCCCCCAGCCACTGACACTGCTCCTCTCTCGGCCCCCCGAGGAAGCAGGGACAATGGCCCCGTCCCCCCCACGGGGCTCACCTCCATTATGAGCTGCAGCCGGGCGGTGTCTGGGGACTCGGCGAGGAGGCTCGCCAGTAGGGCCTGGAGGTCGTAGGGAAGGGCCCGGATGAACTGCTGCAAGACAAGGGGGAGCCCTGGGTCAGAGGGGGGTTGGGGGATCCAGGCCACCCGCTGGCTCCGGGGTCCAGCCTTGAGCAGGGTCTGAGCCGCCTCGCAGAGCAGGGAGGAGCCCAGGCTGGGCATGGAAGGGACGGGCCCCCCGGGAGAGCAACGGGAACCCTGGAGGGAAGGATCCAAACCTGCAGCTTCTTCCCTCCCTCTGCCCCCCCCCCTCCTCTCTGGAGCTCCAGCCCAGCCCGGGAGCAGGGCCCAGAGGGACGTACCTGAGTGTGGATGGGCTCCTGCTGCCAGTCCCCAGACACTGTCTGTCCCACGGCCGCCGTCAGCAGGGGGCTCAGGAGCTGGGCCCGCAGGGGAGGCTGCAAGGTGCTGGCAGGAGAGAAGGGCAGAGACTGTTAATTGAGCAGCAGGAGACAGAGACTTTCCCACTCCCTGGCCAGGGGATCTGCTCTGGGGGGAGTCGGCGGGGGGGGGGGGGGGTCGGTACCTGAGGCTGCAGGCGGCGCTGAGGCAATTGGCCAAGACCAGAGGTGGGGGGGAGGCCTCCATGATCTCCTGGGAGACCCAAGGAGACAAAGGGGCGTGTGAGACTGGGGCCCCCAAGAGACGCTCACGCGGCCAGCGCCCCCACCCAGCAGGATCCAACCCCACTGCCTCCCGCTGCCCTGCAGCCCCCCTGCCCGGCACAGGGCCCCTCCCAGCACCCCCCTCCCAAACCGGGACCAGCTCAGTCCTTGTCCCCAGGCCGTCTCCTGCCCCTCACTGCCCTGGTGACCAGCCTCTGAATCTCCTCATCCCTGCTCCCCAGGCGCATCCCCAGCAGCCCGCTCGGCTCCCTTCCAGCCCCCCATGGCCCGGGGAGACCCCTCCCTGTCCCGAATCCCCCTTCCTGTCCGGCACCCCACACCTGCCCCATTTCTGCCAGCCCAGTCCTCCCCATCGGGGGCGCGTACCCCATTCCGCCCTCAACTCCTTCCACTTACCCTTCCCTAGCCCCTCTTCTTGATGTACAAAATAAAGGACAATTGTGTTCAAAAATGGAATCTGTCTTTATTGAACAAAACTGGGGGAGACTGGGAAAAGGGGGTGGGAGAGGGGAAGAGAGAGGGTGGCAGAGGGGAGGGCAACTAAAATGATCAGGGGTTGGGAACAGGTCTCATATGAAGAGAGGCTAAAGAGACTGGGACTTTTCAGCTTAGAAAAGAGGAGACGGAGGGGGGACAGGATAGAGGTCTCTAAAACCAGGAGTTGGGTGGAGAGGGTGCATACAGAAAAGTTCTTCATTAGTTCCCATAAAGAAGGACTAGAGGACACCAAAGGAAAGGAATGGGTAACAGGCTTCAAACTAGTAACAGAAAGTTGTTCTTCACAAAGCACAGAGTCAACCTGTGGAACTCCTTGCTGCAGGAGGCTGTGAAGGCTACAACTAGAACAGAGTTTAAAGGGAAGTGAGATCAAGCCATGGAGGTTGGGTCCATGGAGTGGTATTAGCCAGGGGGTAGGAGTGGTGTCCCTGCCCAAAGTTTGTGGAAGGCTGGAGAGGGATGGCACGAGACAAATGGCTTGGTCACTGTCTTCGGTCCATCCCCTCCAGGGTCCCTAGGGTTGGCCGCTGTCGGCAGACAGGCTACTGGGATAGATGAACCTTTGTTCTGACCCAGGATGGCCATTGTAAGCTCAGGGCTCAGGGTCGGGGGTCTCAGTGGACCACCTTGATTTTCATGCACTCCTGCTCCTGGGTGGCCAGGCTGGCAGCTCTCCTGCCCTAGCCGGCGACCTTCCTGTGCCTAGTGCGGAGATCGTGGACGAGGTCCACGATGTCCGCACTAGCCCAGGAGGGAGCCCGCCTTTTGCGGTCCCGGGCAAGCTCCCAGGACCCGCCAGCCTGGTCCCGGGAAGAGGGGGAGGACTGGGGGGCATCGGGTGGGTGGCTCGATCCGCACCAGGTGCAGGGTATGCCTGCTGGGTGCTGGCAGGCTTGCACCTGGCATGGGCACCGTAGCCATCCCGTGCCCCTTTAAGGAGTCCGGGGCCGGGAGGGGGGCATACGAGTTTCCCTGGTGTTGGCCGGAGTGGCCACCAGGGAAACCTGGGGGGGGCTAGCCTCCCACTAGTTCGCATTAAGGGGCTACACAGCCCTTAATTCGAACTAGTAAGTTTGAACTAGGCTTAATCCTCGTGGAATGAGGATTACCTAGTTCGAACTAAGCGGTCCGTTAGTTCGAATTAAATTCAAACTAACGGAGCGCTAGTGTAGCGCCTATGAAAGTTAGTTCGAACTAACGTCCGTTAGTTCAAACTAACTTTGTAGCGTAGACATACCCATAGATACTTCCATTGCCCATCACACATTCCCCCTGCTTCTACACCACAAGCCTATGCTGTCAATAATCTCATATAATTCTATAGGTCACTCACAAGGTGTCTGCAGATATCCATCTGGAGCTCCTCAGGGTTCAGCTCGGTTCTCCAACTAAGATGCTCATTAAGTATAGTTTGGAGCCTCTTCAGTCCCAAAAATGGGGCACAGAGATGAAATGTAGCTCTGCACTCCTGAAAAAGAGGGTTGCACCATTGAATTGTTCCATAACACGTATTGTGCTCATTCAAATGGAACTCATGTCCTTGACTGCTCATCTACCCGAAGAATAAAAGGGATTCCCCTGAAGTAATAGACAGAAAATATGCCAGCATGACTTTAATAGGGGGAAAGGGATTCTACTTCTGGAGTATTGCATCCAATTCTGGGCACCCCATTACTTAAAAAATGTTGATACATTGGAGAAAGTCCAACGGAGGGCAACAAAAATGATTAGGAGGCTGGAACACATGATTTACAAGGAGAGGCTGAGGGATTTGGGATTATTTAGTCTTCAGAAGAGAAGAGTGAGGGGAGCTTTGATAGAAGGCTTTAACTACCTGAAGGGGGATTTCAAAGAGGATGGAGAGAGGCTGTTCTCAGTGGTACTAGATGACTGAATGAGGAGCAATGGTCTCAAGTTACAGTGGGGGAGGTCTAGGTTGGATAGTCGGAAAAACTATTTTACTAGGAAGGTGGTGAAGCACTGGAATGGGTTACCTAGGGAGGCAACGGAACCTCTAAATCTAGAGTTTTCAAGTCCTAGCTTGACAAAGCCCTGGCTGGGATTGTTTAGTTGAGGCTGGTCCTGTTTTGGGCAGGAGGTTGGACTCAGTGACCTCCTGAGGTCTCCTCCAAACCTATGGTTCTATGATTTTATAATACTGAAAACTGGAGATAGCAGCAATGTTTTTTCAGAACAGATGTAGCTATGAAAGCTGCTTCACTAGGCATAGCTGTGGTCTTTCCTCTGTTGTGGGGAGGCAGGAACGTGGGGTGCAGAGATAGGCAGGAATGAACTCTTGGGATCAGACCCATGACCTATCCTGAACTCCAGTGAGACAACCCTGGCTGCTAAGGACCAGCCTGTCTGGGATTAACTCAAAAGGAGGGCAATGAACTGAGGGAAGAATTTAGGTCTCCACTGCGGGAAGGAATAGCAGAGCTCCCCTGGCATCAGGAGGAAGATTCTTTTTGCTTAGTAATTAAGTCACTGTCATTCTTACCATTGAAACCTCAGGGCTTGGATCTTGCAGGTGCAGCAGAAGCGTGACCCAGCTCTGTCTAACCTGCTTGGCAAAATAGTCCTTCCATTTTCTCTTTGCAGAGCCGGCCAGGATACCAAACAGGACAAAGGCCAATGCACGAAGAGTGTTGTCCTCCTATAGCCAAGAAAGCCACACAGGTTGGTAACGAAGAAATAACCACATCATGTATCTAGCACAGCTGTCTCTTCTACATTAGGGTAGAGTGATTCCAACGACAGAAGTTTAAAAGAACTGGAATTAATCAAGTTTGGGCCAAATGTGTTGATTCATCAAAATACTTTGAAGACAGTTCAATTTTGACAAAATTCTTCCAGAAGCCAAGTAGGGGTACTTTGTCAGCTTCTTGGTGACCCATCTAGCAGGCTGACTGGGATCTTGGGCTTCCTGGCCCTCACCTTCAGAACAGCCTGTCTGACAGGCTGACAAGGAGCCAGGAAATGTGCACCCTGGCACCTCTAATTCCCAGTGTTTCCAGGTTCCCTGTCTCCAGCATAGTCTGCCAGTAGACTGCCCTCAGGCAAGGCTCCCAGTAGAGCTGGGTTGAGAATAGTATTACTGTTTCACAAAGAGTTTTGAAATTTGGGCTGGGAGGTGTGTCCCCCAAATAGGAACAAAACCAAAATTTGAAATCTCAAACTTCTCTGCAAAATGGAATAATTTCAACCATCTGACATAAAAATCGTATGGAGCAGGCCCAAAACAGTCTATTACACCCTGTATGCCCATTTTCCTTGTTATGCAGCTACCTAATCTAGTATTCATACTTCCTTTGCCATTCTCATTGGAAATAAAGATGAACAGAAGGGTGAGACTGAAGGAGCAGGGATGGCATCCTCATTTTCTTAATTCTCTGCTCCTCCATAAAACACATCTCTTCCCTAAGGCCTAAAATCACTTCATTCTGACATGAACAATGCCCAGTGAGGACACATCATGCATTGTAAATGGAGCCTCATCAATGTCAGCTGAACTGGGGTTGAAGGCTTCTGTTCACGTACATTATCGAAGTACTTCCGGATCTGTGTGGTGAGGTCTCTGAAGGAAGAACCTATGTCCTTCCCTTTCAGCTCCTTTAGGACTTTGGCCAGTGCCTTCATGCTTTCGACGACTTCAGAACTGAAAGTGTCTTCTAAAGTCCTGATCAGTGCCTCCAGAAGAAACTTCTTGTACTTTTTCACCTGTTCAGACGTATGACATTAAAAAACACTTTCCACTAACCACATTTCTAATATGTTTTTTTAGCAATTATGAAGCAGTGGGAATTTCATCTGCCCCCCTAGTGACCTATAGCTATATTTTACATCAGGTACTAGCTACAATAAGCCAAACTCTGTGCCATATTACGCCTATGTAATCCTATTAGATTTCTAATTACTTAGATTTGAAGGCCAAAAGGGACCATTGTGATCATTCAGTCTGACCTCCTTCACAACACAGAACCTCCCCAAAATAATGTCTGTTTGACTAGAGCACCTCTTTTAGAAAAACAGCCCATCTTGTTTTTAAAGTTGCTACTGATAGAGACCCCACCACAACCCTTGGTAAATGGTTCCAATGATTAAAATTACCATTAAAATGTATGCCTTACTAGCAGTCTGAATTAGTTTAGCTTCATTCCCCCCCCCCCCCCCCATTGAATCTAAAGGCACATTTTCTAGCCCTTTGAAAATTCTTGTGACTCTTCTCCAATTTATCAGCATCCTTCTTGAATTGCAGGCATGATCCTGACATAGTATTCTAGCAGTTCTCACACCAGTGCCATAAGCAGAGGTAAAATAACTTCTTTATTCTTATTCAGAATCCCTCTGTCTATGCCTCCGAGGATCACCTCAGCTCTTTTGGTCACAGCTTTGTACTGGGCGCTTACGTTCAGCTGATTATCTATCATGATTTGAGTTTTTTAGTGTCTCTGTTTCCTGGAATAGAATCTCTCATCTTGGAAATAAAGCCTACACTCTTCATTCCTGGGAGTATACATTTACATATGATCATATTAAGTCCATATTGTTTCCTTATGCCCAGCTTACCAAGGGAACAAACCTGCTGTGTATTGACTGCAAAGAGGTTACAGGGGTATGAGAGAGCAGAAGTTGGCCTAGTGCATTGTGCATGGCCTCTGTAAATCCTGAGCAATTGTTTCCTTTAGTTTCTCTAGTTATGCTGCATTGTATTCAGTATTCTATCTTACCTTCTCAGGTGCCCCATAGACTAAATTGCCTAGGCCTCTTACAGCCATTTGACGGACAATGCTGTTATTGTCCCGTGACCTTTCTTCTAATATATGTAACACAGACTTAAGGATCTTCTTCTCCCTGAGTATGGGATCAGTCATTAGCTGAAATAAAATCAACATGTCCATTAGCTCTAATATGTTCATTAAGATAGCGAATATAATTTGAGGAGACACGTAATACACTGTAATTTATTATTCTATATGAATGAGTACTGTGTTAAAAACATGGATTTTTTCCTTTTAGGCACTATAATGGGGGATTGCTCATCCCTTGAAAGCCTCTCAGTGACTGCATTTGATACCACAGTCCTTTTCTCGCCCAGGTGCATCCTGCCAGTCGATCTTAGTGAGTCTTCCATGGCTCAGCCCTCTGGCCAAGTCCCAAAGTCCAAACGAATGCCTTTTAGGTCCTGTTGCCCTCACTAGGGTCTTCAGCCCCAACTCTGGACCCTTTATATTCTGTTCTTTGTTCAACCTCTCCATAAGCCTTGTCCCCTTCATCGGGTTTATGCCACTGGGGAACCTGGGCCTGCCCACTACTCTTGGTTCCAACCTAGAAATAGCAGCGAGTCATTGCTTCATTTCAGTTTATTGCTACTTTTTCCTTGGGTTCTTCCTATGGGGCCACTTTCAGTTTCTCCCTCGAATTATATGTTGAAGGCTCGTAAGGACTCTCTCTCTGCAAATTCAGCTTCAGAAAATGCTGCCTGAAATAAACCCCTGTGAATTGGTTTGGCCAGAGAATAGCATCCTTTCTTGGCCCTCCACTTCCTGAAAGGAACTGACCTAATCAAGCCCTGTAGCTCCATATATCTGAGCCAGCTGGGCTCTGATTGGCAGCTTTCATGAGGCCTCTCTAGGCAGACCTTGAAAACCCACGTTTGTGACTCCTTTCCTAGGTGGGGTGTAGAAAGATTTGGGGGCACAAACAGATTCCTAGAACCACCAGATGAGCCTCTAAAATAGCGACTTAGCGTAAATGTGAAATATGACACAGACGTTATAGCAAGGCTGTGGAGAGGGAGGATGCTCCAGTGGTCAGCAGCCTAGGACTTAGGAGGTTCCAGTTCAATTTCCTGCACCGTCAAAGACTTCCTAGATGATGTTGGGCAAGTCACTTAGGCCTTCTGTGCATCAGTTTCCTGTTTGCAAAATGGGACTAATAGTGTTTCCCTGCCTCACAGGGGTGTTGTAGGGATACATACTTTTAAAGAGTTTTGAGGCACTCAGATACTACATTCTCATTTTGAAGTACTCAGATAATACAAGTTTCTAAAAGGATGTTTTAAGGAAGATGGAGAAAAATTGTTCTCCTTGGCCTCTAAGGATAGGATAAGAAGCCATGAGCTTAAATTACATCAGGGGAAGTTTAGGTTGGACAGCAGGAAAAACGTCCTGCCTGTCAGGGTGGTTAAACCCTGCAATAAATTGCCTCAGGAGGTTGTGGAATTTGCATCACTAGAAATATTTAAGAGCAGGTTAGACAAACACCTGTCAGGGATGATCTAGACTGTGCTTGGTCCTGCCGTGATGGCTGGGGATTGGACTCGAAGACCTCTCAAGATCCCTTCCTGTTCTAATGTTCTATGAATCTATTATTCTACATTCATGAGAATCTAAGATAGATGTTAATGTATTTGTATGTTGCTTATTTTATAGTATTAGGACACTAGATTCATTTAGAAGATTTGCTGAGCTAGACCAAAATCAGGAGCTGTTGGTCAGTATTAGCCCTAGGAATTGTCAGAAAAGGTCTAGTAATTCAAATTCTATGGCTACATCTACATTGGCATGATTTTGCGCAAAAGCAGCTGCCTGTCTACACTGGTGGGGAGTTCTTGCACAAGAACACTGACATTCTAATGTCTAAAATCAGTGCTTCTTGCGCAAAACCTATGATGCTCCCGCTCAGGAAAAAGCCCTCCTGTGCAACTGTTCTTGCGCAAGAGGCCAGTGTAGACAGGCCACATTAATTTCTTGTGCAAGAAAGCCCAATGGCTAAAATGGCCATCGGAGCTTTCTTTCGCAAGAGAGCGTCTATTCTGGCACGGATGATTTTGCAGAAAAGCGCCTCTTAGCGCAACAGCACATGCCAGTGTAGACGCTCTCTTGCGCAAATATTCTAACGCAAAAACTCTTGCGTTAAAAGTATGGGTATGTCTACAGTACAAAGTTAATTCAAACTAACAGCCGTTAGTTCGAATGAACTTTAATAGCGGCTATACATACAAACTGCTAGTTCGAATTTAAATCGAACTAGCGGAGCGCTTAATTCGAACTAGGTAAACCTCATTCTACGAGGAGTAACGCCTCGTTCGAATTGTGTAGTTCAAATTAAGGGCTGTGTAGCCACTTAATTCGAACTAGTTGGAGGCTAACCCTAATCAGGTTGCCCTGATGGCCACTCTGGGCCAAACCAGGGAAACTTTTCTGCCCCTCTCCCAGCCCCAGAGCCCTTAAAGGGGCATGGTCTGGCTACAGTGCCTGTGCCAGTGGCAAGCCTGCCAGCACCCAGCCAGCAGACCCTGCACCTGGCATGGCATGAGCCAGCCACCCGCTGCCACCCAGCCCTCCGCCTCTTCCCAGGACCAGGCTGGCGGCTCCTAGGAGCCTGCCCAGGGCCACAAGAGGCAGGCGCCTGCCTGGTCTAGTGCAGAGATCGTGGACATTATCGAGGATTGGGGGGAGGCCTCCAGCGTCCACGACCTCCACACTAGGCACAGGAATGCAGCCGTCTAGGGCAGGATAGCTGCCAGCCTGGCCACCAAAGGCCACATCCAAACCCAGGAGCAGGTTTGCATGAAAATCAAGTTGTTCCAGTGAGACCCCCGACCCTGAGCCCTTCGCTTAGTACATAAGAACATAAGAATGGCCGTACTGGGTCAGACCAAAGGTCCATCTAGTCCAGTAGCCTGTCTGCCGACAGCGGCCAACACCAGGTACCCCAGAGGGGATGGACCGAAGACAATGACCAAGCCATTTGTCTCGTGCCATCCATCTTCAGCCTTCCACAAACAGAGGCCAGGGACACCATTCCTACCCCCTGGCTAATAGCACTCCACGGACCCAACCTCCATGAATTTATCTAACTTCTCTTTAAACTCTGTTATAGTTCTAGGCTTCAAAGCCTCCTGTGGCAAGGAGTTCCACAGGTTGACTATAAGAAGAACTTTGTGTGAAGAAGAACTTTCTTTTATTAGTTTTAAACCTGATGTCCATTCATTTCATTTGGTGTCCTCTAGTCCTTATATTATGGGAACTAATGAAGAACTTTTCTTTATGCACCCTCTCCACACCACTCATGATTTTATAGACCTCTATCATATCCCCCCTCAGTCTCCTCTTTTCTAAGCTGAAAAGTCGCAATCTCTGTAGCCTCTCTTCATATGGGACCTGTTCCAAACCCCTAATCATTGTACTTGCCCTTTTCTGAACCCTTTCCAAGGCCATATCGTTTTTGAGGTGAGAAGACCACATCTGTACACAGTTCTGAAGATATGGCGTACCATAGTTTTATACTTCCCCTCCTCCTTCTTCCCCTGGCTTCCCCCTTCCAGCTCCCTCCTCCCAGGTTTCCACCTCCCCTCTCCCACCCTCTTTCTTCCCCTCTCCCACCTCCTTTTCCCAGTCCCCCAGAGGTTAATCCCCTCCGCCCCCAGTTTTGTTAAATAAAGAGAGTTTCTATTTTTGAACACATGTCCTTTATTTTTTACATCAGGAAGAGGGGGCTCGGGAAGGGTAAGTGGAAGGAGGTGAGGGAGGAATGGGGCACGAGCCCCCGATGGGGAGGACTGGGGTGGCTCTGCGGGCTCCTCGGGGTGGAAGCTTTCCTGTAGGGCCTCCTGGATCCTGATAGCCCCCTGATTGACCTCCCCCAGATGGCAGCCTGCGGCAAGTGCAGCCGGGCTGATGGTCGAGTGCTGAAATGTGCCGAGTGTGGGCATTCAGGGCACTCCAAGACAGGACTGCTTTGATGTCCCCATCGAGTTAGACATGCAAGCGGGGAATCCTGAGAACTGTCTGTCCGGGGTGGGGGTCAGGTCTTTTTAAGCACAGCCCTCGGCTAGCCTGAGGAAGCAGCTCCACACCTTAAGTCCTAACCTGATGCCCTGACGGCACTGGTTCTGGCCAGCCTTAACTTCGGTTCAGGGTCCACTCAATGTGGACATGCTATTTCGAATTAGCAAAATGCTCATTCGAATTAGTTTTTAGGTCTAAATGCACTCATTCGAATTAGCTTATTTCAAATTAACTAATTTGAATTAAGTTAATTCGAATTAGTGCTGTAGTGTAGACATACCCTATTTGCGCAAAATCTTGCCAATGTAGACGTAGCCTATCTATATCTTGCTCACTCTCTCTTAACCAGCAACTAGAATAGGCAGCTAGGCTAGGCTAGTATAGGCCCCAAAAATAACAAAGAGAAAATGATTAAGAAAGGTGTCATGAAGTTCCTTATGAGATTTCCTTATAAAGGACACATTCTACTATCTAAAATGAATTCCTATGAACTGAACTGTACAATTCCTCAGAGAAAGGTAAACAACAGATAACAGCCTAATGGTGGAACTGCTCATACCTGAGCAAAGAAAGCTGTGCTGGTGACTCGCTGCTTTTCTGATGGGGAATTTACCCAGGGAAGGAGGCTCTGTATGATCTCCACTGTTATTAGTCCAGATCTTTGCAGAACCCTGGAAGACAAAAGGAACCACTTATGGGGCAGACTGTGCACTTCAAAAGCTTAGCTGCTATGACCATACAACTCTAAAACCTACGCATGGAAGCTCTGTGTTTCTCACCCAGGGCACCCCGCACAAAGCTATACCTGAAAGTTCCCTGTCAGTCACTCTATTTGTTGCCGATCCCTGAGGATGAAGTGCTGTCTCCTAGATCTCTTACCTCACCAGCAAACACACCCCCTCGTGGTGAGTCTGCGGATTTTCAAGAAGCATCCAAGTTTTCTGCTTCCAGAGAGTTCGTATCAGCTTCTCATTCATAGCCTTGAGAAGCACAGCCTCTAATGCTTCAATAGAAAGCCTGGGGGAAAAGAGGCACAGAACTGTAGTAACCAATAGAAAGGCACAGCCTAAGCAGTCAGGAAACCCCAGTTACTTGTCAGGTCTGTTGTTCATTGACAGTTCATCCATTGACAGTATCCTGGGGACCACTGTTTTTGGAAGGACTTAATTCCCAGGAGGTATTTCAGTCTCATACATCTCATATTACTAGTGTTGCTATGGACAACATTTTGCAGTCACTTTCTCCTATCTGCAAGGTGTATGGGCACTAGCACAGTACAGTAATATGGAAAAAATTCACAATCAGACCCCAAAAGCTGGGACACAGAGAGATTAGTGATCACTAATGGATATTTTGGGGCCCTATGTCCAGCGAGATGTGACAGGGTGCTGAGAGCTTGTACTTGGGGTCAGCACTCTGGTAACTACTAGTACTAATTAGCTTCCCCAGAGAAAGCCTAATTGGATAGAAATGTACCTGATTGCCTGGCTAGAGTGGGGCTATAGAATCAACAAACCTATTCTCCCATGAATAAGGAATCTGCCTAAAGGGACATCCACAGGAGTGTTTGAGGGAAACAGAGAGCAAAAGAGACAAAATGCTAGAGGCATCTAGATAGACTTATGTGTAGTGCTGGGGAGGAGCCGGTGGTCGTGGTACATGTAGGTCTCAATGACATAGGGAAGGGTAGGAGAGATGTCCTGGAGGCCAAATTTAGGTTGCTAGGAAAGAGACTGAAATCCAGGACCTCTATGGTGGCATTCTTGGAAATGCTTCCAGTTCCATGCGCAGGACCAGGTAGGCAGGCAAAGCTTCAGAGTCTCAATGCGTGGATGAGACGATGGTGTAGGGAAGAGGGGTTTGGATTTATCAAGAACTGGGGACACTTTTGGGAGAGGGGGAGCCTATACAGGAAGGATGGGCTCCACCTAAACCAGGGTGGAACCAGACTACTGGCACTAAACATTTAAAAGGCTGTAGAGCAGTTTTTAAACTAAGAGATGGGGGAAAGCCGATTGGTGGGGAGATGCACGTAAATCGCAGGGAGACTTCTCTTAGAGGAGAATCTGTTGATAGAGATTCTCTAAGCTGTAGTCAGAAAGAGAGGACAAAGAGACTGAGGCCTGAGGAGGCCTAGATAGTAGTGTTTGTGTTGCCAGAGCTTGGTGGTTTCAGGGAACTGACCTATAGCAAGCACAAACAAGACTTTCTCATATTAAAAGCAGGTGATGGTAAGGTGCCTCATAACCCTGAGAACTCCTGGGGAGTGTCACACAAATGTACTGGGATTCTCTTTGTTTTGCTCCCTTTCTTCTAATTACCTGCAAGGGTTGCCCTCACATAGTTGTTGTCTTTTTCCAAATAACCTCCTTCGGCGTCTCATCCTGGGCAAAGGCATCTTTTGTCCTAGGGTTTGGCTGATCTGCTGCAGAAGAACAGTGAACAACTCCGGGAACAGCTCCTGCACAGTTTTGCTCAACTGCAATGCTGACACCACTTCAAAGATGGCACATGTTGCCTGAAAGGAGAGCATGGTAAAAGAAGAGGTCTCTTCCTAACACTATCACACGCTCTCCCCTTCTGATACCTGCTGGACTAAATTCTCACTCCTGTCACTAACTTGATGAATGACCGAGAGCAATTCACTCCATGTGTGCCTTAGCGTCCCATAGCTGTAAAAATGTGTAGGACCTATCAAGGCATGTTATGAGTTGCACAAAACATTTGCAAAGCACTGTAAGAAATCTGATTCAAAGACTTTCTAATTGCCAGATATTATTAAGTGAATCAGCCACATACTCTAAATCTGCCACAGAAAGCACAGCTGGAATCCAGGAAACAGTACTTCAGAAAAGAAGTGCCCAGATGACAATATTATACCACTCATCTAGCTTTCCATCAGCATGTTTGTCACAAAGCAGAGAAATACATGTCTGTCGTCTAACTTACTGTGAGAGGTGCAGCAGCTGCTAAATGCAGGTCAGTTTCTGTCTCTGAGGTCATGCTTCCTTCTTGGCTTGTTGGAGTCTTTATTCTTTCTATTAGGACCTTCAGGACTTGAGGGGCGAGCAAGGGATCTGTCCCCAGAGATCTCCACAGCTCAGTGGTGTTACTGCAATTTAACATAGGTTATATGTGACCCCTGGAGACTTTTGTGGCTCTGACTATATGCATCATATTCAAGTAAAGAACACATTTTCTCCTTGACTATGATCAGGGCTCACCAGCCGCGCTGTCCGGCGATCTGCGCATGCACAGATCGCCCGAACCCGGCTCTTCCAGGTTACAATCTACACGCCATGGATGAGTAGATTGTATTATTTGTCAAGCCCTGCCTATGATGAGCAAGTTCAGAGTGCTGTCCTCCTTATATGGTCCTCATGTTTTACATATTGAGTTTCTAGTTACAGAACTAAGTTAAGTTACATTTCAGGTTACATTTCTACAGTGCATGACTATTTTGGGATCCTGGAGGTATCCCGAAATACCTACCCCACATTTACAGAAGCAGCCCGTTATTTTGAAATATTTTTCAAAATAATGGGCACACTATTTTGCCATCCCAATAAACTTTGTTGCATGAGGGATAAGGGATGGCTTGAAATAGCACATTATTTCGACATTTGGTGCTGTGTAGAAGCGCCACATTTCAAAATAGGCTATGCAAAATATGATACGCAATTTGCGGAGTGCAAATTGTGCATCTTATTTCAAGTTTAGGGTGCTGTATAGATACAACCCTAGCCTTACTGCACCATAACCATTAATGCTAGACTTCAGAAGGAAAGGACACAGAGCTCTAATCACAGTTCCTGTTTTCCTACTTCTCAGTAGATATGGAATCATGAGCATATGATGCCCAAAGATCTAGGGCCTGGGAGACAAGTTGAAGAAAGAAAAATGATCTTCCTACTAACTGGATGTACAACTATGAGAACAAATATTTGTGGCTAGCCCATGACCTCTTCACAAATGGCATTCCCTGGCCTCTATTTGCCAGAATGGGCATGTTCTGTTCACTCCCTATGGGGCACCTGGCATTGGCCACTGTCTGAAGACAGGATCCTGGGCTAGATGGACATTTGGTCTGACCCACTACAGCCGTTCTTATGTTCTTAGATTCCAGCACAGATGACTGATAATTCAGCTAGGGATGTTGGAATGAAATGATAGATATGCTTACCGCCCTGTCTTTAAGTACCAAGAATGACAACTCCATTCCAGCAGCCATACCCTTCCTGATACCAAAAGCCTGGTGCCCTATCCTTGCTAATCAGCCAGGAATTTGGATTTGAAGCTTTCATGCTACCAGAAAACGAACAGTCACTGGCAATTTCCAGGGTGATGTTAGTTCAGGGGTCTGGAGAGGCAAAAGTCCACTCCAGTGATGCCAGTAAAGGGAAGTCTTTAGGATGCCAAAGCAACTATTAATTAATGGAAACAGAATGAAACTTAATTTCTCCCTGCACCCACCTTGACATGGTCTTGGACCTTTCTGCAGAAAGACCCAAGCTATTAACCTTTAGGAATTATCTCAACCTGTCTGTGGCTTAAATGAAGCCTTACATCTTCCAGTGAAGCTGTGGGATCCATGGTTACCAAAATGAACACTGTAAGGAGCAGTATATACCTGTCCATCGGCAGACGTTTGGTGAGGAGGCTGAAGATCACTGCCTCTAGGTGATGGTGGGCTAGAATGGACACTGCCTCCACCAGGAACTGCCTCAAGCTACCCTGCTTGATGGTAGGCATATGAATGTATATTCTCCTCAGGATAGCTGGCACCTGGACAGAATAAAACCAGAAAAAATGTCCCTTTTCCATTCTCTGCATTCATTCTGCAGAGCCAAAACCTTTATTTAGTCGTTTAGCAATTTGCTGTTCTTGTAGAAATTCCTCCCTTCAAAAAACAAGTATTTAGACATGGCTGCATAGATTTAATCCACAAAAATTATGCATATCTCTGCCCATACCTGGCTGCAACACCGGGTTAAGACATGCTGAGGCCCTAAGCTATGTCAAGTTAAAGAGGCCTCATTGCATTTCCAAAAAAACATGTATTATTCTAACAGAAAGGACAATGAAAAGAGAAATAATAAAGTTATCTATCTATCTATCTATCTATCTATCTATCTATCTATCTATCTATCTATCTATCTATCTATCTATCTATCTATCTATACATAGGCAAAGAGGCAAGTAAAAACTAGTAATTTGGGGGTATTTTTAGAGACCCCTCATTATCTGAGGCCCGAAGATGTAGTTCACTTAGCTTGTCTCTTGGGGCCGGATATTCTCTTTTTGCATTTTACTCGGAGTCTAATTTTTCCAAGCCTTTCATGGCTGGAAACTGTGACAACAAGATAGACAACTAATCAAGCATCTTCCTTTTCCCTTGGGGTACGGCTACACTAGCTCGTTAGTTCGAGCTAGGTAGGGTAATGAGGGCAAGCAGAGTTGCAAATGAAGCCCAGGATTTAAATATCCCAGGCTTCATTTGCATGTTCCCGGGTGCTGCCATTTTAAAATCCTCCTTAATCTGAACTCCGTGCCCGCGGCTACACGCGGCACCGAGTAGGTAGTTCTAATTAAAGATCCTAATTCCATGAGGAGTAACGGTAGTTCGAATTAGGATCTTTAATTTGAACTACCTAGTCCATGCCGCATGTAGCCGCGGGCACGGGGTTTGGAGTAAGGGGGATTTAAAAATGGTGGCGCCAGGGAACATGCAAATGAAGCCCGGGATATTTAAATCTCGGGCTTCATTTGCAACTCCGCTTGCCCTCATTACCCTACCGAGCTCGAACTAACGAGCTAGTGCAGATGTACCGTTAGATTATCTCTGTCTTCTGCTGTTGATTCCCCCATTGCCTGACTCAGGATAGGAACACAGATGGAATTAACTTCCAATCCCAGGGGGAGAAACAGCAAGACTTGTGTTCACTGCAAATGATGGCAAAGACCTGAAAGCCTGCAGGTTAGCCAGAAAAACCTCTCCAGCTTCTATTTTACCTCATCCAGCATGGCACCTCCACACTCCTTCAGGATGATCTTCATCCACAGACCGGCTGCTGTGGCACAGGAGGGGCTAGCAGACCGCATACCATCCAGTATGGCCTCAATAAAATCTGTGGCTTGTTCAGAGGGAAAGTACTTACTAACCACCTGTGGACAGATCAAAAACAGGAAAGATTGCAATGATAGTCGGCTCCAGTACTTTTAAGAAAGGAGGCCTAAGAGCTGTATTGGAAAATAATGTATTCATCAGCAAATTGCTAATTGGGCTCCTATCTGGCAAGGCAGTTGCAATTAAAATTTTCTCTGTAATCTTTCTAGCTACCACATCTCTATTCTACACTAATAATATCAGGTTAGATCTTAGGTTGTACAGTTAGCACAACATTGTATGGGACAAACAGGATGTAAATTTCCAGTTTATATTCTATTATGTACATGACATCTTTTCACAAAATATAAAAATATGCAAAGAGATGCATGCACACAAATATAGGTTCAGGTAAACACACAAGGTGCCAAGACTGGTTTCTCAGCTTGATGTCCCGCTCACATATTTTCCCCCTGGATGGATGGATGGATGGATGGATGGATGTGCGCGCGCACATGCATGGGCATGTTCATGCAACTGTCTGGAATCTGTTTGTTTTTTACATGGCATTCATAGCATATACCTATGAAAAGCATGTTACTGATTACCCATGAATGCCTCACTCCCATAGCTCGCTCCAAGTGTGGAAAGACATCACAAAAGCATAAAACAATCATAGAATCATAGAATACTAGGACTGGAAGGGACCTTGAGAGTTCATCGAGTCCAATCCCCTGCCCTCATGGCAGGATCAAATACTGTCTAGACCATCCCTGATAGACATTTATCTAACCTACTCTTAAATATCTCCAGAAATGGAGATTCCACAACCTCCCTGGGCAATTTATTCCAGTGTTTGACTACCCTGACAATTAGGAACTTTTTCCTAATGTCCAACCTAAATCTCCCTTGCTGCAGTTTAAGCCCATTGCTTCTTGTTCTATCCCCATAGGCCAAGATGAACAAGTTTTCTCCCTCCTCCTTATGGCACCCTTTTAGATATCTGAAAACTGCTATCATGTTCCCCCTCGATCTTCTTTTTTCTAAACTAAACAAACCTAATTCCTTCAGCCTTCCCTCATAGGTCATGTTCTCTAGACCTTTCATCATTCTCGTTGCTCTTCTCTGGACCCTCTCCAATTTCTCCACATCTTTCTTGAAATGCGGTGCTCAGAACTGAACACAATACTCCAATTGAGGCCTAACCAGCGCAGAGTAGAGCGGAAGAATGACTTCTCGTGTCTTGCTCACAACACCCGTTAATGCATCTCAGAATTATGTTTGCTTTCTTTGCAACGGCATCACACTGCTGACTCATATTCAACTTGTGGTCCACTATAACCCCTAAATCCCTTTCTGCCGTACTCCTTCCCAGACAGTCGCTTCCCATTCTGTATGTATGAAACTGATTGTTCCTTCCTAAGTGGAGAACTTGGCATTTGTCTTAAACTTCATCCTATTTACCTCAGACCATTTCTCCAATTTGTCCAAGTCATTTTGAATTAGTGACCCTATCCTGCAGATTAGTCGCAACCCCTCCCAGCTTGGTATCATCTGCAAACTTAATAAGCGTACTTTCTATATCAATATCTAAATCGTTGATGAAGATATTGAACAAAGCCGGTTCCAAAACAGACCCCTGTGGAACCCCACTTGTTATGCCTTTCCAGCAGGATTGTGAACCATTAATAACTACTCTCTGAGTATGGTTATCCAGCCAGTTATGCACCCACCTTATAGTAGCCCCATCTAAGTTGTATTTACCTGGTTTATTGATAAGAATATCATGCGAGACTGTATCAAATGCCTTGCTAAAGTCTAGGTATACCACATCCACCCCTTCTCCCTTATCCACAAGACTCGTTAGCCTATCAAAGAAAACTATCAGATTGGTTTGACATGATTTGTTCTTTACAAATCCAGGCTGGCTGTTCCCTATCACCTTGCCACTTTTCAAGTGTTTACAGACGATTTCCTTAATTACTTGCTCCATTATCTTCCCAGGCACAGAAGTTAAACTAACTGGTCTGTAGTTTCCTGGGTTGTTCTTATTTCCCTTTTTATAGATGGGCACTAGATTTGCCCTTTTCCAGTCCTCTGGACAAGGGAAAATGAATGGTGCACAGCCACTAGGACAGTCACCTAGTGTTTGTTACCTTAGCCATTTTGGAAGATGCTTGAAACAGAGCCTCAGGGTCTGGAGTTGTTAGTGCCTCACGGAGACAACTCAGCTCCTCCTCTGCTGACCCCAGGTTAGTGCACTGACCTAGGATAGAGAAAAGGAGAAAAAGTATGGCAACATTTAATAAAACTGAACCTCTGATCCATAGATAATCATACAGGAGGATCTATGGGGTATGTTATTACCAGCTGTGTGTGAAATTTTGGCCCCACTAAAGCCAATGACGAAATTCTTGTTGACTTTAACGGAGTCAGAATTTTACCGTCAGGCTATGTCTAGACTACATCCCTTTTTCGGAAAAGGGATGTAAATTAGACGTATCACAATTGCTAATGAAGCGGGGATTTAAATCTCCCCTGCTTCATTAGCATAAAAATGGCTGCAGCTTTTTTCGGCACGGAGCTTTGCCGGAGAAAAGCGCCAGTCTAGATGCTGATCTTGCGGAAAATTAAGCCTTTTCCGAAAGATCCCTTATCCCTCCGAAAAAGGGATGTAGTCTAGACGTAGCCCCTATGTCTGAAAGTTAACGGTAATGGCATGTGATTCATTGTGATTCATACAGGATTAAACAGGCACTGTATTCTGTGTGGAGCATCTTTCTCTGTATATCTGGTTTCAGTAGCCACTCTGCTCTCAGTATTTAAATCTAATCTCATAGTCAAGCACAACTCATGTAGATTGATCTGAGGTTCTGATTTGGAGGAGAATCCCTCCGCTGAACTCTCATTGTAAAAGAGATGGGGCTGACCAAAAGCTTAGGTAGGAAACCCAGGCTCTTCGCTCACTTCTAAATCATGAACTGTCTCTTTAAGGGAAAGCTGTCCTGCTCTGTCATCTCCCTCTCCCCACCCCACTCTGCAGAGCGGGGGCATATGGGCATATGGCGGGGGAGAGAGTGTGTGTGAGACAATGTGTGTGTGTGTGTGTGTGTGAGAGAGAGAGAGAGAGAGAGAGAGAGAGAGAGGGACATGCTGGCTGCCAGAGAAATCTTAGAAACAGTGCCTCTTTAGATAGGCACTCCGTTACTCACCATACTTCAGACTGGAGCAGCACTATTGTATGTGTCCCTCTCCCCAAACTCTGCTCTGCAGAGATGATGACAGGGGCAAAAGGGTCACCCTGATTTCTGCATGTCTCCCTGCTCACCTCCCCTCCACACACCACTAGCAGCAGATAGGATGGAGCAAGGTCGGAGAGGGGCAGCTGAACACATGCTGCTGGCATGCTTGCTAATCAGCTGAGCGCTCCAGACAGAAATTCTGGGGAGAAGGGCAGATCTGGCCTGTGTGCTATATTTTGTCCACCCTCTAATATTTGCAGATTATTTATTATTTGTGCAGTTCTCTTCCAGCAATGTACTTACAAGGCCCCAATCGTTCTGTTATATAAGTGTCGCTAACAAGACAGAAAGAATTACAGATGGAAAAAATGGTCATTACAACAATGAAAGAAAGTGAAGAGTTACTTACACCTGCTCATGGTCTCCTCACCTTGTATATTGAGAAGACAGTTGATACAGTCAACCACCCACTGACGCGATGTCGTAAGTGAAGCACAGGTATATGGTGCTAACAGCCCAATCAGCGATCCAAACTGATCAAAAGTTTCCTGAGGCTAATTTTAAAAGAATGAAGAATGAAAGTTCTCCGGCTAAACTGGACATTATTTGCCTTCCTTATTGTGAACTCCATTACTGTACCTGGGTACGGCACATTGGAAAACATAATCCTTGTTGTACATGCAAATTGATGGGGTCTAAATTAGCTGTAGCACTCAAGAAAAATCTCAGAGTCATTGTGGATAGTCCTCTAAAAACATCTGTTCAACATGCAGCTGCAGTTAAAAATGCTAATGGTATGTTAGGAACCACTAGGAAAAGGGATGAATAATAATATGATAAATATCATCATGCCACTGTTTCAAATCCATGGTACACCCACACC
Organism: Pelodiscus sinensis; assembly: GCF_049634645.1. Classification (NCBI taxonomy): domain Eukaryota; kingdom Metazoa; phylum Chordata; order Testudines; family Trionychidae; genus Pelodiscus; species Pelodiscus sinensis. The sequence continues at coordinate 697,833 of NW_027465948.1, read as the reverse complement.
TTGAATATTGCAAGCAATTGTAGTCCTCCAACTTAAATAAAGTTAGGTTATAATTGGAAAAAGTTCAGAGAAAAGCAACAAAAATGATATGGGATATGGGACAAGTCATACAAGGAGAAGTTAAAAGGACTGGGACCATTCATCTTAGAAAAGAGATGCTTACAGGGGGGTTTGATAGAGCCATATAAGATGATCAGAGATGCATGATATGGGTGTCCCTATATCTCTGACTGCCTGGGGCTGGGACTGGACAACAGGGGAGAGATCACTCAACAATTGCCTTGTTCTGTTTGTTCCCTCTGATGCATATAACACCCACCACTGTCAGAAGACAGGCTACATGAACCATTTGTCTGGGGGATCCAGAATGGCCATTCATGTTTTATGTTCTTATCCGATTAAATAGAAATAGAAATTCAACTTTAACAGCGATAGAAATGTAGCTGTGTTAGTCTGGAGTAGCTGAAGCAAATGCAGGACAATGTAGCACTTTAAAGACTAACAAGATTTATTTATTTATTTATTCATTTTTTAAGATGGTTTAGTAGATGATGAGCTTTCGTGGGCCAGACCCACGTCCTCAGATCAGGAAGTGGGTCTGGCCCACGAAAGCTCATCATCTAATAAACCATCTTGTTAGTCTTTAAAGTGCTACATTGTCCTGCATTTTGCTTCAACTTTAACAGCCTGAGAGTATAGGAATGCATCTATGACACTGACACAGCCAACCTATGTGTGACCACAATAACTTAACAAGCGGCACTGCAATTGTATCAAGACAAGTCACTTCTATGTTATTTCAAAGGGTGTGTCTAGACTACTGAGTTTTGTCGACAAAAGTGGACTTTTGTCGACAAAACTATACATGCGTCTACACTACCGCTGAGTTCTGTCAACATAACGTCGACAGAACTCAGCAGTTTTGTCGATGCTGGTAAACCTCATTTTACGAGGCATAACACCTTCTGTCGACAGAGTTCTGTCGACAGAAGGTGTTATTGCATGTAGGGTTGTGTCTAGACTACAGGGTTTTGTCGACAAAGCAGCTTGTTTAGTCGACAGAACTGAATGTGTCTAGACGCTCTTTGTCGACAGAAGTTTTGTCGACAGATACTGTCGACAAAACTTCTGTCGACAAAACCCTGTAGTCTAGACGTACCCAAAGAAAAGTCCTAGACTAGCGATCACCAACATTATGCATTTTGGTAATAGATATGAAAGGTAGATGTTATGTATTATTGTCTGTATTTATATCTTGCTAGAAGTTTAACATAACCAAATTAGCTTGTAGATTCCAATTCCTTTTCATGTCTTAATTGCCTTAATTATATGCAACTGTCTTCAGTTAACCTTAAGATCAAAGATAGAAGATAGTACAAGAAAATAGTTTGTACATTGCCTTCAGCTTAACTATCTGTGTTGTAATGGAAGACTACGATCGGCTAATTACTTTATGTGAATGACTATCACCCATTTACCAGTGTATGCGTAGGAAATAGAAAATTAACTTCAAAACAAAGTACGACAGGAGATCTGCATGACCTATTCTTTCTCAGGGAGAGATCCTGCTTCGACAATTTCTGTGAGGAGGCTTGCCAACCGGCTAGAATAGCTATAAAAGACAAGTTATGGGACTGATCTTCTCTCTCCAGTCTGCTTAAACTTTGAACAGGGGACGTGTAAGCCATAGGACATAGATCTTCCAAATAATTATTTGGAATAGTCTGGGAAATGCATGGAAAAACTAACAGCCTTTGCATCTAAACTGGCTTTGGATGTTGACCGGTTAGCATGATTCCAGAGAGACTTTTACAAGCCAGCCGTTTATTCCACCATGGTTGTGATCCTGAACTATGAAAAGTGAAAGTCATTTGAACAAATATCTATCACTTAACCATTTGTAACTCTCTTCTTTTTCCTTTTAACAACAAATCTGATATTCCGTTATTAAGGATTGGCTGATATTTAGGGAAGACCTGTGATTCATATTAACCTAAGGATAAGTGTCTAGTCCTTTGTGATTGGTGATTATATTAGACTTAGTTGTCTAGATGGGAACCAAGGTCTGGAATGCCTAAAGGGTACTATTGTTTGGTATTTTGTTAACCAGAGTAGAAGCTCTTTTCTTACTGGTTTGGTGAATCTAATTATAAAATCACTAGTCTGGGGAACTGCCTGCCCTGTTTCTTACAGTCTGGCCTGAGTGCTGTCACAGCACTATTATGGAAACCTTTCTCTTATGGAAGCAGAGGGATCTTACTCACTTTGAGGCCCCAGCTGCAGGCCTAGTAGAATTTCTCATGCATTCACGTTGAATGTCAGATTTGATAGAAGTTGGGAAGTCAGCTCAAGGAAGAGTAGAACTATACTCACTGTGCTATTAACTATCTCCTGATAGGCAGTTAGCAGCCAGACACTGGCCTGCAAGGCCCTTTCTCTCTCCCACTCCTGCCCTGAACTGAGCCAGGTCTCTAGTAGCTGTTGGCAAAGCAGGAGAATGGACAAAGTTAGTACCAGAAAATCCCTCCCAAACGTTTCTTTTAAATAGGTTTGATTGTCACTAAAATCCCTCTCCAAAGCATTTAACTTCCATATAGCAAAAGATTTATATGTCTCCAAAAAGAGACCCTTCTATATACAAGTCCCAGGGACCAGATTCACCTCTGGTGTACGTAACTCCATCAAAGCCAAAGGAGTTACATGAGAGATGAGTCTGGCTCTGTGTATGTGAGGGCTTCTGTAGACTGTCTGATGGCAGCTGTCTAGCACATTGCATGCAGTTTGGGGTCCGGTGCTGTGTTCTCTTTCCTGGACAGCTTCTCCCATGCTGAGTGGCAAATGACAGAGAGGAGCATTTCTTTTTATTTAGAGCAGAGAAGTCTCCCCAGCCCAGCTCCTTTTATAACTTTATTTTCATACCAACGTTGCACCTAACTCCCCTCCCCTCAGCTCTTCAAACTATTCTGTTTATGTCTGAAGAGCAGGAAGTCTTTGGTGAATGAGTTTCCATACACAGAGCTTAACTCAATACTAATTCATTCCTTTTACGAGAGGTGATCAGTTCTCACTGGTCCTCTTGAATTTGGTTACTGCGCTGATGATTTTCTTTCCTGTCCATGTAGTGTTAACTATACTGGAAAAACTAGATCTCAGTCCACCACTGGCATAAAATGTCCCCTGCTATGAGATAGATACATAGAATTTACTAGCTAGTGGGAAAACACTGGCTGTAGAATCGGTGTCTATTTCTTACAAAGCCTTTCTGAATATTGACCTAGGAGAGCTTTTCCATTGCATTAGGAGTGCACAAATCATAAAATCATGGATTAAGGATGGAAGGGAGCTCAGGAGGTCATATAGTCCAACCCCCTGCTCAAAGCAGGGCCAGCCCCAACTAAATTATTCCAGCCATGGCTTTGCCAAGCCTGGCATTAAAAACCTCGAATGATGGAGATTCTTAAGGGAAGAGAATAACAGAAACACCTAACTGGTGGGTCAGAACCCAGGCTTAGGAAAACCCCAGCACAAGGGGACACAAAGAAGATGGAGAGAGGCTGTTCTCAGTAGTGACAGATGACAGAACAAGAAGCAGTGGTCTCAAGTTGTGTGTGGGGGGGTGGATCTTAGGAAAAACGATTTCACGAGGAGGGTGGTGAAGCACTGGAATGGGTTACTGAGGGAGGTGGTGAGATCTCCATCCCTAGAGGTTTTTCAGTCCCAGCTTGACAAAGCCCTGGCTGAGATGATTTAGTTGGAATTGGTTCTGCTTTTAGCAGGGGGTTGGACTCGATGACTTCCTGAATTCTCTTCAAGCCCTATCGTTCTATGATTCTATAAAAGAGTTCCCTGAACTCTTTTCAAAAAATTTTTCAAAAAAGAACATTTCTTCTTTTTATCTCTGAGGAGAGCCACTCAGACTCTCCCCAGTGGAAATAAATATGCAGAACCTAGAGGGAGCCATTCTGTTTGTTCTGATGCCCCAAGCAGCTTGATCATTCTGTGCATAGTGAATGTGAGTCTATCTATAGGCTAAATTCTGTTCTTCCTTACACCAAACTAAATATTGATCAGCTCTACTGATTTCAGTTTAAATAAGAGCAAATGTGGCCTGATGAGAAAGAGTTGCCTCCTACTTTCTTTGAGATGGGTAGGATGAAAAAGAGGCAGTTGGTGAGTACTGCCATAAGCTCCCACTTGGTAGCTAAAGGGCCAGGCAGAGCTAAGATCCTCAACAACTTACTGTAAAGTTAATGTATATCATGGATCCCATCATGGAACTCTGTGTCTGGAGTCCATGACTCTGCCCATAGCTGGAAATACCCATTGAAAAGATTTTGAACTAGTACACATAGAACAGAGAATGAAGTGTGCAGCAAACTTTTCCAGGTTCTAGACATCTTGATGTAGGCTGCATAACTTCAGTGTTTTGCTAATAGTTTATGTATGCTTCAGCAGCCACAGGATTGGGCACCATTGTGTTCTTTGGAGAGTCTATTTATAAAAAAGATGTGCTTCCTTATACAAGAGCATTTTACTGAAAGATTGTGTTGTCAGAATTTTCACTGACTTGCCCGAGGTCTAAGTAATGTAGGTCGCACTGTCAGATATAAATATCCAGAATCAGATTCTGGTCTCTGTTACACTTGTGTAAATCCAAAATAATGCCACTGAAGTCAGGGGCATTACCCTGGTTTTACACGAATATCACTGATCAGATTCTAGCTCTAATCCTTCAGTCCAGCTGCATCCTTGAGCATCCAAAGCTCCCACTGAAGTCAAGGGGAACAATCAGCATGCCAGAATGGCAGAACTGAGTCCTAAGTGTTAAGAACTCTCCTTACCAGATTTCTGGTGGACACATCGAACTCTCCGAATACATAGGCGACCATATCCCCTGCTGCACAATTCTCCACACTTCCTGAACTGAGCAGCTTCAGGACAAAATGGAGAGCTGCCATCCTCACCTGCAAGGGTAGAGATTATGCACGAGTTATTATTATCTCTTCTGCATGCAATATGAGACAGGATATGAGAGTCCTTTTGCTTTTTCTTTTATCTCTTTGGAATAGTGGCTGAAGTACAAATGATTAACACATCTGTTATGTAAATTCCTTGCAACACTGGCTACAGAAGTACCATGCAAATGCCAGTTTTCACTTTCAGGTGACACTGTAATTAGGAAAAAGGCAGCATTTTCTCCTATAAATGGAAACAAACTTGTTTGTCTTAGTGTCTGGCTGAACAAGAAGTAGGTCTGAATGGACTTGTAGACTCTAAAGTTTTACATTCTTTCATTACAGTTAACAAAAAATATCTACGTTTGTAAGTTGCATTTTCACGCTAAAGAGATTGCTCTACATCACTTCTATGAGATGAATTGAAAAATATTATTTCTTTTGTCATTTTTACAATGCAAATGTTTGTTATAAAAATAATATAAAGTGCATAGTACACACTTGTCATTGTGTTGTAATTGAAATCAATATATTTGAAAATGTAAAAAACCACAAAAATATTTAATAAATTTCAATTTTTAATCGCATTAATTTTTAGTTAACTGTGATTAATTGAAACCCTATTAATAATCTCAGCCTAAAAATGTGTCTCGTTGCCAGACTCTCCACTGAGTGAAATACTTCCCAGATATTAACAGCAATACCACTATTCCACACACAATCTTACCTTAGCACTCTGATCACTGAGAGCAGATTTCACTGCCTTCACAATCAGAAACTTTCTAACTCTTGTCTCAGGCACTGAAAGATAAGGAGAAGTGTGCAATATAGTATATCTTTGTTCCAAACACTCATGCTCCACATTAGAATGTGTCCTGTGCCCTATTTAAGAGTACTACCAAGCTTCACTCATATACAGAATCAGCGGGGAAAATATAGGACCAGACTCTGATCTCAGTTACACCAGTCTAAGTCTGAAGTATTTCCACTTCTGTAAATAGCACCATCATACTATCCTGATGGAAATATTGTGAGAGAGTTAGACAAATGGAGGTCAGTGAAGTTAGTCTGTGTTTACCACCAGTATAGCAGAATTCGGAATCTATTCTAGAGTGTCTAATACTTATTCAGTCAGGAGTACTATTTTGTTTTTATCTCATTATTATTAACATGCATCCGCCACAAGATTACATTTGTATTTGTACCTTGAAAATATTTTAGGCTACATTCAGCACTTAATTAACCCTGTTGATTTCTGTGTGACCACATGGGAGTAACTTAGAGCAGCACTGGGTCCCTTTAGTGAATTTCCAACCCTCTGGTGAGCATGCATCTAAAAGGGTGTCGCAAGGAGAAGGGAGAAAAATTGTTCTCTTTGGCCTCTGATGATAGGACAAGAAACAATGGGCTTAAATTGCAGCAAGGGAGGTTTAGGTTGGACATTAGGAAAAACGTCCCAACTGTTAGGTTGGTTAAACACTGTGAAAAATTGCCCAGGGAAGTTGTGGAATCTCCACCACTGGAGATATTTAAGAGCAGATTGGATAGACACCTATCAGGGATGATCTAGACAGTGCTTGGTCCTGCCATGAGGGCAGGGGACTGGACTTGATGACCTCTCAAGGTCCCTTCCAGTTCTAATAATCTATGACTATATGACTCTATGTGTTGCAGCAGGGGCAGATGACCGTTTTGCGGGGCCCCGGGCAGCATAATTCCGCGGGGCCCCCCTTTGCCACGGCGCATGCACAGTGACGCCATGCTCATGCGCGGTGGCACCACGGCGCGTGCGCGGGGCTTTTTGAAGCGCGGGACCCGGGGCGGCCACCCCGCTCGCCCTGCCCTATATCCGCCCCTGTGTTACAGATCCTCTGTGCCCCATTTGCAGAGATGATGAGTATGTTATAGCCCTACCATGCCTGCAAAGCCTTGGTTCTTTAGATCAACCTATAGCAGCTCATGCTTTTAGCTCTGGATGTCCCCAACTCAACCCCCAGCACGATGGCGATGATCGCAGCAGTCACAGTTACTCCTGTGTTACTTACAGTCAGCACCAATAATAGCTGTGAGCAGATTCAGGGTTGCCACACGAACAGTCTCATTCTCAGTCTTCAGCTGCGAGTGCAGAAATGCTATGAGGTCATCAGGAGAAGAACGGGCTGCAAAGGAAGAAATCACATCCTCACTAACAACTGAAAGCTCATTCTTACCACACCTACAAAAGAAGGAAGTTACAAGGAAACTACTGTGTAATTTGGAGTCTCTTCCCCTACCTAGCAGTAGGATACAATAGCACAGCTCCATTTGATTTTCCATGATGAGCTGCTGAGTTGGAGAACAGATCTGTGGGAAGAAGAGAAGTGATCAAAGGAAAACTAATCAGAACAAGCAACTGAAAAGAAGAGGCTCAATTAATTTCTAAGCACTCACTTCCTACCTTTCCAAATAGAGCTCTGAAGCCAAAAGAAATGGTACTGACTGCACAACAAGAATCAGAAACAATGACCGAGACACTGGATAACAGAAGTTCATGCTTTCAAAGTGTTTTTAGCAGCAGAGCTAATTGAATCAAGACTTGACCCTTGGTAACTGGTTCAAATGGTTAATTATTCCACCATAAAAATGTCGGCCTTATTTGCAGTCTGAATTTGTCCAGCTTCATTTTCTAGTTATTGGCTCACGTTATGCCTTTCTCTGCTAGATTATTACATATGTTTCCCCACATAGATATTATAGACTGCAATTAAGTCACCCTGTCACAGGATAGGTCCTCCCCATTTGGATGGGATCAGTTTTTACTATCTAACTCTAACTCCCTCTAATAACTGGCTTATGCTAAAATTGCTTTACAAACTGAGCTGGATTTTAGCTAATAAAATGAGACCACTATCTGCTTATTCTTAAGCCAGCAGAAACCAATAAGGCATGAGAAGGTCTCCGGGCTCTTCACTAGCATTCAAAAGATGTTTATTCTTAATATGCTTCAGATCTGCTGTGCTTAAGCTCAAGTGATACAAGAACAAGTTCCCCTCACCCGGTCGTGCAGAGCACTGCAGATGGCTTGAAATTTCCCTTCAGGTAGAAGGATCTTATATTCACCAGCGACTTCCAAGAGCTGCCTCAGACTCTACAACAGAGGGTGAAAGTTAGAAGGTGGGCATACAAAGGAGCAATATGCAATGACTGAAGCAGGTTCATGGAATTCATAGATTCCAAGGCCAAAAGGGATGATTGTCATCAACTAGTCAGGCCTTCTGTATGACACAGGCCTTAGAAATTGCCAAAATAATTCCTAAAGCAGAACTTTCAGAAAAAAATCCAATCTTGATTTTAAAATGATCACCTTGACTCTTGGTAAATGGTTTGAATGGCTAATATCCCACCACTGAAAAGGTAGACCTTATTTCCCATCTGAATGTCTCCTGTTTCAGTTTGGAGCCACTGGATCATGTCATGCCTTTCTCTGCTAGGTCATTACCTATATTTCCCCATGCAGATATTATAGACTGTAAGTAAGTCACCTGTCACAGGGTAGGTCCACCCTGTTTGGATGGTATCAGGTTGTGGAGGAGTTAAAGAACTAAGGCAGCCCAAGTGACCTAGTCTCCCCAACCACCATAGCAGGCCTGGTTCTTAGAGCAGCATTGCCTAATAGTCAGGGTCAGTGCAGCAGCCCTTTAATGAGGCTCTTCAGCTCAATGACCCAAGCCCTTCTAGGTACGACCGTGCAACCTAGTGCTCAACCACCCTTTGGGGCAAACCAGTGTTGCCTAGTGGCCAGCCCTTCTCCACCAGGCTCTACCTACTCCACAGGGTCCCAGCCCAGGGCCTTGTCTTGCAGCTCAATGGGGTTTCTTCCAAAACATGCAGAGTCAAAGACTAATACCTCAACTCAATAATGCTTAGTTCACATAGATTACTTCCCACCATTCTTCTGCAGCAGGTCATCTCAGTAACTCCGTGGTCTCTCCTCCATCTGTGGCATTGGATGGTTGTGGGGGGGGGGGGTCAACTGGAACCACAGGCTGGCTGGTTTCTGCATCCTAGGGCACTGGCAGTCCCTCCACAAAAGCCTGCAAAGCACCTCTGCTCCCTTCAGCTGTCAGCCTAGACAGAACTGAGCTGCTCCCTTTTATATCCAGGTTCCAGTTGGAGCATTCCCAGCAAGTATGAAGGGGCATAGCCCACAGATCATGATTAGCCCCCGCTGAACCATGCATGGGGGGTATCCTCTGTCACAAACACTCCCCCTTAAGAGGGTGTCCATTGGTGGACCTTCCTCTTCATCGTCTCCTTCCACTTGGGAGAAGTCTGTGTTTGCATGAGCCTTCCCTGGCCCAGCGTAACATACAGAAGTCATAGGGTTGGAGCGGGAAGTACTACCTCATGATTCAGGCACTGGTGTCCTTCATGTTATTAATCCATCTGAGGGGTGCATGGTTGGTGACCAGTTGAAAGGGCTTCCCCAGTACAGAATATCCCAGGGTATGTCTACACTACAGCGCTAATTCAAACTAACTTAGTTCGAATTAGTTAATTCGAACTAAGCTAATTCGAACTAATGCATCCAGACTAAAAAAACTAGTTCGAATTAGCGTTTTGCTAATTCGAACTAGCATGTCCACATTAAGTGGACCCTGAACCGGGCTTAAGGATAGCCGGAAGAAGTGCCGGCAGGGCATCACATGAGGACTTAGAGCATGGAGCTGCTGCCTCAGGCTAGCCGAGGGCTGTGCTTAAAGGGACCCGACCCCCACCCCGGACAGACAGTTCTCAGGGGTGCCCCGCTTGCAAAGCAGTCCTGGCTTGGAGTGCTCTGAGTGCCCACACTGGGCACATCACAGCACTCGGCCATCAGCCTGGCTGTACTTGCCACAGGCTGCCATCTGGGGAGAAGGAGCAATTGGGGGGCTGCAGGAGAGCTTCCACCCCCAGAAGCACGCAGAGCCAGCCCAGTCCTCCCCATCCGGGGCTCGTACCCCATTCCTCCGTCACCTCCTTCCACTTACCCTTCCCTAGCCCCCCTTCCTGATGTACAAAATAAAGAAAACGTGTGGTCAAAAATAGAATCTCTCTTTATTGAACAAAACTCGGGGAGACTGGGAAAAGGAGGTGGGAGAGGGGAAGAGAGAGGGTGGGAGAGGGGAGGGCAACTACAATGATCAGAGGTTTGGAACAGGTCCCATATAAAGAGAGGCTAAAGAGACTGGGACTTCTCAGCTTAGAAAAGAGGACACTAAGGGGGGATAGGATAGAAGTCCATAAAAGCATGAGTGGGGTGGAGAGGATGCATTAAGAAAAGTTCTCCATTAGTCCCCATAATAGAAGGACTAGAGGACACCAAAGGAAAAGAATGGGTAGCAGGCTTCAAACTACTAACAGAAAGTTGCTCTTCACAAAGCAAAGATTCAACCTGTGGAACTCCTTGCTGCAGGAGGTTGTGACGGCTAGAACTAGAACAGAGTTTAAAGAGAAGTGAGATGAAGTGATGGAGGTTGGGTCCATGGAGTGCTATTAGCCAGGGGGTAGGAGTGGTGTCCCTGCCCAAAGTTTGTGGAAGGCTGGAGAGGGATGGCACGAGACAAATGGCTTGATCACTGTCTTCGGTCCATCCCCTCCAGGGTCTCTAGGGTTGGCCACTGTCGGCAGACAGGCTACTGGGCTAGATGGACCTTTGGTATGACCCAATACGCCCATTGTAAGCTCAGGGCTCAGGGTTGGGGGTCTCAGTGGACCACCTTCATTTTCATGCACACCTGCTCCTAGGTGGCCAGGCTGGCAGCTCTCCTGCCCTAGACGGCCACTTTCCTGTGCCTAGTGCGGAGGTCGTGGACGAGGTCCATGATGTCCGCACTAAACCAGGCGGGTGCGGTCCTGGGCAGGCTCCCGAGAGCCGCCAGCCTGGTCCCGGGAAGAGGGGGATGGCTGGGTGGCAGCGGGTGGCTGGCTCGAGCCGTGCCAGGTGCAGGGTCTGTTAGCTGGGTGCTGGCCAGCCTGTGCCCCTTTAAGAGGTCCGGGGCCGGAAGGGGGGCAGACGAGTTTCCCTGGTGTTGGCCAGAGTGGCCACCAGGGAAAGCTGGGGAGGGCTAGCCTCCCACTAGTTTGAATTAAGGGGCTACACACCCCTTAATTCGAACTAGTAAGTTCGAACTAGGCTTAGTCCTCGTTCAATGAGGTTTACCTAGTTCGAACTAAGCACACCGCTAGTTCGAATTAAGTTCGAACTAGCGGAGCGCTAGTGTAGCACCTATCAAAGTTAATTCGAACTAACATCCGTTAGTTCGAATTAACTTTGTAGTGTAGACATACCCCCAGGGTGTAGATCACCCACTTGATGGCCAGGGCCTCCCTTGCTATAGTAGGGCGGCAGGTCTCTCAGGAGAACAGCTTGCAGCTGAGATAAAGGATCTGGTGCTCCTTCCCACCTATTTCTTGAGATAGTACCACTCCTGGTCCTACCTCCGAGACCTCCATTTGAAGGATAGAAGGCTTTGTGAAGTTGGATGGGATAGGACCAGCTCTTGGTTCAGCTGTTTTCACAGGGCCTGGAAGGCTTCCTCACAGTCTTCTGATTACTGGACTTTCTGTGATTGGGTGTTCTTCATCAGGTCCAATAATAGGGTGCCCAGTGTGATGAAGTTGAGTACTAAGCAGCCACTGTGTCTGAAGTATTGTGGCACCTGTTTCTTTGTCAGGGAGGTGGGGCAGTCACACAAGCCTTAGACCTTATTTATCAAGGAGCTATAGTTTTCCCCTTCCTACTGTGTTCACTAAGATGGCACTTGGCTGGATTCACAGTGAGTCCTGCATCTATTGGGGCTTACAATACCTTGCTAAGATGTCAGAGGTGTTTCCCCCAGCTGGTGCTGTGGATGACAATATTCTTAATGCACACGGCTGTATATTGCATATATGTTTGCAATATTTGGTTCATGAGCTGCTGAAAAGTGGCTGAGGCTCTGTGCAGCCCAAATGGCATCCTGCTGAATTGCTATAAGCCAAGCAGGGTGTGGAAGGCACTCTTCTCACAGGAAGCCGGTATCAGGGGTATCTACCAATATCTGTTGGTCAGTTCTAGTGTGGAAATGAACTTTGCATTTCCCACTGTATTCCTCCTTGAGATTTCCCCATGTATGCATCCCAGTATCACTTCAGCTTTTTTGGCCACAGCATCGCATTTGTAGGTCATGTTCAGCTGAGTATTCACCAAGTTTCCCAAAATATTTTTCAGAGTTACTGTTTCTCAGGAAGCATCCCTCAACATGTATGTATCACCTACATTGTTTTGTTCCTAGATGCATCTATTTACATTCAGCCATATTTAAATGCACATTTATTGTTAGCACCCAGTTTACCAAATGATCTATATCACTCTGAATCAGTGAGTTGTCCTTTCCATTATTTACCACTCCCCAATGTTTATTTCATCTGCCAATTTTATCAATGATGATTTTATGTTCTCTTCCAGGCTATTGATAATGAGATGACAGTCTAACTCCTTCCTGTACCTACACACTTTTCTTCTTTGCTGCTTGAAGCTTCCAGGATAGCTCTGATGAAATCTACATATTTTACTACATTTAGGCTCTTGTATAGTCCTTTGATACTTTTAGTCAAGTCCATGAGACATTGATTCCCTCAAAGTCACGGGCATTCCAATCCCCAAAGCAACCACATATTCTGGACCAGAAAGCCAACATAGATTGGGAGTAAACCATGGAGGAAGTGGGGAGGGGGGAAGGGCAGCAGGGTTGTGGCCCTGGATTTGCTGCTTGGCTTGTACTGAGCCAGCTCACATAGACTGAGCATGCTCAATCATACTACTGAAGCCAACTGCCCTCACTCCATCCTCTCACTATCAGCAGACAAGAGTTACCTTGGTCATGTGATACTGAGGGTAGATGAAATAAGAGAGACAAGGTGGGTGAAATAATATCTTTAATTATATTATCTCACCCACCTTGTCTCTCTAATGTCCTTGAACCAACACAGCTACAACAGCCCTGTACACAACGGTAGATGAAATAGACAGTGATTTTATATCTATCTAGTTATAGAATCTAAAGCAATGCAATTCAGGCCTTCTTAGTATTAATTTTCAGCTACTGGCAGTTTACTTAATACTGCCCAGAGACAACACACAGCAGCCCCTGCTCTGAGGAGTTTATTTATAATCTAAAAGAGAGACACAGAGTTGATAGGATGTACCAGTAAATCACAAGGAGGGAGTATCTTATGGGGCGGGGGGCGGGGGGGGAGGGAACAGGTGTTTTGTTTCTTACCTCCTTATCATCTCCAGAAACAGAAGATACTTTTCATGAGAGGCTTTTACCTACAAAACTTGTCACCTGGGTCACCATGTCTATAAAATCAAGACTTGTGTGTTTATCTATTATCTAACAAGTCACTATGTAGACCAGGAAACGCCACTGGTAGCAGCTAGTGCAGTTCACCTATGCGCACACATTGATAGTTATTTTAATAAGTATCTCACCTTGGTGACATGAAAAACATTAACATCCTCTTTATATTGCTCAAGAAGCCATGGGATCTGTTCAAACACCTTATCTTGATGCTCTTCTTTATGCAGGAGGAGGCTCATCATAGTACCAAGGGCTTTGATAATGGCCTGCTTGAGCTACATAGAGACACAGAATTTATGTTCCTACAAATTCATTCAATATCATGCAATGGGCCCATCTTTTCTACTGCTGACGAGTGCAATTTCCCTTTTCCGCTGTTGAAACAGCCCTATCTCAATATTTCCTGGTAAAGAGTTAAGACTCATGCATGGCTTCGTCTACACTGGCATGATTTTCCGAAAATGCTTTTAACGGAAAAGTTTTCCGTTAAAAGCATTTTCGGAAAAGCACGTCTAGATTGGCAGGATGCTTTTCCGCAAAAGCACTTTTTGCGGAAAAGCGTCCGTGGCCAATCTAGACACGCTTTTCCGCAAAAAAGCCCCAATTGCCATTTTCGCGATCGGGGCTTTTTTGCAGAAAACACTACTGTGCTGTCTACACTGGCCCTTTTGCGCAAAAGTCTTTCGGAAAAGGACTTTTGCCTGAACGGGAGCAGCATAGTATTTCCGGAAAAGCATTGACGATCTTACATGAGATCATCAGTGCTTTTCCGGAAATTCAAGCAGCCAGTGTAGACAGCTGGCAAGTTTTTCCAGTCTAGACACAGCTATGGTGTTGGTTTCAGAATTATATTCTACTGCACCTCACAACTTTCCCAAGTGGGATATTTCCCCAGATTAGTATGCACACTAAACCAACTCATTCCTGCTGTAACTCTACTGGAACTGAATAGACATCTGCCAGGAATGAATTTAGCCCATTCTCCTATATTCATCTGCATGTCAGGTGACAAAACTGGAATCTATGTACACTATGTACAGACAGAATTTCCATGAGATTGTGACATTATAATCTTTTTTAAATGTTTTACATCATACTCCGTTCTATCCCAAAGAACCTGCCATTGAACTCCATCATCACAAAGAGTGCCATACACAGAGAATTTAACAATACAATTTCACATAAAGGTTTAGAAAGCCTACAATTCTCACCTCCAAATCTTCACATGTGGTCCATTTGCTTGTCACATGATGATAGAGAGGAAGAATTTCATCACAGAACTGAGATTTACCCATTTTGGGAAATGGCCACTTTTCCCAGTTACTAAAATATACATTTACTGCCCTTGACCATTTTTCCAGAACTGCATGGAAGGAAAAAAGACAGGCAATATGAAAAGGATGCACTAGTAATAAGGATACGTTGTTTTATCAGTGGACACACCCAGGCTTGTAGTTTATTACACTTCCATGCCCAATTCAGGAACAGCTGATGAAATCCAATAACAGTTTTGAATGATTTCTCTTCCCTCCTTTCCGTTTCTTGTTTCTCAAAAGGCTTTCTTCTCTTTTGTCTCTCTCCATCTCTTTTTAATTCCCATCATTTGAAAACATATTTTTTTCTCCCTTGTTACCTCTTAATTAGAGCTGATTGTAAAGGTAGTTGAAATTAAATTAAAAGTGTTTACTCTTGTTTTTTTCAAAATTTCAAATTACAAAGATCATTCACATGTTTCAAAAATCAACAAATTTCAGCCACCTTTTTAGCTGCACAAAAACACTGAACACATCCTGATTAAAACTGTCATTGACATTTTTTCAGTTTAATATTCCATCAACTTGGAAAAAAATATGAAAAATGTAATACAAAAACAAAATATTTTGACCAGCTGTTTTCTGAATGATTCATGTCCTCTGCAGTTATTGCTTATTTAGCCCTAAAACTGTATGATTTCCTGTTGGGTTACAGTTTGTCTGAAAGATGTTCAGTGCCCCTAACTCCTATTAGCTATACTGAGATTTGACAGCATTTTGCCCTAAAATTAGATGCACCCGCTGCCCTTGAAAGGAAAATTAAGGCTCAATCCTATGTTCTATGAAGCTGATGGCAAAATTCCCATTGATTTCAAAGGTGCAGGATTAATCCCTTAGGCCTGATCTACACTAAAGGGGAAAGTTGACTTAAGGTACGCAACTCCAGCTATGTTAATTATGTAGCTGGAGTTGACGTATCTTAAATCGTGTTTTCAGACTGTCCACACAGTGGAAGGTTGACAGGAGTGTTATTCCTCATGAGAAGCAGGACTACCGGTGCCAACGGGAGCACCCACTCAGTTCGAATTAGTGGGTCTTCACTAGACGTGCTAATTTGGACCCTGGTGATCAACTGCAGCAGCATTGATCTTCTGCATAGTGTAGACGTGGCCTTACTTGAGCATCAACTAAAAAGCAAAGGAAGAGAGAAGTGGAGAAGACCAGAGGACAGAGAAAGAGGGTGAAAGGAGATGATAATTAAGCAACTAAAGAGGAGGAATGGGTGGAGGGGTGGAAAACGGGAAATTTTTAAATGTAATTCAGTCTGTTGCCGGCACATTCTCCCCCAGGAGTTTCCTGGCACATGGGCAGCATCAGCTTTTGTTTATTTTTAAAATAGCCACAAGTCATAAAGGGCCTGAACTTACAAATGCTCAGCACCTCCAGCAAAGTAAGGAGTACTCTCAACTCCACTGAGTGCCACAGGAGCATGAGGACTCAGCCCCTGGTACAATCCAGTTCAGAGCCTGTTTGTAAACGATCAGTCACTTAACTCTGTACCAAGGCCCCTAAATATCCATTTTGGACATCTACAATAAGTGCTGGCACTTACCACCACAAAATTGTTGCCTCAGCCTGCTCTCGTCGTCTAACATCCGCATGGAGCTCATGCCGTACAGTGTCATTCCCACAAAAGGAATGCACTTGAGTGCTGAAAAGAAGGACCAGAAGAAAAGGAAGACAGACAATTGACTGTTATCTGCCTTCTTACTATCGCATTTAGAAACACCGCTGGGTCGGATGCTATGGGCTCCTAGGTCATTTTGTGCTGCGTACACAAATGATAAGGCAGAAGTAAAAAATCTGTGGGGGATTTACCCTGAGGAGGAGCATTCTCCACCAATGTGCAGCTGTGCCAGATGCCCAATCTTCTCCCAGAGTAGGAGAGAGAGCACTGGGGAGGGATGAGAAATGGAATGGAGAAGAGCTCCACTAGACCTGATTTTCCTCAATCCTGTCCTTTAAGAACTTCAAATGGGGCATAAGAGCTTGCACCTTGGTGTGGATAGCTCATGGTCTAGCAACTGGAACCAGCCACAGCAGTTCATCTCATGCCCCCCAAATAGCACTCTGTGTAGCTGTACAGAGCGTGAACCTCTGTCCTTAAATGGAAGACAATAACTTTGAAACAAAAGATGGAAGTTGACCTACGATAGGCTGATGATAGGTTGCCCAGCGTAATCAAAGTGAACACGTCAGACAGCTTCAGTGGATTCAGATGACATTGAAGCTCATACATCACCTCACTGAAATAGCAGCGTGCCAGAGCCACTAATGTGTTGCTCGCTGCCACTTTTAGTTCATTTGTTGCTTCCTTAAAAAATACAAAAAGAGAGAGACTGAAGTGATTAAAGCCAACTACACCAGCCAATGCTGCTCAAATGAATCAAGTTCTTATTTCTGTTTTCCACCCAACTTTCTGAGAACAGAATCATGAGTCATAAATAATCATTGAATCGTTTGGCTAAACACTTGTCAGCCTTTCAGTTGTTTGCAAGCTGCTTAGACTATTCGCTATTAGCTATTTGTGGTGGATGATTGGCTATCATAGTGACATGATATTTTTCCCTCAGAGGAGGTGGGCAGCTTCAAGATATTCAGAGAATTTTCCTGAATAAACTATACCCTAAATCCAAATACTGCTTCTTTTGGAAACAGCTCCGATTCTGTTTAAAGGTTTCATCCTGCTGCTTAACACCATAGTATCAGAGCACCTTCCACACAAAATCAGTATCAATAATGAAATCCCTAGGAGACTTCACAAAATACTTGCTTGTTAAGAAACGGTAGGCCTCTCTGCATCTGATATATGTCACAATATCCTGACCTTACAAAGCACTTAAGCACATGTGTAACTTGAACAAGATGAAACTAGTCACATGCTGCTTAGGACCTGGGATTTCTGGAGGACGGTGTGGGGATCTGTGGGCCCCTAGCAGTCATTAATCCTGGAGTTTCAGTATATAGTTTACAAACAATGTTTTAATTAGTTTAAGCTTTCATTCCTGTCATTAGCATATAGGGAAAACTAACTTACCTGAGTATCAGAGGGGTAGCCGTGTTAGTCTGAATCTGCAAAAGCAGTGAAGTGGGTCTTTGACCACAAAAGCTTATGTTCCAACACTTCTGTTAATCTAACTTACCTGAGTCTCTCTCATGTGCTTTGAGGCAAGTGTTATTATTTTGCTCAGTAGCCTTCTCTTTAGGACCTGGGCATCCTGCTGTAATACTTTCTCCAGGATACAGTAAATGTCTACTCTGTTTTTCTGGGGACAAAACATAAAAGAACAATTGGGGGAAATGTTTCCTTGATGACAATATAGTAATGCTATAAGCTAATATAGTAACGCAATATAGTAACACTTACGCTAATAAGCTTCTGCCCAAAAGAGTTTACAATCTAAACATGAAACAACTAGCCCAGGCTAAAAGAGCAGATCAATAGCCAGGAAAATAATTCAGGTCTTCTGATTCACTATCTGGAGTCCTCTCCACTAGACCACACTGATTCCACAGCCTGCATACTCACTCAAGTAACCCCTAGTCTTCATTTGTATAAAACTTGCTATGCCCTCCACAATCACCCCAGCTAGCAGTATTTCAGAAGAAGCTGAGCAATTTACAAATTTTTAATCAGAATAAGGGCCCTGCACTGCCCCCTTATCTAATTTCATTTATTATTATTGTTGTTGTTATTATTATTATTATTGTTATTGTTGTTATTGTTATTATTAGCATCATGCCTTTTTTTATCCACTCCAGACAGAATTTGTAAATACAATGATAAAATACCCAACTCCTGCAGTAAATCTTCTGCAGCTTTTAGGGAAAATTAGCTCAGGAGTTACCTCTACATTGACAGTAGCACACTTGAAGGTCTCTTTTATGGGGTCCATCAAAGTTCAAATTCACAGATGATACTAAATATGGAGGAGTTGAAGGTATGAGTTGTGACAGAGAAATAATAAAGAGGGGCACAGAGAAATTAGAAACCTGAGCAGAACAAGACTGATTTCAGAGAACTGCAAACTAGCGCACCTAGAGAGGGGGTCAATATAACTGACATAATGAGAGGGAGAAAAGTGGGAAACAACAAGTGACCTGGAGTGACAGTGAAAAAAAAGTCAGCCATCTGGGTTGGGTTTGTTACATACAGGAATCTTGTCATAAAGCAGGAAGACAACAGTTTCTCATTGTTCATCTGAGGTGTGACTGCTTCTGGCTTATTTCACTTTTTTGGCACCACATTCCCCAGAAAAGATCAACAGCTTGGAAGTAATTCAGGAGAAAATTTTAAAAAGTGCAGGGAGGCCAGCAGAACTGACTTTTAAATAGAGACCTGCAACCTCTATGGGATCTGACCTCATGCATCAGGGTGAGGTTGGGTGGGTGTAGGGGAGCCTGCCTTGACAATAAATGGCCACGTCTCCCTTTAACACGTGCGGATCTCTAACAAGCAAAACCCAGGCCTGTCTCAAGTCTGGTGCACATAAGCATGCAGGCAAGGTCATGGGAGAAGCTGTGAGAGGAAGGAATGTTTTGCATAACAATGCAGATGAAGCATGGTACGTGAGACTATGTCAAGAACACATGGCAAGCAATCTTGTACAGGTACTTCTGTTTCTGATAACCACAAATTACAGATGCAGCCATACAACTGTCAACTATGCACATAGCAGCAACATCCTGAGTGACAGGATGTACTCCAGATAGGGTATTGGGCATGTTCCATATCCTACACAATACGTAATCAATTGGTAAATATTATTAGAACAACCAAGTCTCGCTTTGCTATAAAATGGGCTTAGTAAGAACAATCAGTGGGAGGGAATGAGCAGGATTGACCCACAGGTACTGCTCGATGTAACTAGAAGTAAATAGGCCCTTCACACCAGTGATCCAGTGCATGGTGTTCCAATGCATGGGAAGAAAAGGAACCCTGACCTCCTGCCTGCTACTGTAGGTAGCATACGGGTGAAGTGTAAGTGAACTAGTCTTTCTTATTGTATTATAGTAGCTCTTTTATTAATTGCTTTTGCATTGCTTTGCACTATATTCTTGCTTTAGAATGTATGGCATTTAAGGTTTAAATTGTGTAGTAATTGTTTTTAAGGCTTGTAAAACTTAAACAACTGTCATAACTGCTTAAAGCTTGCAATAAATAAGAAAGTGGTTAAGTATCCCTGGAGTGTCCTGGTTTCTCTTGGATCTAAAATGAATCGTATCACATCACAGTGGGAAAACAACTGGACTCCCCTGGGCTCAGATCAGGTCAGCTCTCCTCCACAGAGTCAGCACAACCGTGACTGCCTACTCCAGCCAGCCACCACCTCCTTGCTGCATAGCATGCACTGTGGAGTGAGGATGCTTAGGAGTCAGTGTTTCTTACCCTGCAGCACGTACATTGCACAGCAGGGGGCAGTATCAGAGACCTAAAATTTAGACTTTAACATCAGGAAAAATGCCCCAGCTATAAGACATCTATCAGGTTATTACATCGTCTTCATTGGAAAGTGGTGGAAACCCAGTCACTAGGAGCTTTTAAAATTGGTTTGGCCCCAAAAAATGAAAAAGGCACTGCTGGGAAATTGGATGATCCAACAAGCCTTTCACATCTGTCTCCTGTGAGTCTATAACTCTGAATTCAGGCAGCTGAAGGTGTGAACTGCCTGCTAAGGTCATAAAGCACTTTGGAATGTTCAAAGCCAATGGTTGGCTACACATTCCAGTGGTTGTGCTTTTAAAGGATGCTGCTGCAAACTGCTATTATTACTGCTCTAGTGGGGAGAGGCTCTGCCTCTTTCCATTCATTTTTAAATGTAAGGAGGATTTTTAATTGAAAATCATAATTGATAACTTATGAATACAAGCGCCCCACACTATTCAAGCGAGCCAGAAATGAACTGCTTGTCTTGGCTTCCTGGTACTTGAAACTAAAATGCCTTCTGTGTTGACCCTTAATAGAGAAATGGACTTTGCTGGATGCGAGTATTAATAAAAGAAAAAGGGGTTTGGATTATTTAAGAACCCTTCAGAGCTATATCCCAATCATATGTCATTATAATTAAGAAGTGTTGTCTTGGGTTTAGAGCAGAGAGTCAGTTCACATGGGTTTTATTCACCATTCTTCTACTAACTCACTATGTGGTGTTGAGCAAGTTATTTAATTCCCCATGACACAGCCCATCAGTAAATGGGGATGTTTATCACTCTCCCAAAGGTGCTGTAAAACCTAATTCATGAGTAAGTAGGTAAGTGCTTTGAGGTTTTTGGATGAAGATGCTAAAGGAGGACAAACTACTGCTATAAGAGATTATAGATACCCCTACAGTGCACTTTTATAATCTACAGCCCATGTACTCCAGTGTGTACAAAAGGACAGTGCTCCTCTGAGTGTCTCTTTATTATATCATCCTGATCTGTAACAGAATTTTGCATGATGAGTTTTGCATGAAGACAGAAGGGTAAATACTGCTTACACTGAAGGTGGGCTGAGCCAAGTTCTGTATTGAATTACTTCCATGAAGTCAAACAGAATTTGGAGTGGAAACATGGAAAACAGATGTGATTTGATGAAACTGCCCTACCTCATCCTGCTGAAGTTTTTCTAGCAGAACAGTCACAACGACAGCCAGTTTGGTCTCAGCTATCTTGACAATCTGAAGGGCAATAGAGGCCTTATCTTGATCGTCCATATGGTCCAGGAGGAAAACAACCTCGCTGTAAACAGCTGAAATTAAAGGAAAGGATTCTGCTGGTTATCATTGATGTTGGGATTCAGGGCTTGTGTCTTTAATTCACTATCTAGTAAAGACTCTGTAGGAGACCAGACATGGTAATAAGTGGACCTGGGAATCACGCAAATCCTTTTCTTCCCTCATGGTGACCATGTCTGTTTGCAGAGCTATTGTGGGGGGACGGATTATAATAAGGAAAAGCTGCTCCTTTTAAATAAGATCCCCACATAAAATAATCTTTTCCACCTTTACTATTAATTTAGGCATTTTGATAGCACACAGAATAATTTAGAGCCAAGATTTTTAAAACTGGGTGCCTAAACTAAAACTCCTCAATCCATATTAACATGCCTACATCCTGATTCAACAAATTAATCACATGCCTAACTCAATGCCAACAAATAAATCTAAAGTTAAACACATGCTGAAGTGTTTTGCTTAGTCAGGGTGTCATTTCCAAAAGTGCTGAGCACCCAGAATTACCTATGGATGGTGCAAAGAACTTCTAGGGGTTCAGTATCTCTTGAAAATCAAGCCACTTTTTAAAGACCCCACTGTATGAATTTAGAAGTCAAACTTTATGCACTCTGTTTTGAAAAAAGGCTTCAGTTTTATTTTATGGTAATTTAAATACTTGCAGAGAAGACACATGGAATAGGTATTTGTCCAGTTGCCTCTAGAGACCCTAAAAGATTTTCCCCCAATGCACAACATAAGAACATAAGAACGGCCGTACTGGGTCAGACCAAAGGTCCATCTAGCCCAGTATCCTGTCTGCCGACAGTGGCCAGCACCAGGTGCCCCAGAGAGGGTGGACAGAAGACAATTATCAAGCGATTTATCTCCTGCCATCCCTCTCCAGCCTCTGACAAACACAGGCCAAGGACACCATTTTATCCCCTGGCTAATAGCCTTTTATGGACCTAACCTCCATGAAATTATCTAGCTAGGTGTTTTCCATGGGTAGGGTGATTGCCCCATACCTTTATGTGAAGCCTCAGAGATTAAGTCTTGGTAAGTCTTGCTCACATAGTCAGGATCAGTGTTACCCGTAAACTGAGCACTTGGGTGGCAGACATGTGTTTCTAATGGTTGTACACATCCGTACATGCCTCAATGCACATAAAATGTATTCTACACGTAGAATTGGAGAGAACATTGGTCAGGATGCAATTGATCTCCAGATTTGAGGGTGGGGAGGAATTTTCCCTGGGTCAGACTAGCAGGGATTATTGTTTGGGAGGTTGGGAATTTATCTTCTTCGGGAGTATGGGGCACTGATCAACCACCAGGATCATCAGGGCATTTCTGACCTAATCATTTCTCTACCATTGCAAAGGCCTCAGGCATTGGTAGCATTTCAGTTTCTCCTATCCTCTGTCTGCAGCACACAGCATCTTAGTCTCCTAGGTCTTGGGCACATCTACACAGCTGGGCTAAAGCAGAAATAAGCTACACAACTTGAGCTACCAATTGTGCAGCTTAAGTTGAAATAGTTTATTTCGACTTTTGGCGCTGTCTACACAGCAGGAAGTCGGGGAAAGAGCACTCTTCCTCCTACTTCCCTTACTCCCCATAAAATGCGGGTTATAGGAGTTGGAGAAAGAAGTCCTCCAGCTTGACATTATTTGACATTATGTTGAAATAATGGCTTGCTGTGTAGATGCGGACTATGTTATTTTGCAATAACATCAGTTATTCCAAATTAACACTACTGTGTTGACATACCCTTCAAGAGTGACAATTTTTAGTCCAAGACAAGTTTTGGTTTCAGCATAGGGTTGCTAGGTGAAACGTAATGGTTTGTGACATACAGAAGATTAAAGTACATGATCTAATGACCTACCAGCCTTAAACTCTATGAAACTGTGAAATAGTTGATGTATTAATAAAATCAGGATTTTATCTCCCATGTGTCTCTCAGCAGAAATTCTCCTGGAGACTTAATATTTAACAAGAAATCTGAAATGCCATATTTATCTGTCTCCATTGTAACAGCATTCCAAGGCATGGAGGAGGAATTGATCAGAATTTACCCTTCCCATGAAAGATTGCTCAAGATTAGGCGATTACCCATCCTTACCCTTCGATTCCAACACCCAGATGCAGGTGGAATCAGAACTGTAACTTACATTGCCCATACAGTTGCAATAGTAATGGTGAAGGATTAAGAGCACTAGTGTTGCTAAGAAACGCTTTGTTATCCTCCATTTAATATGCTAGCTATCCACTTAATATCTTAAGTAGACAGCAGGTACATCTAGACTGCAGAGTTTTTCCAGGATACCAGAGATATCCCAGAAAAGCTCTGCCACGTCCAAGGAATGCGTCTGCTTTTCCAAAAAAATATTGGAAAAGCAGACATGTTTTTTCAGCATCTCAGTAAACCTTGTTCTACGAGGAAGAAGGGATGTTCTGAAAGAGGCTTTTTTTTCTGACATTTGGCCCAGTGTAGACGGGCCAACTGTCAGAAAAGCCTCTTTCAAAAGAAAAGTGATAGAACTTTGTAGTCTAGACACAGTCAGCTAGAAGAGAAGTCCTTCTGTGTTTTCTCTTCTAATTTCTCCCATCTCTGATGCTTTGCACCACTGGATTTTGGCTCCAAGGATGCAGAAGTCATAAAATAAGGACCCATATTAACAACATAAAACAACTGGAGAAAGGAAAGAAGACCTTCCCCATAAGATCCAATAGTGACACAGGTTGTCAGGAAAGTTTCCAGGTTCAGAGGCTGTAGGCCAGTCCTTCAACTCAAGTCAATTAAAAGGGAAGTCAGTAGAGGCTCACTGGATTTACAGCAGCTAATGATCTGGTCATAGAAATGGAGAATATTACACGTTTCTATGCACCCATGCTCTTGAATGTGTATGTGTGGCTACAGGTTGGATATAAAAAATACAATAGTGACCCTTACCTCTATCAATTACCTCCTGTTCACTCACAAATGTATTCATGGTTTAGTCTTTCCTCAACACCTTCTCTCAATCCTTTCTCCAACTAGCTCCAGTACTGAGAGATAGATGGCCTCTCAGTCTGTCAACCAGAACTTCCAGTTAAACTTACACAAGCACTATTGTGACATCCTTGTGACCAAAGCAAATTCCATAAACTGTTGATGACCAGGTAGGCACACAGGGACTCTGTCACTTTGCTGGAGAGAACTATGGTTAAGATGACCTGTCACCTGTCTATGACTTTTACTAAAAATTGCCCTAAATAAATTTTAGGTGCTGGGGAAAGGCAGCACTCCAGCAGACTCCACCGCTCTGAGAGCAGGCTAGGGTGCCACTACTACTTCCACTCCAGGTGGGTGAACTGCCCAGGGTACCCTGACTGCTCTCCAACCAATGCTCCAGCACAGCATCTGGCCCCAGGGATGCCCTGAGATGTACCACGCCAACTACTGTGGAAGTCACAAAGGTCCCAGAAAGTCACAGAATCCATGATTTCTGTGATAGAAATGTAGCCGTGTTAGTCTCGTGTAGCTGAAACAAAAAACAGGACTATGTAGAACTTTAAAGACTAACAAGATGGTTTATTAGGTGATGAGCTTTCGTGGGCCAGACCCACTTCCTCAGATCAAATAGTGGAAGAAAATTGGCACAACCATATATACCAAAGGATACAATCAAAAAAATGAACACATGAAATTTGATTTGTCCTTTTCATATGTGTTCATTTTTTTGATGGTATCCTTTGGTATATATGGTTGTGTCAATTTTCTTCCACTATTTGATCTGAGGAAGTGGGTCTGGCCCACGGAAGCTCATCACCTAATAAACCATCTTGTTAGTCTTTAAAGTGCTACATAGTCCTGTTTTTTGTTTCATGATTTCTGTGACCTCCATGAATGATTCACAGCCTTATTCATAATCACTTTCTCCCAAATAGGCCTCTACCTACAGGTTCACAACCATCTCCTCCCTGTTGGTCAGAATCAATTCTTAAATGCCTATGCCCTGGGTTACTTCCTTCAGTTTCTGAAACAAAGCATTGTCCCCATGACATTCCAAGAACTTAGTGGATATTTTGTGTTTTATCATATTACTTTTCCCACTGATGTCTAGGTAGGTAAAGTCCCTCATTACTATAAGGGTCTGGATATTTGTTTTATTTGTTCTAGAAATGCCTCATCTCCCTCCTCCTCCTCCTGGTTTGGATGTGTTTTCCCCACTTCGTCTTTACCCAGAGACTTTCAGCTGGTCTGCCTCTTGCCTCTTTCTGGAACTCAGAACAAGTGTACAATACAACACCACCTCCCTTTTATTCCTACATGCTCTTCCTGAACAAGATGTACCCCTCTATGCCAATACTGCAGTTATGAGATTTATCCCATCAAGTATCTGAGATGCCACTTAAGCTCAGTTATGACTTGTCTATTAGTACTCCCAATTCTGACTGCTTATTCCTGTTATTCCTTGAATTTGTGAGTAGACGTCTAAAGCAGTGACACTCAAAATGGTCCATGAAACCACTTTGAGAAAACTGCTAACTGGCTACACTGGTGTGTTTATTTACTGGTGCCGCAGCCACAAAGCCTCGTGGCTCCCATTGGATCTGATTTGCTGTTTGCAGCCAAAGGGAGCCATGGGAAGCAGCAGCCACAGCTCCTTTTGCTATGACTGGCTAACCAGAGCCAAAGGGACCTGCAAGGCTCCGTGGCCTCAGTGCTGGTAAATTGTAGGGTAAACTGAGGCAGCCCTAACATCACTTATTCCAAATTAACACTGCTGTGTTGACATACCCTTCAAGAGTGACAATTTTTAGTCCAAGACAAGTTTTGGTTTCAGCATAGGGTTGCTAGGTGAAACGTAATGGTTTTGTGACATACAGAAGATTAAAGTACATGATCTAATGACCTACCAGCCTTAAACTCGATGAAACTGTGAAATAGTTGATGTATTAATAAAATCAGGATTTTATCTCCCATGTGTGTCTCAGCAGAAATTCTCCTGGAGACTTAATATTTAACAAGAAATCTGAAATGCCATATTTATCTGTCTCCATTGTAACAGCATTCCAAGGCATGGAGGAGGAATTGATCAGAATTTACCCTTCCCATGAAAGATTGCTCAAGATTAGGCGATTACCCATCCTTACCCTTCGATTCCAACACCCAGATGCAGGTGGAATCAGAACTGTAACTTACATTGCCCATACAGTTGCAATAGTAATGGTGAAGGATTAAGAGCACTAGTGTTGCTAAGAAACGCTTTGTTATCCTCCATTTAATATGCTAGCTATCCACTTAATATCTTAAGTAGACAGCAGGTACATCTAGACTGCAGAGTTTTTCCAGGATACCAGAGATATCCCAGAAAAGCTCTGCCACGTCCAAGGAATGCGTCTGCTTTTCCAAAAAAATATTGGAAAAGCAGACATGTTTTTTCAGCATCTCAGTAAACCTTGTTCTACGAGGAAGAAGGGATGTTCTGAAAGAGGCTTTTTTTTCTGACATTTGGCCCAGTGTAGACGGGCCAACTGTCAGAAAAGCCTCTTTCAAAAGAAAAGTGATAGAACTTTGTAGTCTAGACACAGTCAGCTAGAAGAGAAGTCCTTCTGTGTTTTCTCTTCTAATTTCTCCCATCTCTGATGCTTTGCACCACTGGATTTTGGCTCCAAGGATGCAGAAGTCATAAAATAAGGACCCATATTAACAACATAAAACAACTGGAGAAAGGAAAGAAGACCTTCCCCATAACATCCAATAGTGACACAGGTTGTCAGGAAAGTTTCCAGGTTCAGAGGCTGTAGGCCAGTCCTTCAACTCAAGTCAATTAAAAGGGAAGTCAGTAGAGGCTCACTGGATTTACAGCAGCTAATGATCTGGTCATAGAAATGGAGAATATTACACGTTTCTATGCACCCATGCTCTTGAATGTGTATGTGTGGCTACAGGTTGGATATAAAAAATACAATAGTGACCCTTACCTCTATCAATTACCTCCTGTTCACTCACAAATGTATTCATGGTTTAGTCTTTCCTCAACACCTTCTCTCAATCCTTTCTCCAACTAGCTCCAGTACTGAGAGATAGATGGCCTCTCAGTCTGTCAACCAGAACTTCCAGTTAAACTTACACAAGCACTATTGTGACATCCTTGTGACCAAAGCAAATTCCATAAACTGTTGATGACCAGGTAGGCACACAGGGACTCTGTCACTTTGCTGGAGAGAACTATGGTTAAGATGACCTGTCACCTGTCTATGACTTTTACTAAAAATTGCCCTAAATAAATTTTAGGTGCTGGGGAAAGGCAGCACTCCAGCAGACTCCACCGCTCTGAGAGCAGGCTAGGGTGCCACTACTACTTCCACTCCAGGTGGGTGAACTGCCCAGGGTACCCTGACTGCTCTCCAACCAATGCTCCAGCACAGCATCTGGCCCCAGGGATGCCCTGAGATGTACCACGCCAACTACTGTGGAAGTCACAAAGGTCCCAGAAAGTCACAGAATCCATGATTTCTGTGATAGAAATGTAGCCGTGTTAGTCTCGTGTAGCTGAAACAAAAAACAGGACTATGTAGAACTTTAAAGACTAACAAGATGGTTTATTAGGTGATGAGCTTTCGTGGGCCAGACCCACTTCCTCAGATCAAATAGTGGAAGAAAATTGGCACAACCATATATACCAAAGGATACAATCAAAAAAATGAACACATGAAATTTGATTTGTCCTTTTCATATGTGTTCATTTTTTTGATGGTATCCTTTGGTATATATGGTTGTGTCAATTTTCTTCCACTATTTGATCTGAGGAAGTGGGTCTGGCCCACGGAAGCTCATCACCTAATAAACCATCTTGTTAGTCTTTAAAGTGCTACATAGTCCTGTTTTTTGTTTCATGATTTCTGTGACCTCCATGAATGATTCACAGCCTTATTCATAATCACTTTCTCCCAAATAGGCCTCTACCTACAGGTTCACAACCATCTCCTCCCTGTTGGTCAGAATCAATTCTTAAATGCCTATGCCCTGGGTTACTTCCTTCAGTTTCTGAAACAAAGCATTGTCCCCATGACATTCCAAGAACTTAGTGGATATTTTGTGTTTTATCATATTACTTTTCCCACTGATGTCTAGGTAGGTAAAGTCCCTCATTACTATAAGGGTCTGGATATTTGTTTTATTTGTTCTAGAAATGCCTCATCTCCCTCCTCCTCCTCCTGGTTTGGATGTGTTTTCCCCACTTCGTCTTTACCCAGAGACTTTCAGCTGGTCTGCCTCTTGCCTCTTTCTGGAACTCAGAACAAGTGTACAATACAACACCACCTCCCTTTTATTCCTACATGCTCTTCCTGAACAAGATGTACCCCTCTATGCCAATACTGCAGTTATGAGATTTATCCCATCAAGTATCTGAGATGCCACTTAAGCTCAGTTATGACTTGTCTATTAGTACTCCCAATTCTGACTGCTTATTCCTGTTATTCCTTGAATTTGTGAGTAGACGTCTAAAGCAGTGACACTCAAAATGGTCCATGAAACCACTTTGAGAAAACTGCTAACTGGCTACACTGGTGTGTTTATTTACTGGTGCCGCAGCCACAAAGCCTCGTGGCTCCCATTGGATCTGATTTGCTGTTTGCAGCCAAAGGGAGCCATGGGAAGCAGCAGCCACAGCTCCTTTTGCTATGACTGGCTAACCAGAGCCAAAGGGACCTGCAAGGCTCCGTGGCCTCAGTGCTGGTAAATTGTAGGGTAAACTGAGGCAGCCCTAACATCACTTATTCCAAATTAACACTGCTGTGTTGACATACCCTTCAAGAGTGACAATTTTTAGTCCAAGACAAGTTTTGGTTTCAGCATAGGGTTGCTAGGTGAAACGTAATGGTTTTGTGACATACAGAAGATTAAAGTACATGATCTAATGACCTACCAGCCTTAAACTCGATGAAACTGTGAAATAGTTGATGTATTAATAAAATCAGGATTTTATCTCCCATGTGTGTCTCAGCAGAAATTCTCCTGGAGACTTAATATTTAACAAGAAATCTGAAATGCCATATTTATCTGTCTCCATTGTAACAGCATTCCAAGGCATGGAGGAGGAATTGATCAGAATTTACCCTTCCCATGAAAGATTGCTCAAGATTAGGCGATTACCCATCCTTACCCTTCGATTCCAACACCCAGATGCAGGTGGAATCAGAACTGTAACTTACATTGCCCATACAGTTGCAATAGTAATGGTGAAGGATTAAGAGCACTAGTGTTGCTAAGAAACGCTTTGTTATCCTCCATTTAATATGCTAGCTATCCACTTAATATCTTAAGTAGACAGCAGGTACATCTAGACTGCAGAGTTTTTCCAGGATACCAGAGATATCCCAGAAAAGCTCTGCCACGTCCAAGGAATGCGTCTGCTTTTCCAAAAAAATATTGGAAAAGCAGACATGTTTTTTCAGCATCTCAGTAAACCTTGTTCTACGAGGAAGAAGGGATGTTCTGAAAGAGGCTTTTTTTTCTGACATTTGGCCCAGTGTAGACGGGCCAACTGTCAGAAAAGCCTCTTTCAAAAGAAAAGTGATAGAACTTTGTAGTCTAGACACAGTCAGCTAGAAGAGAAGTCCTTCTGTGTTTTCTCTTCTAATTTCTCCCATCTCTGATGCTTTGCACCACTGGATTTTGGCTCCAAGGATGCAGAAGTCATAAAATAAGGACCCATATTAACAACATAAAACAACTGGAGAAAGGAAAGAAGACCTTCCCCATAACATCCAATAGTGACACAGGTTGTCAGGAAAGTTTCCAGGTTCAGAGGCTGTAGGCCAGTCCTTCAACTCAAGTCAATTAAAAGGGAAGTCAGTAGAGGCTCACTGGATTTACAGCAGCTAATGATCTGGTCATAGAAATGGAGAATATTACACGTTTCTATGCACCCATGCTCTTGAATGTGTATGTGTGGCTACAGGTTGGATATAAAAAATACAATAGTGACCCTTACCTCTATCAATTACCTCCTGTTCACTCACAAATGTATTCATGGTTTAGTCTTTCCTCAACACCTTCTCTCAATCCTTTCTCCAACTAGCTCCAGTACTGAGAGATAGATGGCCTCTCAGTCTGTCAACCAGAACTTCCAGTTAAACTTACACAAGCACTATTGTGACATCCTTGTGACCAAAGCAAATTCCATAAACTGTTGATGACCAGGTAGGCACACAGGGACTCTGTCACTTTGCTGGAGAGAACTATGGTTAAGATGACCTGTCACCTGTCTATGACTTTTACTAAAAATTGCCCTAAATAAATTTTAGGTGCTGGGGAAAGGCAGCACTCCAGCAGACTCCACCGCTCTGAGAGCAGGCTAGGGTGCCACTACTACTTCCACTCCAGGTGGGTGAACTGCCCAGGGTACCCTGACTGCTCTCCAACCAATGCTCCAGCACAGCATCTGGCCCCAGGGATGCCCTGAGATGTACCACGCCAACTACTGTGGAAGTCACAAAGGTCCCAGAAAGTCACAGAATCCATGATTTCTGTGATAGAAATGTAGCCGTGTTAGTCTCGTGTAGCTGAAACAAAAAACAGGACTATGTAGAACTTTAAAGACTAACAAGATGGTTTATTAGGTGATGAGCTTTCGTGGGCCAGACCCACTTCCTCAGATCAAATAGTGGAAGAAAATTGGCACAACCATATATACCAAAGGATACAATCAAAAAAATGAACACATGAAATTTGATTTGTCCTTTTCATATGTGTTCATTTTTTTGATGGTATCCTTTGGTATATATGGTTGTGTCAATTTTCTTCCACTATTTGATCTGAGGAAGTGGGTCTGGCCCACGGAAG